>NW_027266286.1:11339059-11864059 GCF_022045235.1 Haliotis cracherodii
TTACTGTTATCAGTTTTCAGCGTGACCCCGCCGCGTCAAGTTCGTACACCACCACGAACATAAATGAATTTTATGAAAACTGTGTATTGTATGCGTAATTGACATTTGGTATTCACATTGGTTTGCCGGGGTATGAATAGAAACGCTGAACAATTACATATTAATGTTCATGACTGTCGCCAGATTGCGCTAAGTCTTATGATAGACACACGCACTTAATTTCCCATATGTATTCCACCAAACGCTGACCGAGCAATCCATACGGAACTGAGACCAGCTGAAAGCTGACCCTAGTCTAACATACCTATGATGTGATCACGATAACACTATGTGCTTACATATAGTATTACGTGTCTCAAAGGATAGGAGTTACTGGTTTCATTTCGAAACAAATTAACACATCATGTTTTAACGCATAACTTGTGAATTACACGTGCATTACGTGTCCCCCGCATATGCACGAATCACGTGGAAAGGAATTCCTATTGGAGTCCCGTTACTCTTTACAGTACCGCTACAATTTCTCTGTGTTCATATCCCAACACTCCGCGTTCAAGAACATTTGAATGCAATGTATAGGAACAGTAATATTGACCATTGACCTCGTTACACGAAGAGATATCAGGGATTGAAAGTGTAGGCATAACGATCGTCTTAGCCGTAAGATCGCGTCTTGGAACGGGCCCCGTTTGCTTCCTGGACATGTATGAAGTCAGAATGATGTTAATTAGCGGAATGTTATTAAAATATACTGTTTGGGGTTGTATTTTTACGAAATAATCAAAATTTGTTTTTAACTGTATGTTGTTTTGTTCCATGGTACTGATGACTCGCGGAGACCCGGGTAGAGTACAGGTCTTTAGCAACCCATCCTTGCTGTAAGAGGGGACTGTGCTTGTCGTAAGGGGCGACTAACGGGATCAGGTGGGATCATCGTATCCTAATTGTGAAAATCGATGCTCTTGATATCAATCACTGGATTGTTAGACTCGATTATTTACAGACCGTTGTCATATAGCTGGAATATGTCTGAGTGCGGCGTTAAACAACAAACCAACGAACCAACATGTTACTGGTGAAGTCTCAACGATCGATTTTATCAACGAGTGCCAAAACGTTTACGATGATGGTATGCCACTGGCTTAGAATACAGGGTAATGATTGCATTATGTATGCTATTTGTCAGTATGATAAAAGACGTATTTATACCAGCTGTTGTTGTAATACGCCATATGTTAAAACCATGCCATTATCTCATTGAAATGTCTGTATTCACTAATTACTTTACGTCCTGTAATTTTAGTTTTGAATTGTAAAAGTTTTAGTAGCTTTAGTTTTTTAACGGTCGTGTTTCTGGAATTGCAAGTTAATCAGAGCCAAGTCCTCATCGTACTGAAACAATGCATGTAGGTCTTCAGACCAGGCGTATGAGGAACCCAGTCCACTACACCCTCAGCCTCTGCCCATCTGGGTTCTAATCTCTAAAGGAATTACCTGACGGTTTGTCCTAATAAACAACGCGTTGGCGTTGGCGTCAGAGACGCTTATGACGTTGGTTATTAATAATCGCACATTTTATAATTTAGTGGTCCTGTGTACAGTTCTCGATAGGAAGTGACAGCATCGAGTAGCTTGCAGTATATACAAATATTTACTTTTATACAGGAATGGTATTGGAAAAAAGTACTATGTGCAAGGTCAGCACAGTGGTTGGTCAAAGTCGCCTGAAACAGATTAAGTCATAACTATAAACAACAGTAATTGATGAGTGAGTGAGTGAGTATGGTTTTACGCCGCTTTTAGCAATACTCCAGCAATATCACGGCGGGTGTCACCAGAAATGGGCTTCACACATTGAGTTATTGATGAGAAGTGGCATGGTTCCATTGTTTGTTCAGGAGGACTGACAATATGTACAATATGCTGGTGATGGCCAGACAAAATGTGTCCTGAATTGGTCGCTCTGACAGAGTCTCTAAACGGCATCTGTCTCACGTCATCAGTGTTTGAAGTATTGTCATGCTGTAATTCGGTGGCAATAATGAACAAGCAACCGTTGGCGTATGGGGTTATAACGTTTAATTAAGTTCGTCTTGATATCAAATGAAAATGATGGTTGGCCTTGGATATTAAATACCGTTAAGGAGCAGTTTGTATGATACTGGTCGGATCAGAACGCTACTCTGGTGTGTTTGGTATTGACATCGGTCACTATACATGAAGGTGTAAACATACCTTTAGAATAATTCACCCTGCTCCATAGCTATGTAAGCACATGACTTACGAGTCGTATAAGACGCCGTCATTGGCTGAACAGATGTGGCTCTCTTAGACCATTAGGCGTATAATAATCCTATAGGTTTGAATCCCAGGTTTGAATCCATGTTTATGATTCGTGGTTTGTCATACCCATGCTCGATGGTTTCATCGAAGGCTGTATACATCCTACATAACGCTGACACGCCGTGATATAACTGAAATAATGTTAAGACGGCGTTAATCCAGTCTACAAACTCACAAGGTGATACTCAGGTCCTGCTGTACAAGGTGTGACAGTAAGTGATGTTAAAGTGTGCGAGGGTCTCGTTCCTCAAAGGCAAGTTATCGGTACGACTGCCGTACTCATACTTAATGACGTCGAACGCATATTATGGACGCAACCCTGAGGTTGTTTCGTATAACGTGTCTCATCCTCGATAATCTAGTGTATTACTTGCCCATTCCATTGTGATAAGTACCCTGGACCCATTGGGTATCATTGCTTCATTTGTAACCCGATTCGATTGGATAAGGGTGTTAAAAATAGCTGTCCAATCAAAGTGTTTCCATGAACGAAAGACATTCGGTGCTAAGTAAGAGATAGGGGCGTTTGTGAGTGTTGACTTCACCTCCAGGACGAAGCTACGGTGGCGAATGGTTCAAGGGTATTGATCATGATAGAATCGAGATATAATACACTGTATGATCGATGATGAATATGACCGTGTTCTAGAGACGGTAGGACCCTAAACACAAACCTAAACACGCTCCTTGTCCAATGACATAAACGCATTTAGATGCGTTAACATGTTAAGAATTCTGTTTTGAATCCAGCCCGTTGAAAACCTGAAGTTTATGATCAAAGGATCTAAACAATGATTCTTGTGAATCTAAACATGTAGATTTGAAACACAAGACTAAAAATGGTTTCGCTTACAAACGCGTATATTTACAGAAGTTTTGGAAATATAGCTAGGTGTTGGACCATTGCATCTGTTTAGATTCTAAATGAGTTCAAACCGTTGTTCCGTTCATGATTTGAACACAATCCCAGACACGTATAGGTGAGGTGAGGTGAAATGGAGTTTAACGTCGCGTCCAAGATTATTGCACTTATATAGCGACGTGCATGTACGCGTGTGTGTTTGTGTGGCTGCTTGTACTAGTCCGGACTGATGCCGATTTATAGTGCTAGCCCACTGAAATACCATGCCGCAGTTTAACATGAAATACCCCACTCAGACACAGTATACTGACTCCGAGCCGACCAGTCCTTGTTTTAGCCCCTAAATGCCGATCGCCAGACAGGGTAACAACAAGTACCATCTTTTAACGTCTTTTGGTATGACGCGGCCGGGGATCGAACCCCGGACCTCCCGCTCTCCGGGTGGACGCTCTACCACTAGACCACGGAGGCGGTCCCAGACACGTATAGAACTTAATATGTCCAGCATGTGTTTACTACCTAACCATTTCTGCAGTGTAATAGACTAAAATTTGTCAACGATTTCAGTAAGTTTTCCCATCTGTGTTCATAATACTTTTGTCCTTTTGAAATGTGAAAATGTGTTTGAGATAAAATGGCACCATAATTATTTCAACTCAGGGCTTTTATTCAGTTGTTGAAGTTAATGTTTGACTGTATCCATGCATGAATTATAGATACATATTTTAGTAATGTACATATATATTTCAAATTTATACGAGCTTCAAGGATGCGGTGTCAAGTTCCATATCTGATAATAGGTATTTTCTTTGCTTGCACGTCTGGTATGTTTATGATACATGTCTGCATATTTATTGGGAACATTTTGTGTAAATAAACGCCATTTATAAGTTTTTGTTTGCTTGTTGTTTTACGCCGCAGTGAAGAATATTCCAGCTATATACTCGCCACCTGAAAACAATTTAGTCTGGGGCGAACAAACACGTGGCAAACAAACGTCCCACGTGATCAATGAAGTCGCCGAACCTGACCACCCGATCCATATTACCCGCTCCCTTACAAAAACAGGGACCAATTCCAAACCGGAATCCACACGGGTACAGTATGTACAGTGTATAAAAAGTGTATAAAAATCAGTTTTATTTGTATCAAGTCGGGGACAAGTGATACCTTTACAAATAGTTAACTGCGGCCTTGATGTAGATTTGTCGTGGTAAACTTTGTTTTAACCCGTTCTGGTCCCGTACGACAAAAGGTACATACATAACTCGTGATATTCCCATCCGACAGTTTGGCTCGCACGTTCATAGAATCGAAAAAAACAACTGAATCCGATGAACACTTCTTATAATGAGGGGGCACGGGTGGCCCAGTCGTCTAAGGTGCCGCGATTCGCTGTGCAGAGTTGCGTCCCTTGGGCTCGCCAGAAACCTATGAGTTTGGATTCGAATCACGGTTCGCCACGATTATGTTTCTAGGTTTGTCAGCACCATACCCGTGGTCGTGGGTTTCACCGAAGTGGTAAACGTCTAAGACCTGCATCACTTCGGGCTTTCCTCCCACATTGCGCTGACACGCCGCGATATAACTGGAATACTGTTAAAAGCGGTGTTAAACTCACTCACTCACTCAAGTTCCTAAACACAAAAAAGCAAACCATTCTGTTTCTCTATTCTTTATTCCTCACATACAAAACTCTATTCACAATATTTACAAAAAGGAATATGTACATTTGACCGTTTAATGTGAACGAAAATACCAAAGCATCCAGCAAATGCGTGCCGCTCTGCCAACGCAATCAACTAACAAACCCTTGAGTAAAAACACGAACATAGTTGCAAAAAGCAGACACAGAGGTGGTAAACTGTGTTAAAATCAGCAAAGACGATCCTACCAAAAAAAGGTTAATAACAATACGATTCTTTTCTCTTACAAAAGTTAATCTGCCATGGCTTAATAGATTAACTGTAGTAATGTGAAAGAATCAGGTGGTTCTTAATATTATAAGCATGACAAGACTGCTAAACTTTGAAACTAATCGAAAGAGAACACACGTTGTCAAGTCATTTCCAAAGATATACAGCTCTACGTTCATGCATATTATTCATAACGGCATGCTATAAAATGGTAGTTTCCAAAAAAAATTAAAATTGATCTTGATCTGTTCTATATCTCACTGGATACGATTAAACTTTAACAGAAACTATGCTACCATTTGTATAGCCCGTGGCTTGGACTCCTGGGGTCCTATGGCTGACCTTTCGGAGATGCATGTTCTACAATGAATAATAAAAGAGTATGACTGCTTTAAAATGCCAATGTTGTGTAGCTTGTAGAACGGGATTCGTCTTGGAAATGTTTTGCCATCGTGGTTCCAGACAAAATCGCTGATTGCAAAGAGGATGGCAGCAGATGAGCGAAAGATGACGTAGATATCCTGCTGTGATGACGTAATCAATATGTGCGTTTTCAAGGGAGACTACTGATATCCCTCTTTGGTGGAAGACCGACTGGTTTTTCATCGGGTTTAGCTTTGCCTTCAAACATCAGGATACTAGATGGGGAATAAACAAAACCAGTGTTTAGAAAATATAACAGTCAATGTTATTCAGCGGTTCTAACACAATGGTACATGTATGATATTTTACTCTAAGCGTTGAGTGGGGAACATATATAGGAGGCTTACAATCTTGATGAAGCCCACGAACACCGTATCTGAGAGACCGAGGACCAAAATCAGGGCGAATCTCGGATTCGAACCCACGATCAGCAGATCCTGGCATGACTAAGTGACACAACTCATCAGAGTTGATATATATACAACACTGAGGGATCGTGGGAAATACTTGACCATTGTGTCATGCTGTTCAAAATGTTCAGTTCAAACGTCTTGAAACAGTTACCGAAACAAGATAAGTAAACTACGCTTATAACGAATAGGTTTGAAAGGAACTAACGGATATAACGAACTGTTTTTTGTCCCCTGTCCATTTCCTGTATATATGCTGTATATATGTTTATAACGAACTACGGTAACGAACTACGGTTATAAGGAACTAAAACTAGTGGTCCCTCTGAGTTCGTTATAACCGTAGTTTACTGTACTGAACTACCTCTTACAAAACAACCAGACCTCCTCTAACCTACGGCAGGGAGGGACCCTCCTATCCCCCCCCCCCCCCCCCCCCCCCTCTTCCAAGAATTGGACGGTCCCTAATGACTACACAACTCACAGTTTGAGCACGGAAGACTTTGGCCCAAGCATCATCTTGACGAAGTCGACGTAGTTGATGGCGCCGGTGTTGGTGGTGTCGACCTCCTGGATCATCTTTTTCAGCTCCAGGTGCGTCTTTGCCTGCCCCAGCTTCTCCAACATGTACTTCACGTCCATCATGTCTGTAAGAATATCATCATAATATTGATAATAAAACCATACAGATAACAAAACAAACCACAGTTAGTCATCATTGATCAACTGACCGATTATTAAAAGGTGATTAAAGATGCGTCAAACAGACACCAAGGTAAATTCGTAGATTGCTGGAGACGGTCAGTGTCAGCCAGACACAGATCGAGTCGATACTGACGATAGTTTGGATGTGCATTTCTTCGTTTGTTCATTAGGATTGGCCGTAGCGAGGAAATTCGTGAACAATCATGCAGTCAAGCTCTCTTACGTTTCTCAATGTATACTGAAATGCTGAGACCAAGATTAAAGGTTCTAAATGATCAGAAATAATGCTTATGTATGTTTTCGTGCTAGGGAATTCCTAGGGGTTTCCCCAGGAATGTGGAAGTAGTCCGTCAGTGTTTACGTCATTACAAGAACACGGTCTCGTGAAAAACGTATGAACGTCAAATTGTGTCGTTCATACACTTATGAACGTCAATTTCGCGGTCATGTGACCGACCTCTCGTCCAAAGCAAAAGCCGTATATCGTGTAAACGTCAAATCAAAAAATTATTAGGTATTAACAGCTTTATCTACGCCAGAAGAGTGAGTGTGTTTGGTTTTACGCCGCTTTTAGCAATATTCCAGCAACATCACGACGGGGGATACCAGAAATGGGCTTCACACACTGTACCCATGTCGGGAATCGAACCCTGGTCTTCAGCGTGACGAGCGAACGCTTTAACCTCGAGGCCGCCAGACCGTCCCGGTCACCATGGAATGGAGATGTTATGATAAAACCAGATGGTACTGTTGGCGAGACTAGGAAATGACAGTTCTTTTCCTCAAACAGAAATGAACAATTTCAAATAAAAATGTATTACTCACCGAGATCTCCTGACCTGTCCCGGTCACATTCAATAAACTTGACTGAAACAAAAGAAAATGACTCGTCAAATTTCTGACAAAGACAGGGGTTCAGTTGAAACCCACACCATATTTCAAATGACACCTCGTTAATCCGGACGACGTCGTTTCAAGTGATAACGTCAAGATAATTGAACCTTTTGCTGGTTTAACTAGGCAAAGTTCTACGTATCAATACCGCTTTAAATATAAACATCTTCACAATGGTAATCGTTCGGAGGGTGGCGTTTTCGGATTAACAGGGTGTCATTGTACACATATGAATTTAGCAGTTACAAATTATGATGGTTTGAAATAATAGCATGACTAACGTGTTGATAATGTTTGACGACAGAAGTCATCAAAAAATGGTACCCTTAAAACATGGCAACTGAGACGAGCAAAACATCAACGATAATTCCATAAAGACGTATTTGGGTTTGTTTTGGGAATCTTGCATATGATCTATCTAGAAAGACACAATTTTAATTATAAAATATATAACTGGATATAATTTTCGCGATAATGTTGATGATACTATTTCATTGAATATTCTTAGGCAGGCGGTATGTCAACAGCTGTGACGAACAGCTTGTCAGTTTCTTAAGTTGTCTCGCGATTTGGGGTAGTCTAGAGGATAGAGCGTCTGTTTGGAGATCGGGAAGTCCGGGGTTCGATCCCCGGCTGCGTCATATCAAAAGACGTATTTGTTGTTATCCCGCCTGCGCTCGACATTAAGGGGATAAAACAAGGACTGGTCGGATCGGAGTAAGTATAATGTATTTGTGTGGGATATGCGTGTTATATCAGTGAACTGGTACCATAACATTGGCATTAGTCCGAACTAGTACAAACAGGCACCCATACACCCCCACCCACCCCCACCACCACACACAGCGCACATACACGCGCGCGTACATGCAAGTTTCTCCATAAGCACAATGATCTTGGATGCGACATTACATCCCATTTCACCTAACCTCATCTCTTGATGAGGTTCGATCCCACATACCGGTAAACCTTTTGAAACCCAAATATGGTCTCGTTCTGAGACATCTGATAATGTTCCCCGCCATGATATTGCTGGAATATTGCTAAAATCGGCGTAAAATCAAACTCACTCACTCACTCACTCTGAGAAATTTGAAGCATATATATTAACACCACTCTCTCATTAATTGCCTTGAAGTTAATACAAATATAATTGAGGCATGTCGTTCCGCTCGGTCAACAGCTGTGATCACGATGTCCTGGTAAATACAGGAAGCTGAATGACGTACGCTGCAATACACCGCGTATCATGGCACGACATGCGTTGTGTCATCAGCACACAATCAGAGCTGGTCTGTTCCGGACGTTCGACATGACGCGTCAAACGAAAAACACCGCAATGTGACACATTCGTGACCAAATCGTGTTATTCCGGGACCAGCCGAAAAGCGACTCGTGTCCCTCTCGTGGCCATTTTTGCGACCGGGTTCCGTCTGAGCGCAAACGGGCATACCTAAAACAATTGTCAACTCGTTGCGTAATAGTTCACAAATATTACCCCATATATTATATATATTTCAGATGCAATTAAAATCACATCGGGACATGCGGATTTATACAGTATGACTGAACACATTTAACTGTGTCTTGGATATATTTTTAGAAGCAAGACATATGTAAAATAAAAAATTGTTTCTGAGGGATTCTTTGACGAAGAACTAGAAATCATACGCGCATTCTGATTGGTTTGTCGTATTTTCGACGAGTCTTCTTGCAGGTTACGGAAAGGGGCGAGTGGTGACGAATGCAATGTGACACTCACGCTTATAGGCTTCGAGTTTCTCTGGCAGGTCTTCCACATCCTTGAAAAAGTCATCATCGATGAAGGCCTGAATAATAATAATAATAATGATGATGATGATGATGATGATGATGATGATAATAATAGCGCTGACGACAACAAAAATGCATGACCATGGCGCGACCAATCCTGTAGATAAATATATGAAATAGGTTTGCATTTAAAGATGATGGAAGCTTGTTATGTAACTAAATAAGAAACTGCACTTTACGCTGTGTGTGTGACAAACTTCGATTCCTCCCTATCAATGAGACATTAAATTGACAGCTGAGCGCCATAAAATCCCAACCAGCAAGGTTTACGTTAACAGCGGAAGGGACATAACTCTTGATGGTATAGTTAGTTATTGGAACCGCTCGTATGAACACAGTTCACATTATTTGTATTCCTGATTAAACTTATTATGCAATGGAACGGTCTGTGACTAAACGTCCTCAATACCACCTACACATCGTGAGTGAGTGAGTTGGGTTTAACGCCGCTTTTAACAGTATTCCAGTTATATCGCGGCGTGTCAGCGCAATGTGGGAGGAAACAATGGGGTATCAGACGTTTACCACTTCGGTGAATTCCACTAGCACGGATATGGTGCTGACAAACCTAGAAACATAAGAGGGGTGAATCGGGATTCGAACCCACAATCATAGGTGTCTGGCGTGCCAAAGGGACGCAACTCTGCACAGCAAATCGCGGCGCCTCAGACGACTGGGCCACCCGTGCCCCCTCATACACATCTGGAGACCATAATGTCATTTATACTTATATCTTCCCCTTTCAATAGTACAGTACAATATTATTTATTTCCTTCATTACCTTGTTTGTCTCATCTAGTCTTGTTTCCATCTCCTCCATTAGTTTCCCATACGCCTTCCCACCTGCAAGAGGGAAATAACGATTGATCAAACAACGTATAAACCGCCGTCTCAATGTAATAAATACAATTTGGTTTCGATATCTCTTTCACGTCGTGTATTCCTTGTGCGTAAGAGTAAGTGAGTGAGTATGGTTGTACGCCGCTTTTAGCAATATTCCAGCAATATCACGGCGGGGGACACCAGAAATGGGCTTCACACATTGTACCCATGTCGGGAAACGAACCCAGGTCTTCGGCGTGACGAGCGAACGCTTTAACCACTAGGCTACCCGACCGCCCCTTGTAGAAGGAGTAGAAAAGAGTTTTTGTTTGTTTGTGGCCAACTCAGCAACTTTCCATCTGTATCACGGCGGCCTGTTAATAATCGAGTCTGGACCAGGGTGCCGTTGTACAAAACAACCTTAGCGTTAAGGTTACCTTATATCCTTAAGTTTTAATCCTAGGCCTTTACTAAGGTTGACCCCCTGTTGCATGAAACTACCTTACGCTAAGGTAGCCTTAGTTAAGGTGAAATTTTTAAGGTTGGTCAGACCCAATCTTAGCCACGGTATGGTTGATACTTCATTGAATTTCAACATGGCTACTTTCTTGTTGATGTGTGAGGAAACTGAGAGAAGTTTGAGGAAACAGCGTGTTTTCCGACATCGCACCATGCAGCTTGAGACACTGACAGACTTGGACCTGATATCGCGTTATCGACTCACTCGCGAAGCCATTTTCTGTCTCGTAGACAAAGTTCGCCCTTTGGTCGAAAGACCAACACAGCGTTCGTACGCTATGACAGTGGAATCTCAAGTTTTGTTTACGCTGAGATACTTAGGAAAAGGGGGATTTCTTTCTGAAATTGGAGATTTTCATGGTTTGGATAAATCAAGTGTGTCGAGAGGTTTTCATTCTGCGGTAAATGCAATATGCACGGTCTTAGAAAATATTACTTTTCCCTGGAGTCAAGTTAAGGTTGCCGCTAAGTATCCTGTCCATGTTAAGGTTGTCCTAAGGGAGTTTTGTGCAACGGGCATAACCTTTTGATAAGGTTACCTTAAGATTAACCTTAGTAACTAAGTTCAACCTTAATAAAGGTTGTTTTGTACAACGGCACCCAGATAAACATGTGATTTATTTTAAGAGATGCCTTCGAACTTTATTGAAACACTCAACCACAGTCCATCAACCCGACGATCCATTCGATCGTTTATTGGAAAAAGAAAGATAGTTTTCAAGCATTGCATCGCATTCCTCATCACTCGATCCACAGTTTCAGGTCCATCACGACAATTGTGTCAACACAGTCAACTACAACACATTTACGAGGAAATCGTCAATCACATGATTGTTACACAGATTTTGTCATTCACAATCATTCACAACCTGATCAGCACCATTTTGCCAAATAGGCATTACGATTTCGTCGAAATAATAGAATTTAATAATTTGTCGGGAAAACGGGTTAGTTTTCAGCATGGATGCTCAGTACACTCCCTCCACATTCTGTAAAGTGAGTTTTGTCATTAAACAATATATCACGTGTCTAACCATGGGTCCAGGTAGTCATGTGGGTACCCGGGTCCTACAAAGGACCCACCCGACCCGAGTACCTGAGTTACCCGTCACGACCCTACAGTTGGAATGCTTCCCCATTATTGTGAATAAATGCAAATAATGTCTGGCATGGACTCAAACAATCACACACAAAAAGTCAATTTGAAACACGGTTGTGTTTAGAGAGAAAGAGATAAAAAAGAGAGATTGTCTTAAAACATTCGGAACACATCAGTGACGAGACGAAAATATTACTCAGACTTTTGTTATTATTTTATGTTTGTTTGTTTGTTGTTTAACGCCGCACTCAGCAATATTTCAGCGGTCTCCAAATAATCCAGTCTGGACCAGACAATCCAGTGATACATCATGAGCATCAATCCACACAATTAATGGGGATACGATGACATGCATCAACCAGGTAAGCGAGGGTGACCACGCGATCCCGTGAGTCGCCTCTTACGACAAGCGTGGGTTGCTGAAGACCTATTCTACCCCGAAAAACATACATCTTTGAAACAGGGATCGTGGAAATCTAAGCTCAAATTATTCTATTTCTGTATCACAGCACATTTCAGTACTAAGCTTCGTCCTTATTGACAGTATCTCACATTCACTACCATAAATAGCTTTTTTATTACAGAACGCACACGCTCAAACAGCGTTATTCCATAAGGATAGAGGGTAAGTGATAAAACGAAGAAAAATTAGCGGATGTCAGTTACATTTCACGTAATTAATATCGGGAAGTTATAAAATAGATTCACATCACATATCTTCACATAAATAAGGCGACAAAACCCCTCCATATCCTATAGAAGTCTATGCGTAAAGCAGAGTCGATTGTACAATACCGACTATATCATGAGCATGTGTTTATGAATCACTCTTGTTTTGTTTTGTTTGTTGTTTTACGCCGCACTCAGCAATATTCCAGCTATATGACGGCGGTCTGTAAATAATCGAGTCTAGACCAGATAATCCCCTCTTTATTATTAGGAATACAACGTTTCGGAGTATATACTTTCTCCTTCATCAGGTCTTAGCACTGTTTTATTACATATCTTATTACTTTGTTGTCCTTACATGTACATATATATGTTCTCTACATCATAGCATTTATTCACCTGATGAAGGAGTAAGTACATACTCCGAAACGTTGTGTTCCTAATGATTAAGAAGCTGACATCCATACATTTTCTCCCTAATCGCATCACTTCTAAATGCCTTTTAAAGACTCCATAAGTGGATTTTAACTTCAGAAGTGGAAATGATGAAGCTATAATGTTAACAGTGAATGGGTAAGCCAGGTTGACATCGCTCTGTTAAAGCCATAGCGACGTGGGAGTCAACAGTTGGACGTTTCCGGGATTGTGTGTGTGAGGCCGGCAGGGAGCGAGAAGCGTGCACCCGGTGGCTTGATCAGCTGATTACTCACCCATGCAATCACGTGTGCGCCGTGACGAGATACTAGCTAGGAGGAAGAGGAAGTTTGTAAATACAGAAGTTCATGATTACAGGGGAAGCAGAGGAAGGGGGTCACCTGGGGGTCATGTGGTGATGATACTGTAGATGATGGTTTAGAATTAGAAATGAGTTTGGAATTTTTTAGGGGGATAAGAGAGAGAGAGAGAGAGAGAGAGAGAGAGAGAGAGAGAGAGAGAGAGAGAGAGAGAGAGAGAGAGAGTGTGTTGTTTAACGCCACCAATATTCAAGCTGTATGACGGCGGTCTGTAAATAATCCAGTCTGGACCAGACAATCCGGTGATACATCATGAGCATCGATCCACGGAGTGAAAGAGGACTTAATTATGACAAGACTGTTGTTTATTATTATTGTATTACTATTATGTTTCTTTTGTTAATCGTAGGCCTAATGTTTTAAGGATTCCATAAAATGGGTCACATACCGTTGTTCAAATCTAGTGTCCATGAGTCTCAAATATACCTAAATATTGAAAAAAAATTCATTTTCACTTATACCAATGATAGAACCATCACGTCAACTGTACCTCATCAATCTCTTGTGCAGCAGTATTAGATATCACCTTTGTTTTCCTGTTCAAACCGCTATTGATACAACGCCATAACCTGATATTGAGGTCAGCGTGACCTGCGAGAGAGCTGTACCATGCATTGTGGCTGTATGTCAAGACGGATGTGATAAACCGATACCGTTATCCTACAGATATTATGTAACAGCGTAGATATCGCTCAGATAGTTGAGTACACATCAGTTGACGTATAGGCCAGCGAGTTTGTTTACAAGTCTGCCATCTCAAATTGTATTATGCACGTCCCGCAGTTGTTTACTCCTAGTGCACACAAACAGTATAACAGTGTATTACACGAGGGCAGTAATGATGTTATGACAATGAGCCCATGACTGTAGAGAATAGACTCCCGTGAATATTTTTTCGACTTTGTAGGTGAGGTGAAATTGGGTTTAACGTCGCGTCCAAGATTATTGCTCTTATATAACGACGTGCATGTACGTGTATGTGTTTGTGTGGCTGCTTGTACTAGTCTTTTGACTAGATTTATAGTGCTAGCTCACTGAGATACCATGCCGCAGTTTAACATGAATACCCTACTCAGACACAGTATACTGACTCCGAGTTGACCAGTCCTTGTTTTAGCCCCTTAATGCCGAGCGCCAGACAGCGTAACAACAAGTACCATATTTTAACGTCTTCTGGTATGACGCGGCAGGGGATCGAACCCCAGACCTTCCGTTCTCCGGGCGGACGCTCTACCACTAGACC
The DNA here is from genome assembly GCF_022045235.1 of Haliotis cracherodii. Lineage (NCBI taxonomy): Eukaryota > Metazoa > Mollusca > Gastropoda > Lepetellida > Haliotidae > Haliotis > Haliotis cracherodii. The sequence continues at coordinate 11,353,592 of NW_027266286.1, forward strand.
ACGGAGGCGGTCTCTACTTTGTAAAACGGCAGTGCCCCGCAGGTTGGGTCGAGAGAGTCAGTGGGATGGTTGAACGATTAGTGCAGCATTTCAGTTATAAATGTGCCAGTTTGTTGGGGGAGGAAAGACTACCACTTAAACCCACGAGCAGGGGTATTATCATTATCATGCGATCCCATGAGTTTAGGTTCCTGGGACACCTAAGGGACACAAATCTGCTCATCCAATTGATGGTAAATTCTTTTCGGGCATATTTATATTAATACGTTTTAATTTTACTTCAAGATCAATTATCATAAAAAAACACACTGCTTCGCAATACACAAAAACGCTATGTTCCGTCATAAAGGGAGACAACAGCGGTGTCATTTGGCACGTTATTCATGCTTTTATTCATCGCTTGGTCACGCCAAGACACGATTATATATCAGCTGCTGCGATACATTGAGAACCTTGCCAAATACGGCATGAAACTACATTCAGTAAAACACTCGCACAAATTGAAATCTTATAACTGTGCGATATCGCCTTCGGTCAGTCATTTGGACAGTCTTAAGAGCTCCACGAGTTTGAACGAGAGAATAGCAATATGTGTCAGGCCAAGAAAATACACATCACTGCGACGCACAAGCTCCTTACACCAAACACAACTCCGTGACACCGTCTTCAAAGCGAGGCTGACTGGGCTTACGTGTTTGAGCCAAATATTTGTGTTTCCGAGTTTGGATCCTATTAAAAGAGGCTACGAGCTCGGCGATTTACAACACAACTTGGGGATCGTCAGCAAGGTCAGTCAACAGACATGTTGAAGTATGAACTTGTAAAATTTCCCATTGTTGTGACAATTATGTTATGTTCTGTCTGGTGTTGGTTGACAGGTGCCAGTGAAATAACGCCGTGTTTTGTTTTCATGTAATAGAATGAATAGATACTGTCATTCTGTTCAGATTTAGCCTGTGGATGATGAAATAAAGCCGTTTGTCAAAGCTAGTTAATGCTGCCAATGATTTTAGGAATGTACATTCAGGAACCGTTATAACTGAAAAATTGCCTGTTACGTCTAGGCTAGAGTATTTATTCGTCTGGGGGTGAGAACGCTAAACTAAACAGATGGTATTTTAAAACAGTTAAGTCCCCGTCGTACTTTGTCCACCGGACCAGAATCTGTTGTAATCACACAAGACGCCGGCGGGGAAGAATGTAATTTGTATAAGAAGATATGTACAGTATTGCCCACGGGGTAATAGATGTGAGCAATGATTGATTATGATTATGATTATCGTTATGACCGGAAACTGATAAATCACAGAACTCATCAGAGTATGTCTGTACTCTACACGCAAGGATTGACGCCCCATATGACTGGTCGGGTTATAATGTTAGTGTATGTGTGTGTATTGTATATTTTGGTCTGATAAATCATGTTTTGAATAAGCAAGTATTAATGACCTCATATACTTTCTGAATAGGAAATTTGTGCATCTGCTAAAAAATACAAATGGACGACAAAGCCGGGACAATAGGGACAGAGAGTGTTCAATAATAACAAAACTTGATATTTTTAGATTTGTGTTTCTGCAATATATTATTGATACCGCGGTAGTTCTTGAAATGAACATCTCATGGTTTCCACAGTACCGACTAAATTGAAGGTGGTTACGCGTGACCTGGATGATTGGGTGTATCATGACCCGATGACATGGTTGTTGCTCGTGTAAAACAAAAGCTACTTCACATTTTCACACATTTTCCCCAAAAGCCCCGCGGGTAATTATTTAAAGATATATCTGTAATGATAACCATAAATTTAATGCATTACAGACTGGAGCTCACCGAGAGATGCAAGGAATGTACGTTGATACCTGAATCCCATTCAGGATAGTTGTATGTGTCTTAACATTGAAGTGTATACATCTATACATGTAAGTCCGTTGGCGAGTGGGCCTCCTCCATGGCCTAGTGGTAGAGTGTCTGCCCGGAGATCGTAAGGTCATTGGTTCGATCCCCGACGTCATACTCAAAAGATGGTGCTTGTTGTTACTCTTCATTGCGCTAGGCATTAGGGGCTTCACAAGGGCTGGTCGGCTCGGAGTCAGAATACTGTGTCTGAGTTTGGTATTCATGTTATCTATAGCGTTCACAATAATCGGCATTAGTCCGGACTAGTACAAGCAGCCACACACACACATACACACGCACACGCACACGCACACGCACACTCGCATGCACGTCGCTACATAAGTGCAATCATCTTAAACGTGACGTTAAACCCCATTTCACCTAACCTCGCCGTTGGTTATAAAAGGGAGGTGATAACGTCGCAGATAGCAGTATTCTAGCTGTAATAAGACGGCGGTCTGGGAACAGTCGAGTCTTTGCCTGGGAAACTCGTGGTTGATAATATGAGCATCGAATAATTATTAGCGAGAAAACTACTGTTTCTCAAGCGAAAACCTACAATACGATAATACGTGTCAGTAATTCGTAATACAGGAATCGGACCAAGCTTGGGTATATAATTCCCCCGGGTGCCGAGGATGAGTCTGGGTGAAGCTGATTACAGTGGCATAACAACTATCAAATCAGTTTGATTATCTGTTCCATTTTTCCGTTGATACATAGTCTAATATAATAGCAACACACATCTTACTTATTAATGATATCGTTATTAATATGGTGTCATGTATCTGAGTCTAATATGTCCCTTCCTCGTCGTTGCAAATTGGTCATGACAATTTAGAATATATTACGACCGTATTTCCTCTTACATGCATCTGTCTCCTTTTGTTCTGTGGTAATATCCTCGACTTCCTGTACATTATATCTCTATTCTATTATGTTGTAAATATTTATCATAATAAATCTGAGATATAATAGAGAATATTCTGCGATGCCGACAAAAGCGCCGACATTTTTCAAGTCACGTCATATTGGGCTGATGCAACGACTCTTTTCAAATTACTTCCCCGTCATCTTAAGTATCTTTGGTAACATTGTTCTATTCCTGTAAATCAAAATGGCGCGTCCACATCAGTTATCGATCGGTGTTTCGACTAGTTTCTTGTCGTATAATTGAATATCAATGCCTGGGAGCAAATATGGTAAGGTATGTCAACTATTTCCCATGCCGCAGGGTCATACCAAACACATAGGATTAGTCTTAGTTACATGCATACCGTAGTCGTATGCAGTCGACTCGTGAAGAAGAAGAATAGGTCTTCGGCAACCCATGCTTGCCGTAAAGGGCGACTGTGCTTGTCTTCAGAAGCGACCAACGGGATCTTGTGGTCAGGCTCGCTGACTAGGTCCCAATTGCGTGGAGCGATGCTCATGATGTCAGTCACTGGATTGTCTGGTACAGACCGCCGTCATATAGCTGGAATATTGCTGAGTGCCATCAACCACTACATAGTCTTGACTGTAGATGGAGTTGTTCACGCTATCAACAACTGGACTACGTAGTCTTGAGTGTAGATGGAGTTGTTCACGCTATCAACCACTGGACTACGTAGTCTTGAGTGTAGATGGAGTTGTTCACGCTATCAACCACTGGACTACGTAGTCTTGAGTGTAGGTGGAGTTGTTCATGTTATCAACCACTGGACTACGTAGTCTTGAGTGTAGATGGAGTTGTTCACACTATCAACCACTGGACTACGTAGTCTTGAGTGTAGATGGAGATGTTCACACTATCAACCACTGGACTACGTAGTCTTGAGTGTAGATGGAGTTGTTCACACTATCAACCACTGGACTACGTAGTCTAGAGTGCAGATTGAGTTGTTCACGCTATCAACCACTGGACTACGTAGTCTTGAGTGTAGATGGAGATGTTCACACTATCAACCACTGGACTACGTAGTCTTGAGTGTAGATGGAATTGTTCACGCTATCAAACACTGGACTACGTAGTCTTGACTAAGCTGGAATATTGCGGATACATTTTGCAGATTCGACAAAATGTTTTGTCTTAGAGGTGGTTGACGGGAATATTGATAACATGCAAGTCCTCATGAGACGCTATTCCCGGCGTCGACACGGGCGACATTCCACTCCACATCCATGCGTGATCGAACGTGCAGAAATGGCAAGTTCGCCTACATGGAATATCTCTCTATTACCAACATTTTCCAATGGATCACAATCGATACCATATGAATATAGATATAAACTAGACGCTGCCTCAAATACCACTGAGCTGGCCCCGAGTCGGCAAACCGCCTTTGATCTGACACTTGATGGATGACATCAAGACACAGCAGAGCCCACATTAATATGGATGACCCCGAATAGCACGTGCAACACATGGCACCTGCATTGTCAGGGGATGAACCGTTATGAATCGTAATAGGCTTAATGGCTTAATACTCTCAATTTGAGTACCGAATTGAGTTTATATTAGGTGATGTTTGCTACGGAAGGATTTGTCTTTTATGCATTTTATCATTTAGATTCTCTATAACGTATTTGAATTAGCAGAAAAACGATATTTTTTCGAGTGGTCAATTACAAAACCATTGTTATTGAAATAAAAACGCTTGGATGATACCAAACATCATTCTAAAGTGGCACTCTTATCTACTTAAAATACTCCAACTCATTAAATCGTCGCGATCGTCGGATTTAGTATCTCTAGAACGACAAGCGCATTATGAGTCAAGTCGACTGTCAATTGGTCTAGTAGATATGTATTGGCGGTCGTTAAGGCGTGGACTTTGGTCACATAATATACATATACACCGTTTTGGATGTAAATAAATACTTGTGTGACACCGATCTTGGTATAAGCCCCAACGCCAGGAACCATACTGTCTGGGGGTTGTGTGCGTGCGTGCGTGCGTGCGTGCGTACGAGCATGTGTGTGCGTATGTTTGTGAGCTTTTACCAGACTTATATAAGGCTTGCCCACTGAGATACCATGCCATAGAGTAACATGGAGATCAACTCAGACACATTAAAATGCACTGAGCCGACCAGTCCTTGTTTTATCACCATAATGCCGAGTATCAGGCACGGTAACAACAAGAACCATTTTTTAACGCTTAATGGTATGGCGCGGCTGGGTATCGAACCACAGACCGCCTTCTCTCTGGCAGCTGCTTAATCCACTAGATCACGGAGGCAGTCTACTTGTGCACCTTAACAATAATCCACCCACAACACGACGAGAGACACAGAGAAGAAGCTCCAGACAATGTACCCATGTGGGGAATCGAACCATGGAGGCAGGCAGGACGAGCGAACACTTTAACCGCTGGGCCTCACACCGTCCCTCGAACGTTTGTCGAATGATGCTTCCCATACCGAAATAAAATCATAAACAAATTTGAATCTTTTGTCAGCAACACAGCATGATTTTATTTTTATTTTTTTTTATTTCGTCTTTGCACCAGATTCCTGCTTTTTCTCTCACTCTTTTTTGCATCTAACTGTGGTTACAATGGATTCCGTTGTGGGCTTATCACACTTCAAACCGAAGGGGACATGGACAAAATTTTAAAGAGGTCACGAGGTACATTAGACTAAAATTTACATAAATTTGTAACCTACTGAATTTTGGTCCCTCATCGACCGTTTCTGTCAGCCCAATGTGTCTATTGTCAGTGTTAAAAGTATGAGCTTTAATGTCAACTACAAGATTGCATTACTGGACGAGCATATGAAACAGGCATATTTAACATAACACTGTGCCATGTCATATGGAAGTCGAAATTAATAACAGAGAGTTTTCTTTCACAACAAAAAAATATGCAATTTACCACGTGAAGTGTAACCGTACAAACTAAAGTCCCTCTTTCCTGCCGTTAAATTGAGGTCGTGTTCAAGTCGTTATTCAACTTCCTGGTCAGCTGACGCCATCAGAGGAAACGGGGACAATTAAACCTGCTTCCTGGTGTAACAAAGATCGCAGCATACATTTATACTTTGATGTAATGAACTTATAACAACATTTGTGTTTATAACATATAATTTCACATTTTTAAAAATAAAAGTACATTCTGACGGAATGAGTGTCCGTACACAAGATGCAGATATTTTATTTTATTTTTTCATTGGTAAATACACGTATTGTGACTTTAAATGGAACATAGTTTAGGTTTACGAGAAGATTACGATTTTAAAAACATAAACACGTTAAGCAAAGAATATATGGGTAAAACTGGAATACGTTACAGGACATCAAAACGTGATTATTTGTCTGGGAATTGCTTAATGTTTTGCGACGACTTAGAGTGCTCCCCACTAAAAAACAATATGGATTCAAATTGTATCATCCGGTTTAAGATCTTTAGGCATTTTGCGACAACGTTTGATGTAGGAACACTTCACTCTCAAAGGGGGACACTGGCGGTCAAGTCGTCTAAGGTGCCGCAATTCGCTGTGCAGAGTTGCGTCCCTTGGGCACGCCAGAAACCTATGATTGTGGGTTCGAATCCCGGTTCGCCCCGTATTCACGGATTAAGTGACTCTTTACAATTTCTTTTTAGACATGTAGGTCAAGTTTATTGTAATCTGCGTGAAACTCCTTGAAATAAACTTAACCAAAGTTGATAAAGTCAATAAGGTGAGGTTAGATGGGGTTTAACGTCACGTCCAAAATTATTGCACTTATATAGCGACGTGCATGCACATGTGCGTGTGGCTGCTTGTACTAGTCCGGTCTGATGCCGATGTATAGTGCTAGCACACTGAGATACCATACCGAAGTTTAACATGAATACCCCACTCAGACACAGTATACTGACTCCGAGCCGACCAGTCTTTGTTTAAGCCTCTTAATGCCGAGCGCTAGACAGGATAACAACAAGCGCCATCTTTTAACGTCTTTTAGTATGATGCGGCCGGGGATCGAACCCCGGACCTTCCCCTCTCCGGGCGGACGCTCTCTCACTAGACCTGTCATGTCAGTAATGCCTATCAAACAGTTCATAAACTTAACTGCGAATTGAATCGAAGTCAGTTGTCTCGATATAGCGATTAAAACGAAGTGTAGCTTCATGATTCAAGCAGAATACATTTGACACTGTGGTCAGTTCTCTGCTTGTCTCGGACTCTGGCTAATTCGAACAGATATGGATTATTTGGATTGAACTGATGGTTTCTGATATCTCGAAGTACACGAGATCAAAGTTTACAATAGGCACTTCGATTTAGTTCATATACACACTGACACAGCTATAAGGGAAGTATAATTCTTGTGCAGTGAACAGCTTCTAAGAATAATGAAACTGTCACGGGAAATTAATTGGCTGACATCCATGTCACCATAACGACGCCACGGTTAATACGTAAAAAAATACAGAGTACTGAATTACATGTCATTCATCTTCCTTGTTGGGCTAATGAATGAATTCATGGCACACTAGTGTCAGTAGTGTCAAGTATATAAAGTACAAAGTCCAAAGAACATCGACTATCAGTGTAACAGACAATCACTTGATATAGTGCTGTTTGTTGCCATCATGATGTGTATCTGCGAATGTAGGTAGCTTTAACGCTCAAGTCGGCCAGGTTCGTGCACATGTACACTGTAATGTCGCGTTGTCACCATGAGTGAGTGAGTGAATTTGGTTTTACGCCGCATTTAACAATATTCCAGCAATATCACGGCGGGGGACACCAGAAATGGGCTTCACACATTGTAACCATGTCGGGAATCGAACCCGGGTTTTCGCTTTAACCACTGGGCTACCCGACCACCCCTTGTCACCACGAAGTGCAGTGACATATACATGCCAGCTAACGAGACAACAGTAGGATTATCATTCATATTTAATGAATAAGGGGTCCATACTTTATGCCCGTGTGTGTTGGGGGTAGGCTAAGGCTTAGTCTCTGAAAATATGAAGAGTTGCGTCCCTTGGGCACGCCAGAAACCTGATTGTGGGTTCGAATCTCGATTATGTTTCTAGGTTTGTTAGCACCATATCCATGCTTGTGGGTTTAACCGAAGTGGTATTCGTCTGAGACCTGCATCACTTCGGTCTTTCCTCCCACATTAAGCTGACACGCCGCGATAAAACTGGAATACTGTGAAAAGCGGCGTTAACCCAACTCACTCACTCAGTATTCAACCTGAAATATATTGACATAGCGACATTTGAGGTTACCTGTTTGATATGATTGAGAACGCGGAAGTTTGTCGGGGACTATATGGACATCGGGAATATCTGGGTCTGTATAGCAGGGGAGACCATCGGGACAATGGTCTCCACAAACTACCAATGTGGTATCAAACCCGGATCTTGACTGAAACGGGCGAACTCTTTAACCACTGGGCCACCAATGCCTCTCCTTGAATACTATTTAAAGGTAGCCGCTTTTAAAAAAAACTGATGACGACTTTTGTGTCTAACTCAACGAAGCATGATGTATTAACTACGAAACAAGGAAACAGATTATGTCAAATGAAACAGGGAACAGATATCTACTGATACTAATACATTGAAACAAGGACGTGTCAGAGTACAATTCAAGGACTGCTTTCTGACGGAAACAAATACACAATCTGGGAACGATGCATCACAGTGAGTGAGTATGGTTATACGCCGCTTTTAGCAATATTCCAGCAATATCACGGCGGGGGACACCAGTTATGGGCTTCACACATTGTACCCATGTCGGGCGGGAATCGAACCCGGGTCTTCGGCATGACGAGCGAACGCTTTAACCATTAGGCTACCCGACCGCCCCTCGATGCATCACAAGCAACACAGCTGATAGGGAGTGAGTGAGTGAGTGAGTGAATACCGCTTTGAACAGTATTCTCGTTATATCACGGCATGTCAGCTTAATGTGGGAGGAATGCCTAAACCGATGCATTTCTCAGACGTATTATTATAATACCACTTCGGTTAAACCCACGGGAATGGTACTGTCGAACCAAAAAAGCATAATCGGGGTAAACAGGGATTCGAACCCGCAATCATAGGCTTCTGTCGTGCCGAAGGGACGCAACTCTTCACAGCGAACTGCGGCGCCTAATAAAACGACTGGGCCACCCCTGCCCCTATCTGATGGAGAAAGGGGTTTGCCAATTTATCTTCCAGAGCTGCCTTACCGTTAGATCACAATCAAATAACATCTGTCTACCACTGAAGCTGGTTAGCTGCAGTTTTAACTCTCAAGTCACTGGTTATTAATGTCAAAAAACTGAAAAAAGACGGAAGAATGATTTGGATGATTAATAGAACCCCATTGTTTCTTTTGACCTACAAAGTATCAACAGTGATCGATACAACCCTAAAACACCTCGCCAAGCATCGGTAGTTTTTAAACTCAAGACACTCGGGTAAGATTCTCTATCTGTCACGCTTGTGAATTTTGTATTCATAACAGTACATTATGAATAACCGGCCCGCGGCACCACCAAGTACTGACAGAATGACATAATAGCCTTCATATTCAACCTATCCCGTATACAAGACACATTCACTTGATATGTGGGACAAACTCTGCTTTGAAGCGTAGCATGACTTCTCACTCACGGACAAGGAAGTTGATATACTCACCCCCCACCCCATGGTAATTGAACTTCCTGGGTGATGCTATACATGTATATGTTGTGAAAACCCGGCATAGATTCGCTGCCCCGCAGTGTGATCATGGCTCTATATTGATATGTTAAACATTATGTGCACAATTTATTTCCCTGTTTGTTTTGCACGCTGTTTGTGAGCTGGTGGGTTGAGGTGGATTGGTTTCTTTGCATGTAATCCGTCTTGATTGTTGGGTGTTGCTTTCGGTACCAGACAGAAATCATATTTGACTTAAAGATGTCATCTCTCTGCACGACTGACCTGTGTCCATAGCATGAGTAGTTATTGTGACCCGTGAAGATCCGGGGTAGTATAGATCTTCAGCAACCCTTGCTTGCCGTAAAAGGCGACTATACTTGTCGTAAGAGGCGACTAACGGGATCTGGTGGTCAGGCTCGCTGACTTGGTTGGTGCATGTCATTGTATCCCAATTGCGTGGATCGATGGTAATGATGTCAATCACTGGATTGTCTGGTCCGGACCCGATTGTTTATAGATCGCCGTCAAATAGCTGTAATATTGCTGAGTGCGGCATTTCATTAAATATAAAACAAACTACAAACAAATCAACCCTCTTACTCTAAGACAAACACAAATGGATAGTGAGTGGTGTTCGTCCCATATCCCGTCCCCCATTTCTTGAGTCTCTCCTGCTCACCCTAACCAAACACGTTGACATCGTTCATGAAATTTGCCTTACCCCCAACTCCTTGGTCAATGAGGGTCAGGGGGGCCGACCTCTTCCCGACACGCGTCCCCTGCCTGAAGGATCGATATCTATCTACAAGTGAATGAGTGAGCTAGGTATCACTGCGTCTTAGCGACGTTCCAACAATATAACGCGTGGGACACCAATCATTGGCTTTGAATATTGAAGCTGTTGAGCAGAACTATGGCCTTCGACCAACGTCCTAACCACAACACCGCCCATTTTATACGAGTTTACCGGTGACAGCGATCAGCATCAACAGAACTATTATATTAAAGTTTAAATATGACTGCATTGGCTGATCGTTGTTGCATAGAGTCTCCCGAGTCTCCTTCCACGTATTCTTCAACAAAAACGACTTTTGGAATGGAGCCCCTAAATTCGATGTATGTTGTACGAGGCAGGACAGGTTGATCAGGAATATTCAGGAATCATTTTATGTATACTGGCTAGCTGACCGCCCGAGACGGTTTGGCTAGCTGTTTGTCACGGTGTCCCGACGACCTGGTGTTCACTTCATCAACCGCTATTTGTCCAAACCCGTCGTTATCAAAAATAGATATTTTTCTACCGATCGTACCAACACCACAATCTGACTCATTCGCTTTGTCGTCCAAAGGCGTCGACCAGTTGTTACTTAATTATTTTTTTAATAACAACATTGTTCGATGACTATTAATATTCTGAATGTTCACCGAAAGGAGAAGTATATGCAGGAGTGAGTGAGTCAGTGACTGAGTGACTGAGTGAGTGACTGAGTGTGGTTTTACACAGCAATATCACGGCGGGGGACACCAGAAATGGGTTTCACACATTGTACCCATGTGGGGACTCGAAACCCGGGTCTTCGGCGTGATAAGCCAACGCTTCAACCACTAGGCTACCCGACCACCCCCTGCACGTCTTGGAGAGTTAATATCCACGGTACGTAAGCTTCAGTTACCTCATACTTTAAGCTACGCGAAGCACCCTTAGATCCCCACCCCTCACAGCCCAGATGGAAAGGCGTAACGCTAGGGTTAGGAGGCAAATTCACCAAGCACGCTGACTGCATTGTCCATTACGACAGCAGGTGAAAAACATACTACAGAAGGAAGCGAACTTTCTTCTTGTCAAAGCATGTTCAGGGTTGTATAAATAATTACACAAGTGAAGTGCCAAATAAATTTAAACTATTCCACGTCTCCGTCGCACAGGTCTATCGAATTTATGCGGCCATTGCAGCAGCCAAAATAACCTCTTATTGAGGTGTTGAAATAGTTAGCTTGTTGTCTGTGCAAACGTCAGCAAGTGATGCCCGTCAATAAAAACGAAAACAACACCTTATCTTTGAGAATTAAAAACCCCAGATCGCCTTCATCTCATGAAAGATCAACTTGCATGACAGCAAGTGTAAGAGTTCAGCTTTCCCTTTATTTGAGCAATCAACTCGAAGTTTTATATCTGTAAATACTGAGACACCTCGATAACTCAAAGTTACGTATCGACTTATCTAATAGATCATGGCGGGTCTTCTTTCCTCTAGTCTAAAACGATAACTCGAGCTAAAAATGTCGAATTACAAACATGTGCTTTTGCCTGAAACGGATGCGTATTCTGAACCCCTGTATCTCGAATGAGGACGTATTTAAAATTGCATTTTACAGACCCGTCAAATGTATCTTATAATGTAAGATTCCACAAATCGATGTCATTATTGTAAAGATATGCTTCCAAAGTCAAATGTTCAATTGGTATAAATGTAACTGATTGCGAGATGAAGCATTACACAACAAGGAATTGATAATCACAATAATTACAGACTATGTTTCACTATCCTGCCCCCCCCCCCCCCCCCCCCCCCTCGCTTCCTCACCCACCACTTCTCATAGTCCAGCTTCCCTCCCCCAGGGACACGGTAGGCTGCTGCGACTATCCCCCATCACTTGTCCCGACGTGGCAAAGATGAACACAACCTCATCCCTCCACAATCCACGTTTCTAAAACGTTCTGATAAGCATTCACCATTCACAAATTGCAAGTGCAGGATCCCCCATTATCAAATAAGCGCTTATTACGTACTGTTTTATTCACTATAAATATATTCGTTTCCGCTCATTACTTCAAAATGAATCTTGTAGACACTGGTTTTAGCCACTCGACGTCGACATTCAAACTAGTCCAATCTGCGATAGTTCAATATTTTTATTAAAAGTGACAGCCGAGTTTGTCTGCGATCAGATTAATCGTCTCCACTTTGCCCGCGTCTCTCCCAATCGATATATGCTCTACTTTTCTTTTGCAGGAAAATTCTTTTTTAAGAAAACTAAATCCTCAGCTGAAGTTAGTGTTTTTATATGCTCCGGCCTGTACATTTCCACACAACGGGGAAATGTCAATGTGAGTATTTTTTAAGATCATTTTCCTCTCTCAGACTCTTGTAAATGGGTCGGTCTACCAGGCCCAGACAACAACCCACCGAATGCCCCCCTCCCATTTATCACAGGGTGCCGCTCGTCTTGCTACAGCCACTGCTGGAGACAAAGGGACATCAGGAGACCGAAAGAACGTCATTTTCATAGGCAAGGACCCTCTGCCATAAACTAAATTGAAACACAACGGCCGCGACGAATACGAAACACTTCAATCGCCGAGTATCAACGGAACATCACCAAACGTTCTACTGTCGAACAAAGGCTTTACAAGTGGTGTCAGTATCGGAGAGCTTGTTAGTTGCATAATGCATATAACAATTTCAAAACGACCCAGACACAGCCAGACAGAATATCATTTAAAAAACGACCCTTTGGATAAAAGTATTTAAACTTGCCAATATCAACAGACATGTGTCTCAGAACTTAATCTTTTAAAAAGGCAGGAAATTCCCCTTTAACAGATCCATATAAGCGAGGGGGTTGCACATACTGTAAATATGCTAGTCGTCTTTTCACATTTTTCCTGAATTCAACGATATGACAGCTGTTTCATAATATTCTCTGACTTATTCCTAATAGGTATATGAGTCAAAATAAACCTATTCCTTACCTTGTGGGTCCGCAACATCGACCTTAGCACTAGGCATGTTTAACGTAATCTCTCTCCAACCTCTCTGGCTCACTGACAGCCGCTGTGGGGATTTTGCCCGCTCGCTTGTATTTATCGACTGTGTGTGGCTTCCGCGTTGTCACGTGATCTGCTGGCGTCTGACTGCAGCAATTTTCGCTTCGAAATAGGAAGTAATTCTCGCTTCTTCCTCCATCGCGAGATGTCTAACACGAATGAGAACGTTGAATACGTAATTCCGTTTTCTGGGAAAGATCATTCATGAATTGCATATATTAGCTTGTTTATGCATATATGCACTTGCGGTTAGCCAGTGTGTGGCCCGATACGATAAAAACAAGTTTGAACGTCATGTTCATCTGCATTTTAAAAAGAATGTGGGGGAATGAATGATGTTTTTGCTCCGCTTTTAGCAACATCCCAGCAGTACCAAGTCAACCATCACTAAGAATCGGTTTCATACCTGGAAACCAAGTAGGGAATCAAACCTTTTATCCACTGGTCGAGGAGCAAACGAGTTAGCTACTGGAATCCCGAAAGGGACTCAACCCCCAAAAGTACTAGAATCTGTACTTTACTAAGAAAGTGCTATCCCAAATATAACATTTGTTACTGGAATAAAGTTTTAAATAAATAACTATCTGGTTTTGTAGCTGTAGCTGTGAAAATGTCTAATTTCGAAACAAAACCCCAGCCCCCGAATGAGTGTTGTTTAACGCCGCAACCATCAATATGCTAAATATATCACTGCTGCCTGTGAATACCGGAGTTAGGGTGATTATTGCACTTAATGTTATAGAGCGACGGACGTGTAGCGTGTGTGTGGCTGTGTCTGGACTGATGCCGATTTTATAGTGACACAGTACACCGACCAGTCCTTGTTTCAGCCCCTCAATGCCGAGCGCCAGGCAGGATAACTCCACTCCACTCCTGGGGGCGCCGGGGACCTAATTTGAAAACGCTTCCCACCCACCAGCCACTCACTCCCAATCCCACCTCCAAACCGCTACCCCTACTCCCACCCCCTACACAAACCAATCATCGTAATGTAAGGAGTAATTTAATGTTGACCCTATTAGTTAACAAATGACAAAAAAGACCAAACAGAGTGTGACGTGTGCCCTAATCGTGATATACTGCAGTTTGTTTTTACAGTATACGGGGGCACGGGTGGCCCAGTCGTCTAAGGCGCCGCGATTCGTTGTGCAGAGTTGCGTCCCTTTGGCACGCCAGAAACCTATGCTTGTGGGTTCGAATCTCAGTTCCCTTTGATTATGTTCCTAGATTTGTCGGCACCATATCCGTGCTCGTGGATTTCACCGAAGCGGTAAACGTCTGAGACCTGCATCATTTCGGGCTTTCCTCCCACATTAAGCTGACACGCCGCGATATAACAGGCATATTGTTAAAAGCGGCGTTAAACCCAACTCACTCACTATTACAGTATACGTTTAACATGGCCACCACGAATTTAGAAATACGACCAAGAGGGAAGTTCACCTGTGACAAGTGTCCTGATATATCGACACAGTGTATTGGTGCATTGATCTGACTGGCGATACGTGATCTACGTAAAGTGCAACACGGTAGTGGCATTGCATTGAATGGTATTCTATTTCACAGTTCAGAGATCAATATTATTTCCTTACGAAGCAGGATCGTAAAATTTAATGTCGTTATTATTGACTGAACACCTGTGGGTCATTGGTAATATCAATATTACCCCGCTATTACCCCGTCAACGTCCTCGCTATCTCCACTGTCATAATCAACGTCAACGCCCTCCTTATCTACACCGTCATAATCAACGTCAACGTCCTTCCTATCTCCACTGTCATAATCAACGTCAACGCCCTCCGTATCTCCACCATCGTAATCAATGTCACCACCCTCCTTATCTACATCGTCATAATCAACGTCACCACCCTCCTTATCTACATCGTCATAATCAACGTCACCACCCTCCTTATCTACACCGTCATAATCAACGTCAACGTCCTTCCTATCTCCACTGTCGTAATGAATGTCATCGGCCTCCTTATCTCCACTGTCATAATCAACGACAACGTCATCCCTATCTCCAACGTCATAACCAACATCAACGTCCTCGCTATCTCCACCGTCATCATCAACGCCCTCCCAGTCTCCACCGTTGTCATCAACATCAACGTCCTACTTATCTTCAGCGTCATAATCAACGTTAACGTCCTCCTTATTTCCTCCGTCATTATCAACTTTACGTCCCTTCCTATCTCTACCACCATGATCAACGTCATCGCATCCTTATTTCCACGAACACCAAGTCACAGTTACTTTAAAAAATATATGATACCTCCTTTTCACGTATCAAAATGTCAAGGAACTATTTCGTCAAAAATATAACAATAAGCATATCAATTGACAACATGGCAAGAAAACTTGAGTCTTGTTTGCGTCATTCAGCAACATTTTAGGGTCTGTCTTATTTTCAGATCAGTCATATGTTGGTTGAAATGTCCTTTCTGTAAACAACGTATGCGCCACATTTCACAAAGCGATACAGAGCTAATTTGGCGCAGAGGTTGCTTACAGAATGGACAGTTCAAAGACCAGGTCTGCAACCCCTGCATCTGTAGATTTCATCAAAAT
This sequence comes from Haliotis cracherodii, assembly GCF_022045235.1. Classification (NCBI taxonomy): domain Eukaryota; kingdom Metazoa; phylum Mollusca; class Gastropoda; order Lepetellida; family Haliotidae; genus Haliotis; species Haliotis cracherodii. The sequence goes on from NW_027266286.1 coordinate 11,369,510, forward strand.
AACACCTGTTTCATTGAAGGGGCCCCGAGTCATTTATATCATTATTAGAATTGTTTATTACAGCATCGATATAATGAACATCATGAGCAGTATCAATCAATTATTATTATTGCTATTAATAGTGGTAGAGGTGGCAGTCGCAGTAGTAGTAGTAGTAGTAGTAGTAGTAGTAGTAGCAGTAGAAGCAGCAGCCACAGAAGTAGTAGTAGTAGCAGCAGCAGCAGCATTAGTAGTAGTAGTAGTAGTAGTAGTAGTAGTAGTAGTAGGGAAATGAAAGCAAATACGTGAAATTGGATTTGGTCAAAAAAATACAAACAATACTAGGCTTAAGGTCAAAAAGTACAACTATGAATGGAAGAAAACATTTCTTGTTTGTTTCATTTTAGCCACCACAAAATATTGTGTCTGTTATATTTTCCCGGCCGTTGAGGTACTTCGACGCTTTTGTTTTTTGCTGTTCGACGCACAATGACACGGCAAACCCAACCAGAGACACTTGACATCCGAGCCATGACTGTCCCCTCTTACGACGGGAGTCCTGGATATCTAGTCTTACCCGGTTTCATTATTCAGCAGCATAAGCAGAGCTAGTTGGACATCGGAGTCAGAATTAATTTCAAATGGAAATAACACGACAATGGCAGAGATATTTATTCAGCATCACACATCTCCCTGGCCGTGATATGAACACAATGCATTCAATAAACCTGATCTTATGTGACATCTACGTGGGTAGCATACTGAGGGCCAGTTGGCAAAGGCACCAGAGTTTGCTGTGCAGAGTTGCGTCCCTTAGGATCATGGGTTCGAATCCTGGTTCATCCAGATTTTATGTGAAATCTACATGGGTAGGCCCAGTTGTCTCATTCATCACAGTTAGCTGTGCAGAGTTGCGTCCCTTAGGCGCACAAGAAGATGAGGATTATGGGTTCGAATCCTGGTTCATTCAGATTATGTCTCAAGGTTCGTCAGCAGCATTCTCATGCTTGTGGGTTTCAACGAAAGCGGTAAACCTCAAAGAAAACCATCAGATCGGGATTTGCAACCAAAGAAGCTGACAGGCTTATCTCACACAATAAGATGGCTACATCCATATATTTAGCATGAAAGGGTGATAGAAAATAGTTTGATTGAGCAAGTATAAAGGGTTGCGTTTAAAAACGACGAAACCTTTCAGAAATGTGTGTATGTGTGTGCTTGTGAAAGCGTATGAGTGCACGAACTGGTGCAGACTAATGCAGGTTTTATAATGCTACCCTGTCGAGATACCATTCCACGGCTTAAAATGAATACCCCACTCAGACACAGTATACTGACTCTGATCCGACTAGTCCTTGTTTCAGCCCCTTAATGCCGAGCGCCGGGTAACAACAAGTACCATCTTTAAACGTATTTTGGTATGATGCGGCCGGGGATCGAGCCCTGAATCTTCCCTTCTTCGAGGAGACGCTCTATCAACTAGACCACGGAGACAGTCAATTTGATTACAAACAAAACGGATTATCTCAAAGTGTTGTTGGGCTATCAATGATTCATAATAACTAGAATTGTTTCAATAATAAGGTTAACTGAACTCATCGTCCAAAATACTAGTAAACGATTTAAGCGACTTATTAGTGATGGAAATATACAACATCAACGCCAGAGAATAACCATTACCCACCGAAACAGAATCCATTTGGCGTAAACGGCAAAACAGCAAATATATAATATGAATGGATCACTGAAAATCAGTGATGACACCAGGTGCTCGCGAGAAGGGTAAGCATGTCCTGTTCTACAAGTAGAACCCGTCACTCACACAATTTCCGTAAAACGTCCATACCTTGAAGAGTGAGTACTGTTTAGATAAAGTCCAGCAACGTTACGATGTCCTTTGAAAGAACGCGTCTGGGCCAGACAAACCTGTGACTGAAATCATAAGCAGCGATCTACGCCATCGGAGTAGGAGGAAATATACTCACCAGGGTTAGACAAAGCCTGACATTAGATCCCCAGCCTAACTTGTCAGGTACTGTGAGTGAATTGGGTTTTACCGCCGCTTTGAACAGTATTCAAGTTATATCACGGCGTGTCAGCTTGATGTTGGAGGAAAGCCCGATACAGGTCTCAGACGTTTACCGCGTTGGTGAAACCAACAAGCGCGAGCTGACAAACCCAGGAAAATTATCAGGGCGATCCGGGATTTGAATCCTCCATAATAGGTTCCTGGTGTATCCAACTCTTCATAGCGAATTGCGGCGCCTTAGACGACTCGGTGATTATATCATCATGTGAATCCCACAGGCTTTTGAGGGTGATTTTATTTGAATAGTGAGTGTTGATAGTTAGTAATCGATATTGCGGGTCAATAACTAAACAAACCATTAGTAGTTTCTGAATTGAGAGTAAAATTCAATTTCACCGAATACAACTTAACAAATGAACAAAAACATATAAGTGAAAGAATGCTTGGATGCAAATCAGCTCTGGCTGGTTGAACATTTGCATATGTTGAAGGAATTACGTACATTTATATGTATCAAACCACAGTTAAACAAACCATGGCTGCTTTGTCTTTGACCGTGGTCCAACTAACTGAATTGTCAGTTAAACACCACTTGGCAATGACGGACATTCTTTTTTCCTCTATCTTTTGTCTTGATGATAGAACAATTTCTAGAAAAACATTTGTGGGCAGCGGGATTCGAACCCGAGAAGTCCGCACGGAAGTCTAACGAATGTAGTTTTCTGCCACGGCGACATGGGAGATGGGGTATGAAATTAACAAATAAATATTTACTTACATTAGTACTAGTTGCTTATCTCTTTATGAATTGCGAAATGTGTTTGATGCAAGTTTTAATCAGTATGTTACTCTATGCATTCTAGTATTTGTACAGTACTTGTGATTTTGCAGCTTTTCGTTCAACAAAACGAAGAGATAGAATTTTTTTTACTATAATCTTGATAAGGGCTATATTTGATCATAATAGGCCCATCAACATGGGCAAGTAATATTTAGTTGATTGATAAATGTGCTTATTAAAAGAGATAGGTAAGAAAGAAGGGCAGATTCTAGACGTCAACTTAATCAAATGTGTTTCAGCACTACTGTATAAGTCATTTTACTATAGACTTCATACAGACCGCTTGGGTTTCAAAAGATATACTTTCCTATCAAAGTCAATGTCATACCCACTCTTGACATCATATCACAACCTACCCATTGGAACTGGTCACTGGGATGAACTAAATGATTGCATGCGAAAAGGTGGACACTGCAGAGAAGTAGCTGCAAATGTAAATCGGATGTACGTGAGAAATATAAACTTACAACCAATACACACACACCACCACCACCAGCACACACACACACACTACACACAACACAACACAAATAACACCCCCAAAACAATCAAATGCCACGTCAAAACACAAAACACCAAACAAAACAATACCTAGGATGGCCAAATATTTCTTTAGGCAAAGATCTTGTGTCTACAAAGAAGAAAAGGGAGTTTAAGAGATTACGAAACTGTCTCAGTTCACTTCTATCATCTTTGCTGAATGTCTTTGATCGGATAGCCTCTGAGGTCTTGGTCCTAATATTCCTCTCGTGGTAAATTGGCAGAATGAAAAAGGCTGAAGTTTAACCTACGATGGTCAGACCGTTGTTGTTGCATGTCCGACCGGGTCCTACATACAACAGAAATTTAATTATACCATGGCCTATCAGCTAAATGTCAGAGGGGGGCAGAAGGCGATCCAGATGGGAAACCTTTAACAACTTCGGTGATACACGACCACGGGGTTCGATGCATAAGAATAATCACGTCAGATTTGAACCCAGAATCCATCCACGGCCATGAGGGGTAACTCTAGATCTGTATTGCCAATTGCGATGCTTTACCTCAAGAGACCTTCTTATGATAATAAATAGCGCATGTGTACATGACTATGTAGAAATAGAGACATAGATGTCGAATTACGTCGTTGTCACTTCACGAGATGAAACAATTGTCAGTGTGCATCATCAACAATGAGATCACGTACAGCATGATTAATTTTCACGACTTAGTGACCATTTAGGAAAAGTGCGGACGTGACGCCAGGAAGACAGTATCTTCAAAATATCCTGATTTGCCCAGAAAGGTGGAACATGGGAGCGTTAGAGCGAGAATTGCTTCCGTCCTTAAGTCATGCATGACACAATTTATAAGAATAACGAAGTTGATTCGTGTGCAGATAGCCTTATCAATTAAATTATTCCATCTCAACTTTGATAAACAGCTTCTTAGTTGTAATCAATGAATCAACCGTTGAAATAACACCAACGATCACCGGATCTGTGCAGAGTGCTATTATCTTGAGGCTTTTAAGAGCTCGTTAACTTCGTATATAAACATCACAATTTAACAGAAATGAATAACGAATAAAAGAAACTGTTTGACCGTGTAATGTTTCGGACAATTTGACTGACAAAAAATTGAAAACCAAGGTTAATAAAATGACTTTAATTGTAGTTCAAAGAGGGACCGTGATCAGAATAGCCACGTTTGTCAAAATAAACAACGTGTTGGACTTACATGCTTCTTATAATCATATCCTTCTTAAAATCACATTCTTCTTGAAATGATATTCATTCAGGTTTGTTGGTTTGTTTTTTAACGCCGCACTCACCAATATTCCAGCTATTTGACGGCGGTCGAGTTTTGACCAGACAATCCAGTGATTGACATCATAAGCATCTATCCAAGCATTTTGGCTCGATGACATGCAACAACCAAGACAGCGAGCCGTCCCATATGGGTAATGAAATATAAAAAGTTGATATTATTTTGACGATTTACGCCAGTTAGTACGCACAAGCGTCATATTTCATTTCCAAAGTGACAATTCACTTTCCAGAGTTGGACAATGCAGGGGAAAAAGAAGGTAAATTATTGATACAATTCATTTCTAACATGTTGATATACATGTACCTAACATATATGCATGCAGCGTGATTTAGCATACATTTCGTGCCATGTCTAAGTTAGATGACAGGAAATACTTATGGTTCTTGTTTGGCATCTACAACAGAGTAGTAGTATATTTGAACTTAATAATGGCATGTTTATCTCTGTTGTTTTCAAGTGATCCATTCATATAATTTTAGTACTGCAGGGGTCGTATTTATTTATGACTTAAGTTGTTTGATAAATAAGGCCCCTGGTCTTTAGCAACCCATGCGTGTGGTCAGGCGACTAACGGGAAGTATGTCATCGTATCCCATTTGCGTGATCGATGCTCACGATGTCAATCACAGAATTGTCTGGTGCAGACTCGATTATTTACAGACCCGTGGTCATTAAGCTGGAATATTGCTGAGTGCGGCGTTGAAAAACAAACAAAAATGTCCCAATGGCCATAAATATTGATGTCATCCTATGGGGAGTCCGAAGAAGGCGTTGCCTCAAGTAACCTGTGCTTGTCGTAAGAGGCGACTAACTTGGATTGGGTGGTCGGACTCGGTGACTTGGTTGATTGCGCATCACAGTGCCCCGAGTGTGTAAATAGTTGCTGGTGCAGTGGCTACTTGGAGCAAGTATACCCAAAACACCTTTTTAATTACAATGGATATATCATGTGTTTATTATTCGGTTATGAAATAAATGCCTTTGTTATTATGTACCCCATTGTTTATGTTCTGTGTGTGCACTAAATGCATGGGTGTGGTGTTATACGCTTCGCGGTCGAGGACTGTAGGAATGGGCTTCATACGAAACATTAGCCAGATGTAAGGAATCGAACTCTGCCGTTTCGGCGTGACGTGCCAAAATTTGAATGAGACACTGGGCTACCTTACTGCTATTATGGACATATTTCCATCACACATACACAATTACCGTGCACAGTGTAATCTGTCGAGACAGGACTTTGACTAATCAGCATTTGTAATACAAGGCGATATCAATTGTGCCAAGTATTCTATGATTCATAATAATACATATTTGAATTTTGTTTCTATTTACATTTGTTATACTCTGTTATAATATTCCAAATACAGGCCTCTGTAAGAATCAGACTCACTTTCGGCCCCACAAGAAGTAAAACGTTCATTTCGTCTGGATGTCAAAACAATGACGCAAAGGAGATATTCCACTGTACTACATTGTACACATTGAATGTCAAAAGCCCCTTGCATGAATGCGTGATACGGATGCGACGAGGTAATTCTCTCAAATGTTTGAGGAATTTCAAAGCTTTTTACACATGGGTTGTGGTGTTCTCAGCATCCCAGTTAATAATTCTGCGCTGGCCCTTACGCTCTACGGGCTAGCGACGACGCCAAATACATGATGAGAAATGATGATTAATGATCAATATTTGTTTGTTTGTTGTTAAACGCCACAGTCAGCCGTATTCTAGCTATATGAGACGTGCCGCCAGTCTATATAACCCAACTGTCCCCTGGGTTCACGCTGACTGGCACTTTCTTGTGGCTCCCGGCACACAGCACATAGGAGTCTACCCCTCTCCAACAGCCCTTTATGACTAGGACTTCTTGAGTGTACCAAGTTGTAGAGAATATCCCATTAAATAGAAAGGCTGTCTAGAACGATAAGCCTATGGATGAATAGCAAGTCTATCCTATTCAGAGAACAACTCATTATGTGAAGCCGCGCATCACAACAGGAGCTGAAACATTAGAGACCAACACATTATGTGAAGTGGCGCGTCACAACTCGAGCTTAAACATTAAAAGTACAAAGTCACTGTGACTATATCAAAACTATTTGAGTTAAAAGTGCCCCAGGTTTAACCATAATAATGAAAGAGATTCTGTCTTGATAAAGGGGCGTGTCACTAATGGAGCTGAAACATTCGAGACCAACTCCTGAAGTGGCGCTTCTGGACTGGATCTGAAACATCAAAAGACTAAATCATCGTTATAGGAGGTGGTACTTTCAAAATAGAGTCTTGATTTTGTTTTCTCAATGATCCTTTGGTAATGATACGCAGATCGTTATAAACCTCTACAAAATGTATTTGCCTGAACGGGTATGCACGACAGAGGTCCATAACTACAAATCTTTGCATTGACTATTATGCTAAATAATGTCCAAACGGAGACAGTGTATCGCAAAACCTGAAGCTGAGAGCTTTTTAATATCTATCAGTTAAGTGCTCTGGAGATCAGACTTCCAGACGACCTCAGCTGACACTACAACTGCCTTTCTCCACTACTCGGAACATTCGGACCAGCAAAATACATCCCCTATTCTACCCACCACATTATTCACAGAGAAAGTCCAGCAAAGCATGGCTTTGGTCGTCTAGGTATAACGCACAGTTGTAGAAGGACATGCTTACATTCAGTCAAAGTTACCGTGACGTTCGGAACTATATGGAGTTAAAGCAGCGCCGAGTTCAAACCATAATTGTGGAAAAATGATTCTGTCTGGAAAAATAATCTGCTTCGTCTAAGTGATGCGTCTCAACTGGACATAAATCATAAAAAAAACAGTTAATATTAGTAGGAAGTGGCGCGTCACAACTCGATCTGAAACATATTAGAACAAATGATATGAAGTAACTACATCTGAAACATCAGAGACCAACGCATTTTATGAAGTGGTGCATCACAACTGGAGCCCAAACATTAGAGACCAACTAGCTTAAACACGAGACACCAACTCATTAAATGAAGTGGCGCGGAGCCAAAACATCAGGGACCAACTAGCTCAAACACGTGACACCAACTCATTAAATGAAGTGGCGCGGAGCCCAAACATTAGAGACCAACTAGCTCAAACACGAGACACCAACACATTATATGAAGTGGCGCGGAGCCCAAACATTATAGACCAACTAGCTCAAACACGAGACACCAACTCATTATATGAAGTGGCGCGGAGCCCAAACATTAGAGACCAACTAGCTCAAATACGAGACACCAACTCATTAAATGAAGTGGCGCGGAGCCAAAACATTATAGACCAACTAGCTCAAACACGAGACACCAACTCATTAAATGAAGTAGCGCGGAACCCAAACATTAGAGACCAACTAGCTCAAACACGAGACACCAACTCAGTAAATGAAGTGGCGCGGAGCCAAAACATTATAGACCAACTAGCTCAAACACGAGACGCCAACACATTAAAAGAGGTGGCGCGGAGCCCCAACATTAGAGACCAACTAGATCAAACACGAGACACAAACTCATCAAATGAAAATGGAAATAATTTGCTTCGTCTAAGTGATGCGTCTAAACTGGATATGACTCATAAAAAATCAGCTCATAATAGTAGGAAGTGGTGCGTCACAACTGGAGCTGAAAAGGTAGAGACCAACTCAAAATATGAAGTGGTGCATCACAACTGGAGCTACAACACTGGAGACCAACTCATTTATTCATATCTAAAGGTGCGTCACAACTGAACCTGAAACATGAGGGACCTACTCATTATATTTAGTGGTGCTCACAACTTGAGCTGAGACATTTGAGACCAACCTATTATATGAAGCGGTGCGTCACAACTGGAGCTGAAACATTAAAAACCAACTCATTACATAAAGTGGAGCGTCACAACTGGAGCTGAAACAGTAGAGATTAACTTATTGTATGAAGTGTTGCGTCACAACAGGAACTGTAACATTAGTGACCAACTCATTATGTGAACTGACGCATCACAACCGGAGCTGCAACATAAGAGACCAACTCATTGTATGAAGAGGCGCATCACCACTGGAGCTACAACACTAGAGACCAGCTCATAATACCGGTAAGTGGCGCTTTTCAAATGGTTCTGAGACATTGAAAGACCAAATCATTAAAATAGGATTTTGCACGTCTGAACTGGATCTAAAATATTAAAAGACTAAATCACCGTTACTGGAGGTGGTACATTTCAGTATAAACTATAGTCTTGGGTTTGTTTTCGAAACGATCCTTTGGTGGTGATACGCAAATCGTTATCAAACTCTACAAACGTAACTTGCCGAAACGGGTATGCACAAAAGAGGTCCGTAACACGAACTCTTTGCTTTGACTATTGTGCTAAATAACGGTCAAACCGAGTCAATGTATCTGTTCATTTGAACCTGAAGCTGAGAGCTTTTTTAATATCTATCAGTAAATGTGCTATAGAGATCAGACTTCCAGACGACCTCAGCTGACACTACAACTGTCTTTCTACGGTAACTGGGGTATCATTGGGTGTGGACAGCACCCGCAACTCATTCTTACACTTAACCATGGATGCGGAAGGTTATACTTTCTCCACTACTCGGAACATTCGGACCAGCAAAATACACCCCTATATCTACTGACCACATTCTTCACAGAGAAAGTCCAGCATAACATGGCTTTCTCAGAATGGAGCCCACATGACCACGGACAGTTGCAATGTGTAACCCATGTCCAGGCACCTTGGTCGTCTAGGTATAACGTACAATTGTAGAAGCACATGCTTACATTCAGTCCAAGTCACCGTGACTATAGAAACTATTTGGAGTTAAAAGTAGCGCCGAGTTTAGACCACAATGGTGGGAAAATAATTCTGTCTGGAACAATAATTAGCTTCGTCTAAGTGATGCTTTCACTGGATATGAATCATAAAAAAATCAGCTCATAATAGAAGGAAGTGGTGCGTCACAACTGGAGCTGAAAAGGTAGAGACCAACTCAAAATATGAAGTGGTGCATCACAACTGGAGCTGAAACATAAGATATCAACTCATATGAAGTGGTGCGTCACAACTGGAACTGAAACATTGGAGACACACTTATATGAATTGGTGCTCACAACTGGACCTGAAACATTGGAGACCAAGTCATTATATGAAGTGGTGCGTCACAATTGGGAATGAAAAATTAGATATCAACTCATTACATGAAGTGGTGCTCACAACTGGAGCTGAAACATTACAGACCAACTGATTATGTGAAGTGGTACCTCGCAACTGGAGCTGAAACCTAATAAACCAACTCATTATATGAAGTGGCGCATCAGAACTGGAGCTGAAACATTTGAGATCAACTCATTATATGAAGTGATTCGTCACGACAGGACCTGAAACATTACATATCAACTCATTACATGAAGTGGTACGTCACAACTGGAGCTGAAACAGTAGACACCAACTCATTATATGAAGTGGCGCATGACAACTGGAGCTGAAACATTAGAGACCAACTCAATATGTAAAGTGGTGCGTCACAACATCTAACGTTAGTCGACGCCATATTGTAAGCAAATCGTGTCAAGGTCGGTTTCACATGTGGTAGCTCAGCCCTCGTTTCTGTCGACGGTACACGCGCTACAAACATAAAACAGCTATTGAATACATCGACATAATTTCTAAAATGATGTCTGTTTGTTTGTTGTTTAACGCCACACTCAGCAAAAGTTCCGCTATTTGACGGCGGTCTGTAAATATTCGAGCCTGGACCAGACAAACCAGCGATTGACATGAGCATCGATCCACACAATTGGGATACGATGGGGATGAAATGGAAACCTGTATTGGAAATAAACTTTCACGAATGTCTTTGAATTTGCATGTACATACCTCGGTGTAAAACACACTTTTAAGTCGCATATATGAAATAATATAAAAGAAAAAGTTGTATTTCAAGGACTGGCCATACAAACATATTTTGAGCAAAGGTCAAAGTGAGGCAGCAAAGTTCGAAGTACATGCTGAGACGAGGAGATATGTTTTCTAGTGGTAATTGTGAAACAAATTTGTTTCGAGCACATGACCTGTATATACATTGAACACTACTTCAATCGAAGTAATTGATATTTTCGTAATTTTCTCTTTCACTTGAGTTGGATATTACTAAAGTCTTATAATTGTACCGCAAAAACAATCATATTGCCTTCTTTCACCTGTGCAAGTTATCGTTTCCTTGTATTAAATATCGCCTACTCTATGCTTCTTGAGCTTTCAAATTCAAGTATTAAAATTGTCCAATTACATCTCGTTTCAGGTATTTTTGTAAGGCAGATTAAAACCATTAACAACACATCATAACAACCGAAGTATAATTAAGCGGTCTGTGTAATTGCACAAAGAAGCAATATGCTTGTATGACATACAGCGCCGCAGTTACGAGTGATCGAAAATAGGTTTGTTGAATAGATTTGCTGCCAGTGAAGACGTTTCAACGATCTAGATTGAATCTACATGTACTTCCTATTGGGTGGTAGTACGTTATAATCTTGTTAGTTATTAAGAAATAATAATGATGTCAGATATTGTCAATTTGAGTATTGTTAGGGCTGTTTCGCGATCTTTCACATTTTGTCCTTTGAAAATGTCCGATGTCGAACCCGGGTCGCGAGCGCGCAGATCTTTATGTAAACACATCGCGTACAAAGTCAAGGACGAAAGTAATTAAGGGACGTTATTCTAAAAGACAATAACGAGACCTATGATCGAACAGCTGGCGTTCAGCATTTAAGATGCGTGTTCAGGTCTGGCGTTACTTGATGTAAACTGGGCCAGTTTCACAATACTGCTTGAGTTTGTGATTATGTCTAAAGTCAAGTTTATAGAGAAATCCCTAACATACCTGGAAACACTCAGACTCAAGTATTTACAGACCGCCGTAATATAGCTGGAATATTGCTGAGTGCGACGTTAAACAACAACAACAACAACTACTACTACTACTACTACTACTACTACTACTACTACTACTGCTAAAAACAAATATTGTTCAGGAAGCAGCGCACCCACGAGCGAGTTATGACAATGTAAGTTTCTTTCGTTATTTACATATCCACTCTATTTCACGAATAAACAAGGGACTCAAATACAATATCAAGCTATTTGTATTTAGAAGATGTATTTTTTTAACCTGTCCAGATCCATAATTCTTACCAAAATTTGAAAGTGACACTTTCGTTCACAAAGGGAGATAATTTAGGAATTGTCAAGTTATGTTGTCTCATGGAGTACGCCACAAGTTAACGTGAACATACATATAACGTAGTCCATTTAAAACAAGTGGAGCTAATAAACTGATTTGTCTGATTTGATTTAAATCTGGATGAGGAGCGAAATATCTATACTTTAAATGTGTAAAATCTATCCCAGAACGTAGTTCGATGACGCTTGGCTGGTCTGACAGCATTGCTGAGGGTCACTTAATAGTATTTGTCCGGTGACCCTATCCTTTACAATGATATTATTGTTTGAATAGTCTCATGTATCTATTTTTTACTAACATAAAAAACGGGTAAATGTACATTATTAAGACCAACATCAATTGTTATTTCATAATCGGTCGATTGAATGCAAAATTCAAAGATTATTAATTATGGTGAAAACGGCTATTTTATACAGATCAGAAAAGTTCATTCAATTAACATTTTCTGCGAAAATATATTGGAAAAGGGATTTTGGGCAATGTTCAAAATATGTTACTTCTTTACGACATTTTAAACCCAAATGGGCATGGGAACCCATTTTGTACTTGATTTTTCAAATCGCCATTCTCGAAAATACGATACGAAAATATGTGCTTAATTTCTTCGTGTTTTCTCTAAGTGTCAGTTTGAATCACACAGTTTTTAACAAACCGAAATTTCAATCTTTGAACGTAAAGCAGATTATTTGTTTGAAAAATATCTATGGATGAAGATAACATAAATTTGCGACAGGTATGGGGCTTTCTTAGATTTATGATAATCTTACAGTGTCTTAGGGCTACGGCAGTTTCGAAAATAGGATACGATAGGCTACGATTTCCTTACGATAACTTTACCATAATTTTAGAGATACGATCGTTTCGCAAAAAATATAGCTGATTATTATAGAAGTGATGCGTCTTAGCTGGAGCTAAAAAAGATACATTCATCTTAATAACAAATGGGGCGCCTCAAGTGATACTGACACATTAAAAGACCAATTCATTTCAATAACCATAAAATTGAAAACGATTATGTCTGTATTGTCCAATAGATCTAGATGGATCTCAACTCGAAAACATTAAAAGTACAACTCATTTTGATAGGACGTCGCGTGTCTTAAATCGAATACATTAAAATAAAAATTCGTTATTGTAGGAAGTGGGACGTCACAACTGAAGCTAACTCAAACGAGACAAACTGAACATGATAGGGTTTCACGCATCTGGGCTGGAGCCAAAACATAATAAGTCGCCCTCATCATGATTCATTCATTCATTCACATTATTTCATGGTATAATCGACCGTAGCAAGTACTATCAGCGACAGCAACATCACAGCATCAACATCAGCACAACGTTCGATTCGCCAACAGCTTTCACCGAAGTGGTAAACGTCTGAGACGTGCACCACTTCGGGCTTTCCTCCCACATTAAGCTGACACGCCGCGATATAACTGGAATACTGTTAAAAGCGGCGTTAAACCCAACTCACTCACTCACTCTGACCTATTGTCTACCCCCGCCAACTACTTCAACTCTTAAACTTAGCAAGAGGATCAACACATCAATATAAAATAGCATCTAATTTCAAAATTTATATTCCAAATTGTAAACAGTATTCTCGGCAATTTCAAATTCCACACAGCAAATATTTTAGATTAATCTTTGACAAAGCAAAATTCCCAACAAACCAATTGCCATATATATTCAATCTAAATTCGTCTTCCTTTAAAAATCTTTGTATTCATGTAGATGTCGGTCAATGGGTGTAGCAAAGTCTCACCTTGTGAAGATGTGTTGATAAAAAGTTTGAAGGAAAATGTGACACCTAACCTCACCCCTCCCTATTCAGACACTGGTACTAAGTTTGCGATTGCTTACAGCGGACCAAACAAGTACCCTCGTCGGAGTAAGATTGCTGAATCGACGGTGCTAAAATCGTTTTTATTGCAGTTAATAATGTCACTAGGTTTATTGATATTAAACCAACAGTTTGCTGGTTTCACAAAGAAGAAAGCATGTATTGATGTTACTACACCTTCCATAGCGGAGCTGGACAAGATAGAACTGCAGTGAATGGTTAAAACGACCATTTATGTTCTTACACCTATGTCGTTGGTGTTTTCAACTTAACCAATTACACAATTACAATTATATTTTAACCGCATTACGACGGTAAGACCAAGGATGGGTTTCACACATTTTACCGAATTTGGGTACAAGACCCGGATTTTCATCACAGAAGCGAGCGTTTTAACATGGTTGCTCCGTACACTAGTGATGTAAACAAGAGAAAACAGTTTCGTTGCCGTTATAACGGCTTCCTCAACACAATTCGGCAGTGTTAATATACCATTTCTAAACTCCACCCGTACGAACAAGTGGTACATGTATATCATTTATCAGTAATGTTCTTTTAGATAATGAATGAATGAACGAATGAGTATGTTTGTACGCCGCTTTTAGCAATATTACAGATATATCACGGTGGGGCACACCAGAAATGGGCTTCACACATCGTACCCATGTCGGGAATCGAATTCGCGCGCAAACCCCGAATTATTTTTTTCAATACATTTTCACAAGGAGAATTTTGTCCAACGCCTCCACACATTGGCCAACAACATATGCATACAAACACAGTATTTGCTGATTTAAAACATTTAGAATCAATATGTTTTATGTACATGCATATGCTGTATTCTTACATTAAATAATACGCTTCATTCATTGACGACATGGGAAAATCTCCTCCATCCCCTCCACACACATACAGCCACATCGATTATTCGTATATTTATATATTTACCAACAGATTGTATAATTACATATTGTTGCACTTACCTTGTCGTTTCTTTCAACGACATCTCAAGAGTGAAAACATACGGCAGGGCAGGGAATCACGCTGAAAAATGTTTCTTCGTGAAAAGTCTTCATAATGTACATGACATACCAAAGTTTTAAACGGAGCGTTTAACGTAGCAAGTGAATAATATAAACATGAGAATTAGGGGTCTAAGCCCATTGTAATCTCGATTTTAAATGAATTCCAAACAGCTTTTTTAAAATTAATTGAACATGCACCGGTGCATTTGATAAAGCAAGCGTCGTCTGCTTCGATCCATTGAGTCTGGAAAAGCTCGTGCAACGGAAGTGTTTCCCTATTGGCTAAACTCGTTACCATGACATCACGTGACTATTCTGGTGAACACCTGCATGAAATTAACAACACTCCTAACCTGATATGACATTTGTTTATATAAATAATCTTAACCGGCGTTGGGGGTCATTCTCCGTAATATGGCTCGGATTTTGTTCCAAATTTCGCATATAAATTTGTAACAATAAATGGTACTTTTTAGCGGTATTCATCATAATAGAATGGAGATGTAATACAGTGGATGGACGATCACGAGTTGCCAAGCGCCTTAACTTTTCAATGCATTTTAGTCAAAATGATGATTATGAAAAAGAAATTATCAAAGAATTATGAACAATGTGTATAAAGTAACACCCGAGCAAAAACGCATTACCCTAGGGTCAAAGGAGAGTATACCGAGTTTGTGATATCATGTGATTGAAAATTATTGAAAGAACTGTTGTTAAATTTGATAATGACTATTCAATCATCACCATAAACGTAATCTGTGGCTGGATAATTTTGTGTAAAAATATATTGGTTAGGAGTGAGTGAGTGAGTGAGTGAGTGAGTTGGGATTAACGCCGCTTTTAACAGTATTCCAGTTATATCACGGCGTGTCAGCTTAATGTGGGAGGAAAACCCGAAGTGATGCAGGTTTCAGACGTTTACCACTTCGGTGAATCCCACGAGCACGGTTATGGTGCTGACAAACCTAGAAACATAATCGGGGCGAACCGGGATTCGAACCCACAATCATAGGTTTCTGGCGTGCCCAAAGGACGCAACTCTGCACAGCGAATCGCGGCGGCGCCTTAGACGACTGGGCCACCCGTACCCCCTGAAGGGTAGGAAGTGAACTTGCAACCACATGACCCTAACATGTTCGAACATGTAAGATATCAAAGATACCCATCAGCGAAATTCATAGAGTCCGTCCCTTAGAATTATATATTGTGAGTCAATTTTAAAGAGACCAAATTGCTTGGTTAATCACTACATTCCAGTTCAGTTTAAAGTATTCAATGGTTCAGATGATAATGGGGGAGGGGAGGGTAGCCTTGTGGTGGTTAAAGCGTTTTGTCGTCACGGCAAATGCCCGGGTTCGATTCCCCACATGGGCACAAACCGTGATTTGTCGTAGAAGGCGACTATGCTTGTCGCAAGAGGCGACTTACGGGATCGGGTGGCCAGGCTCGCTGAGATGGTTGATGCAAGTCATCGTATCCCAATTGAATGGATCGATGCTCATGATGTCAATCACTGGATTGCCTGGTCCGGTGTTTACAGACCGCGGTCATAAAGCTGGAATATTGCTGAGTGCGACGTTAAACAAACCAACCAACCAATTGAGTGGATCGATGCTCATGATGTTAATCCCTGGATTGTCTGGTCAAGACTCGATTACTGACAGACCGCCGTCATATTGCTGGAAACCAGGTTAGAATAGGTCTTCAGCAACCCATGCTTGTCGTAAGAGGTGACTAACGGGATAGGGTGATCAGGCTCGCTGACTTGACTGATGCATGTCACCGTATCCCAATTGCGTAGATCGATGTTCATAATGTCATCTCGTATATCTGGAATACTGCTGTATACGACGTTAAACAACAAACAATCTCTATCACATACAGGGGCTTGGATGGCCCAGTCATCTTAGGCGCCGCAATTAGCTGTGCAGAGTTCCTTGTGCATGCCAGAAACCTAAGTTCGTTGGTTCGTATCCCGGTTCGCACCGATTATGTTTCGATGTTTCTCAGCGCCCTGCTCGTGAATTTTACCAATGTGGTAAATGTATGAGACGTGCATCACTTTGGGTTTTCATCCCTCACTAAGTTGACACGCCGTGATATAACCGTAATACTGTTCAAGCGGCGTTAAAACCAACTCCCTCACTTAACTGACATATACAATGTTGTCAGTTAGTCGACCTGAATATTGCTGAGTGCAGCGTTAAACAAAAACAAAACAAAACAAACCAACAAACCCACAGGGGTATAATGTGTGAAGCCCATTTCTGCTGTTTGGCGCTGTAATATTGCTTGAATATTGCCAATTGCAGTGTAAAACCCTACTCACTCACTCATATAAAACCATGACTGCACATTTCATAAATCTGATCTTATTGACGATGCAAAGCCATCTTAATCTGAAACTGTTCCAGATGACTGCCGAAAGGAACAACACTAAAGAATTATCATTATAATTTACCCATTCCTTGATTGTGGGGTTCTAAAGTCATTCCTTTTGGACATATACATCTGTTTCCACCTCTCTTTAGAGTCACAACATTACATTCATAAAGCAAAGAATTTAATCAAAGATTTCAGGGCATATTTTCAAATGAAATTTGAGCTCTGGTTCATCTCTTACTGGTGTAAATAACTCATTACATAAGGCCTACTAACTGTATTTGTATGGTTATGAAATTTGCCAAGCAGCATTGACCAGTTGCCTATAGGTGGTGGGAATAGTTACAGCTAATATAGGCTCAGTGGCGATATATTCGTAACAGGGTGGGACAGGATGAATAGGCCAGCTGACGAAGCACGCGGGTCACCATCCGTGACAAAAATCTCTTAGAATATTAGATTTCTGCTGGAAACGTAATAATTAGCATACAAATGAGTGCATATTTTCAAACACTGACACCAACTAATTCTGAAATAAGAAAGTGATTTGAGCGTGTACACTTCCCCTTTAAGGGATATCACATGAAGATCATGCATATGGGATATTCTATATTGATGTCTTTTGTGTGAGTTTCTAGGATGAACCAGGTATAAGTCATTTTAAATCGCGAACCTTCTAGAAGAATTGTTTTTTTTATTTAAGATGCTAAGAAGACATGCACAAATATCCTTATTCTATGTTAAATAAAATCAGGATCGATACGAATATAGAATCAACTGGCATGGCATCCAAAGGCTTTTACTTGTTATTGTGATTGTTCATTAGCCCGGGATAGCACAGAATAATAATATCGTAAATAATATTCGTTGAATCATTTCACTGGGTAGCATTTAGACTATCTGTTGTTTGATAGAATAGCTTCAAGAGTATGTCGTATGGCAGTCGGAATTTGTGTCGTAATTCACTTAAATTTGTCTTTGCTAAGGCTGCTTCGTGAAAAGGCCGCCAGGTGACCTATAGCTAGTTCAACATTTAGTTGTGCGTTCGGGGGCGGGTGTTGTTTTGTGATTTGATAACCTTCATTTATTCAACCACATTACAATTTATAACTATGACAATGTCACGTTTTAGAAATTAAAAATACTAACAGATTTCCCTCACAACCATACAGACACTGTTCAACTCTCTCTCAATCTCATTAAAATCAGATCTTAGTTTTCGCTACCGCTAAACAAAGCAAGAACTAAGATCTGATTTTAATGAGATTGAGAGAGAGTTGAACATTCTCTCATCAAGAGACGGAGCCCCTTTTCAGCTATGGCTTATGGAACTGATCTTATACAACAGAAGATCCACGAAATCAGTCACTAGTAAAATAAAATGTTCAACATTTCCTGGAATAAATTATTATTTACGAAAAAAACCAACCAAAAAACTAAAATTACCTAAGCCATCCGATACATTACGTGCGTTCGGCTATAAAACTGAGCGAAACGCTTCGCGTGAAGTGTAACAAGCTCCTCACAGCAATAGTTCGTTCGCGGAGCTCTATCGCTGTGATGTTACCGAGAGCGTAAAGAAGGTGTCACGCGCTGGGAAAGAGCTTGGAAGCGTCATGGTCCACGGGAGGTAACTCTTAAATTATATCCCTTCAATTCATGGCCGCGAAGTTTAGGATTTGTCTGCCGAGCAAAAAGAACGAATTAGAACCCCAAGGACCTTCATGGCGTGTGACACCCTCGTTGCACTCTCGGTAACATCGCAGCGATAGCATAGTGAGCTCTGCGAACGGGATATCGCTGTGAGGAGCTTGATTAAACCCCACTTGCTGGTAGTCAAGTCAAGAAATCACTCAGATGCTGGTCGGGCGGCTTTGATAAGCCTGACTCCAAGTGGTAAGTAATGAGAGAATGCGATGCATTACGCAAGTCCTGCGACCGAAAAGTGTTTCCTGTGTGGTGTTGGCTATAGCCTCGAGCATGTCAGCCTACAAGGCCTAGATCTAAACACAGTCGAGACATGATCACTGGAACAGCATGACAGCATCATTTCTCTTGAGACAGATAATCCCTAATCCCGACTAGGGTATTCTGTCTAGTACTCATTGCAATTTTAACAATGAGAATTAATCATCGGATCCATCATTTGATGAAATTAATAATCCCCATCACATTAACTTAATACATGGCATATAATGATTTCTTCCCACAGTTTATGACTTTCCTGCAAATATACTCTTTTTATGACTGTAGAATTTGGGATTCGATAACGTAGTGAGTTACCACTGTGCAAGCATTAGCAAGAATGGTTGCCAGGCCTCTAATAGATGCTTGGTCAACAGCTTGCTCCAAATTAATCGACGCCTGCGCATCTAGTAGCGGAAATATGGTATTAATTTGAATTGAGATGTATTAAATTTGTCATATCATGAACTTTTGATTATTGATTATGAGTAAACTCTTTTTTCCGATATTGAAAAGATGAAGATGAGGACTATTTCAACTCTAACTGGTTGTGTGAAGCAACTGATGTCACAGACTCCCAGGGTGTGTGCATCACAGACGCCCCGTGTACCCCCAATACTCACCCCCTCAGCCACCCGTGCCCCGCCCTGCTTGGTCCCACACCGATGCTACTCAGACAGGGCAAAAGCCTACCACGAGCGGCCATACATTCCGCGGCGGACCCTCATGTATGTTCCTGGACATGATGTGAAGAAGTTGCGGAAAGTCCCGAATCTCGGAGTGGATTGTGCTGTGTTGGAGTGCGAAGATGGAGTGGCTCTTAATAAGAAAGTAGGCAGGAATTTACCTGGGTCATTCTATTTTTTAAGGTCTTAGGACTCTAGGTGACAAAGTTGTAGCCCAAGGCATATGTGGCATGCTTCATTTGATCACAGGAAATTTACTGATGTAATATTATGACACCTGGTCAGAAGCCTGAGTCTGTTATAAATTGTGACCCACAAGGAGAAAAGGGACCTCAGGCTAAAAATAGTAATAGTCTTGGTTCTCAGGCACCACCCGCATCATCATAAAGTAAAACAATTAAAAAATCCTGATACTAGAGAACAATGTGATCCAATATAGCACACAGTTACTTCCCTTTACATGCGCAGTGCGTTACTACGCATCTCGTGTTATGGTCATGGTGGCAGTAGGAGTTTATATGCGTATTTATTTTGGGAGGCCCTTTTTCAGGTTGATCGTACACAACTGTTTATATGGTTACTGGTTTTTTTCAAAAGTCATTGCCTGAGACCAATTAATTTTTTTTTAAGCCTTATGTGTTTGGATACAATTGTACTATGAGGTGTTGAAATGGGGTTTAAAGTCGCGTCCATGATTATTGCACTTATATAGTGACGTGCATGTACGTGTGTGTGTTTGTGTGGCTGCTTGCACTAGTCCAGATTGATGCTTATTAATAGTGGGATTAGTGCTAGCTCACTGAGATACCATGCCGCAGTTTAACATGAATACCCCACTCAGACACAGTATACTGACTCCGAGCCGACCAGTCCTTGTTTTAGCCCCTGAATGCCGAGCGCCAGACAGGGTAACAACAAGTACCATATTTTAACGTCTTTGGGTAGACGCGGCCTGGGGTCGAACCCCGGACCTTCCGCTCTCCGGGTGGATGCTCTACCACAAGACCACGGAGGCGGTTGTCAAGTTAGGTGTAACATGCAAGCTGCAATGTTTTTGAATTTAATCAGTCAAACAGTCATACTGTTTTGCGGCCTGTGGGACCCACAGTGTAAATTATCGGCCTTGTAAAATCACAACCTTGCCAGTCTATTTATAGTTGTGGTTGTGTTTTGCCAGAGTGGTTGATTGTCATGTGAGTAACTGCTTGCTCAAACCAGTTGAATAATCTCGGGAATTCTGGGATAGAATAATTCATGAGAAATGTATACTTGGGGTATGGTGTAAGGTGATGTGACATAACCTGTCCTTGTTTTATCCACAATGTCTAGTGATGGGCAGGGTAACAACAAGTACCATCTTTTTACGTCTTTTGAAATGATGCGGCGATCTGCCACTCTAGCGATGCGGTAGCTTGTTCAAAGAAGCATCTTAATGGATCAAGTGAATCTGTTTCACTGATACTCTGCATGAGTCTATCACTTTATTTATCACGTGACATCTTCATTTCTTGACTCTGTGGTCAAGTGGAGCATCTGCCCGGAGAGCCGAAAGTCGGGGGTTTGATCCCCGGCATTGTCATAACAAAAGACGTTAAAAGCTGGTATGTGTTGTTATATTGCCTGACGCTTGATACTAAGGAGCTAAAACAAGGACTGGTCGGCTCGGAGTCATTATACTGTGTCTGAGTGGGGTATTCATGTTAAACTGTGGCATGGTATCTCAGTGGGCTAGCACTATGAGATTGGCATTAGTCTAGAGTAGTACAAGCAGCCACACACACGTGTATGCATGTCGCTAAATAAGTGCAATAATCTTAAACGCAATGTTAAATCCCATTTCAACTCACCTCACCACATTTCTTTAATTTATGTTTTAGGCTGAAGCTAGAGAGAACATCCGTCAGATGCTGGATGAAGTGGACTTCTCAGGTGTGGACTGTGCACTCCGAGTCAACTCTGTTTCCAGTGGTCTGGTGGAACAGGATTTGAAGGTCATCTTCAAGGCTGACCGGCTACCTCAAACAATACTCCTTCCTAAAGTGGACACTGTAGAAGATCTAACGCAGGTAAGTTGTGTGTAGGTGAGAGGTCAGTGTGTAGGTCATAGGTCAGTGGGTGGGAGAATTGTGTGTAGGTCATAGGTCAGTGGGTGGGAGAATTGTGTGTAGGTCACATATCAGTGGGTGGGAGAATTGTGTGTCGGTCACATATTAGTGGGTGAGAGAATTGTGTGTCGGTCACATATCAGTGGATGGGTGAATTGTGTGTAGGTCACATATCAGTGGTAGGGAGAATTGTGTGTCGGTCACATATCAGTGGATGGGTGAATTGTGTGTAGGTCACATATCAGTGGGTGGGAGAATTGTGTGTAGGTCACATATCAGTGGGTGGGTGCTGACTTTATGGTTTATGCATGTCATCTTATCCCAAATGCATAGATCAACGCTCATGATGTATTTACATTATTTACAGACCGCCGAAATGTAGTTGGAGTATTGCTGAGTGTGGCATAAACAAACAAAAACTACCAAACAGACAAACACAAGTCAGTGGGTGGATTAATTGTGTGAAGGTCACAGGTCAGAGGTTTGGTGAATTGTGTGTAGGTCACAGGTAAGAGGTTGGGTGAATTGTGTGTAGGTCAGAGGTTGGGTGAATTGTGTGTGGGTCAGAGGTTGGGTGAATTGTGTGTAGGTCAGAGGTTGGGTGAATTTTGTGTAGGTCACAGGTCAGAGGTTGGGTGAATTTTGTGTAGGTCACAGGTCAGAGGTTGGGTGAATTTTGTGTAGGTCACAGGTCAGAGGTTGGGTGAATTGTGTGTAGGTCACAGGTCAGATGTTGGGTGAATTGTGTGTAGGTCACAGGTCAGAGGTTGGGTGAATTTTGTGTAGGTCACAGGTCAGAGGTTGGGTGAATTTTGTGTAGGTCACAGGTCAGAGGTTGGGTGAATTTTGTGTGGGTCACAGGTCAGAGGTTGGGTGAATTTTGTGTAGGTCACAGGTCAGAGGTTTGGTGAATTTTATGGAAGACAAATTTGTGCACATCAATAGTCTACTGCTATGAAATATGTTGTGTCATAATAACTAAAACAAGCACACTGTGTGAACACACAATCATATGAACCTCCCCAAAAGTTGAAGTAGCTGCTTGCCAAGCGTCACAAAGGAAAATCAAATTATTTAAGTCAGTTTAACTAAAACATTGTTTCATTGATCCAAGATAAGGCTTTATCACAAAAAGGGAATCAGAGGCAGTTGTTGTTGACAAAAGTCTTCCATACGCTCTGATTTCCTAAATACTTCAGCAGTTGTTATTATATGTCGGAAGTGGTCCATCTCACATGTTTACAATTTGCATGCTTGGTCTTCATACAACTGCACTTCATGTTCTCATTATAAAGACGGGGCGGTCGGGGAGCCTACTGGTTAAAGCATTCGCTCGTCACGCCGAAGACCCGGGTTCGATTCCCGACATGGGTACAATGTGTGAAGCCCATTTCTGGTGTCCCCCTGTGATATTGCTGGAATATTGCTAAAAGCGGCGTAAACCCATACTCACTCATTATAAAAACACACAGACACTTTGTTGATAATCGATTATAAATCATTGTCGGTAGTAAGTATGTTCCCGTGTAAAAAAAGTCTATGTCCCTGTTGACACAAGTGTTTTCTGTCTCTTGCTATGTAAATATCATTCCACCTGGGACACAAACTCTACATGAAATAGGAAGCTTGTTTGATATAATTATGTGTCTTCTGCGTCCTGTAGTTCACTGACCTCCTGCGAGCTGTGACTGCTGACCGCAAGGGCTACTGTCCATACCTACTGACCTATGTAGAGAGTGCCCAGGGCGTCCTAAACATGCAGGACGTCCTACAGAAGGCCAGGCAATACTCAACACAGGGTGTGTTCCACATGGACGGTGTCGTGTTTGGCTCAGATGACTTCTGTGCAGATATTGGTGAGAAATTTGCTGATGGAACTTAATCCATTTGACAGAGACTGAATTTTGAATAATGCTTTTTATATTTGTGTTTGGCTTGGAAAACTACTGTGAAGATTTTTGTGAGACATTCGCTGATGGAACTTAACAGATTTGACAGAGACTGAATTTCTAGTAAGGCCTTTTGAATTTGATAAGTTCACAAAACCGCCTAGGAACTAATATTGTTTATGGCTATATGGAGGAAAGAACCATTACTGTGGCTCCTGGTACTTCTTTTGTGTCATTATCACAATCGACACACGCGTTGATGTTCTCCTTTACCTGTTACAAATAGTTATCAAATAATATAGAATCTGCTGAAACTAGTGGCAACTATCGACTACCAACACAACCAACACTGAGATCAACATCCAACCAAGTTAAGGCTTGTTTGTGTTTCATTTACACAGCATAGGATTGTAGAGGTTGAAATTATGAAGAAAATATATTGGACAGTGTACATTGAATTTTGGCCAAAACATTGGCACAAAGGGAAATTCTCTAGCAGCAGCCCCTTAGTGCCAAGAGAATTTCTGTAGCAGCCTTCAAAGGAAGTTGGCTTCAAAAATAGCATATGTGTTTGAGTGAACATTTGACTTGCCTTTGCATGTGTTTGTGATGGGTACCACCGGTGGGCAGGATACACTCACCTTTTGGCCAACACCTGGATTCATCAATTGATAGTCCTACCTAGACAGATGTTTATATAAGCGTCAGAGTGGGATGGTGAACATTTCTTGTGAATATATAAAGGGTTTTGTTGCTTAGGTATGGTATGTATTTGCAGAGAGACAACAGTGTATGTGTTCTCTGTACCAGGAGCAGTGAGGACGACTGATGCAAGAGAACTGACCTACGCCAGACAGAAGGTGGTGATGGTGGCCAAGGCGTTCCGACTGCAGGCCATTGACCTGGTGTTCATTGATATCAAAGGTAGTTCTCCATTATACTATCCTGTTGGGATTCTGGGGCCAAATAGGTCCCCAGTCAATGTTAGCTGTTGATGCCCCCGCTGTCCGAAACAACTGCCTGCCCACCTTATTTTGGGGAACATTTTCAGGAACAGATTATTTTTTTGTTTAAATTGCCAGGCCCCAAGAATATATCAAATTGTCCACTCCTCATAGGAATATAACACAACGTTTAGGTCACACCTGTTCTATTTTTTGTTTCACAGGCTCGATGACCCTTCTGAAAAGCAGTCTGAAAAGAAAGAAATTAAAGATAAAAATATTATTTTAATATGTCTGCTGCTAGTAATATAGATCCTCAATAAAAAATGTTATATATGAATTCCATTATACATTACTATCAGTGATTCAAAAAGCCAGCTGCAGTTTTAACTCAATGGTAGAATAAATAAATAAATAAATAAATAAATAAAAAAGCTTTTTATTATATTTTGACCAATATTATGTGGAAAAACAGGAATGAATCCGTCAAACATAAAATTTAAAAAGTGTTGCCTTAGTTTATTGCTGAAGATGTGGTCCAGGGTGTTACAGATATGGTCTCTTTCCAGACACAGAGTCTCTCCGACATCAGTCGTTGGAAGGGGCAAGGTTGGGGTACACTGGGAAACAGGTCGTCCATCCCGGTCAGGTCTCCACTGTTCGCGATGCCTTCACTCCGAGTGGAGAGCGAGTGCAGTGGGCGATGGAGCTGGTTGCAGCATTTGAACAGCACCAGGACTCGGGCAAGGTATGCAGGTCTAGATAGGAGGTATTGGTTAAATCTTGGACACTGGTCACAACCATGTGTCACATGTTTGTTTGTTTCTTGTTTAACACATCGCTCAGCAAAAGTCCAGTCGGCGGAATTCAGTTCCTGACGGCAGTCTGTAAATAATCGAGTCCAGACCAGATAATCCAATGATGACATCATGAGCATCGACCCATACAGTTAGAATACGATGACATGCATCAACCAAGTCAGCGAGCCTGACCACCCGATCCTGTTAGTCACCGCTTACAGGCAAAGTTTCATTTTATGACAAGCATGGATTGCTGAAGACCTCATCTACCGTGGATCTTCACAGGTTTTGTCATATCATATGTGGATATGTAAAAAATATGCATAAGATTTTACTGCTTTAATACATTGATTTCAATAATTTTTGCGTTTTGGGAGGTATAACCATAAAAAACCTGTAAATCCAGATTTACACAAAGTGTTCACACCAGTTTTTGTGTTTACAACTCTATAAACATAAAAATTGGTGAATTCAATTGTTATAAATAAACATGTCAACAGTTATAACTTCGCAGACTGCTTATGTAATCATTAAAACACAGTGAAATACACAACAATATGAAATCAGTGACATCTTTCAACACAAGTCCTGCTCATACTATTATCAGCCAATCAGGAAACATTAAAACACAAGTCATGTTGGCTCATTAAGTGTGATAGAATCGCTTGTAATTTATTTGTGTGAAAAGGGTTGGTGCTTAAGGTACACTACTGCCCAAAAGTTCATTCCCCTAACACGCGTTGAGAACGCGTGTAACACGCATGTGACACGGGTGCTCAACGGGTTGCACACGGGGTGAGCACCCGTTGGACATGGGTGTGCAACGGGTGTGCGTCGCGTGTGCAACCCGTTGCACACGCGTGTGCCACGCGTGTAACACGGGACCGGGTTCCAGTTGAAGTTGACAAATTTATCAAATGAATAGTGAGATAAAACAAAACAGTGAGATGTGAAATTTGAGTTAATGAGCGGCCATTGAGCTGTGCTCACCAGACCGTAAATACAAGGTCGGCCCATCTTAATTAGTGTTCGGTTGCTAGACTTTCATGGCATGAACCATTCCACTAGGGTCCAGTCTAGCCATTGTGGCTAGCCGACAGTAGAACAGTAGTGAATTTAGATGCGAGTTTATTGCTAGGGGAACCCCCGTGTTGACACGATTGTCGCGGGTTGGTAAATGTTCGCCATTAATAAAATGATTGTTTGTGGATTGCGAACATATTCATTTGCCCACACGAGGCATTCCATTTGATTGCAAATATAACGTTTTTCGTTCGCCAAATTTATGCTTTAGACAGTACAATTATGATATAGCCGTCACCACTACTAATGTCTCATTATTTCACGAAGGAATATGTCCCATTTCCCCACACCCCACTTTCTGTGTTGTATTTTGAAAGAATAAATAAAAGAAGGTTTTGTGTGGGACACTTTTATACTAATTATAAGAGGATGTTGTAAATGAATATGAACAGCCATGCTGTCTGACAGTTGATAGAATTTGAGATCTTCACAATCACCGGGTGTGACCATGTTGACAGAATCTCGTTAGGGTTTGTGATTTTTACATTTGCCCAATGACCATGGTGAGTATTGCTGGGGATACCAAACGTAACAGTTTATTATTAGAGGTTGTGAGTACCTATACCACGTAGATAGGATATCTTTAGGATTTTAATCCTTCTTTGAGAGGCATTTAGAAGTTGGAGTACTACGTTAGGAGAAGATTTATGGGTGACTTTAATCCTTTCTTTCTCTGTGGGTAATCCTTTCATGTTGATTGGAGGAAGTCACTCAACCAGGTCATGACAGGTCGTGAGTTTACTCACTAACTACTGTGAGCGTTTTTGGCATGACATCTTTTCTTGTATAAACATAGAAACGATGCTCACTCACTCACTGTTAATCTTATGCAGTTTGCTGGCAAAGTGGGGATAAACCTCAGTGTCAAAGACGATCAAATTTAGTTCGAATCCTTGTTTATATGTGACATCTCCCAAATGGGGACATTTTCATAAACTTGGCAAGTGATGATGAATTTTAATATTAATATTATTATAGTTTATGAAATTGTTAATAAAACTTTAATAAAATTGTGCTTCACTCTCACGAAAAATATATTGTCTGTCTGTAAATTTATATGTCACGTTACATCGGCATTTTTCAGTGATATTGGGACTACATGAAACATGGCTGGTTTTACATTTCTGATACAGGTGCTTGACTGACATATATTTATGTATGACCAGAACAGCAAATAAAGTTCTGGTAGATAGGTACCTCGGAGATTTAACGTGCGCTTTCCGACTTTAGCCTATCTCGCACACGGGGAAGCACTTATACTATTAGGGTAAAAAAGCGTAATGATTAAATAAAGAAGTGCAACCCCCCCCCCCCCAAAAAAAAAATAAATAAATAAATAAAAAAAATTAAGTTTAGTCCTTGTAGTAGTCTCTTGGTCAGCTTCTCATCCTGGGGGTCGGGATTCTGGTAGAGACTCTTGGCAAGGAGGGCGGCGGTATTGGCGACGAAGTGGTTTGAGGTCGGTACGCCACTACTCTGGAAGAAGTGGTACAAGTCTGTGTAGTTTGTGATGTCTTACTCGATGTCCTGTCCCCCCTTCTTGTGCACCATGACGAAAGGGACTCCTTGTTTGGCGTAGAGATATTCCTTTGGGGTGTTGATCTGGTCAACCTTGAGATCCGACCGGGGCTTGTAGTGGTTGATCGGAATGTCTGATTTTTCCACTAGTAAATAAAGTTCTTTGGTATGACCTCTTTTATCCCTGCTGACGTTATCCTAATGTTCAATTTCAGTCTGCCTCACCAAGCGTAAGAAAGCATTGTACATGATAAACCACACTGATGCAATTTTCTATATATATATTTGTAGATATGAAGCATTCTAGTTAATTGTGGATACACTGGGCAGACAGAATTGTGTTTATTTCCAGGCCATCCTGATCGTCGTTTACTACTATAAGGTGTATGGTTGGAGGCAAGATCAAAGGCGCCGCACAGCATTTATTAGATAACAGACGGGGTCGTCCGTTTCGCTTTGAACAACCACCCCACCTGTCTGTAGGAGTTATATAATCAGTGCGCAAATAACTGTGTCAAGTCCACTGCCGGGCTGATGCGGTGTCAGTGTCAGCGATGAACATGAATGCCCAAATCATAGACCTGTAGCACTCACAAGTTGCTTAGCCAAAATATTTGAAAAGTGTATATTCAATTCTCTGATAACAGCAAATATAACCTTAGAAAAAGATTCAACATACAAACAATCAAATGTAGAACACAGACCTATGCTTATTATCATTTCTTCTGGATATGATCAACCTGCGGAACCCTCTATCCGATGAAGTAACTAATGCTCGCTCATTAAAAGAAATCAAATCCTCAATTAATCGTTCTGATGCAATTATTAATAATTTTGACTTCAAATATTTTCATAGATCATGCCAAATTGTCCACTGTCGCCTTAGGCTCGGCTGCAGTGACTTAAACGCTGATAAGTTTAGACGACATGTATCAGACATACCAGACTGCACTTGTGGATATCACCTTGAAGATGCAATTCACTTTTTCTATAACTGTTAAAAAATACGATAATATCAGAAACACTGTGTATTTCTACACACATGGGTATGGTCTAAACATGATATTACATGGCAGTAGTTAAGCAGTTCTACAAACATGACTCTTCTTAAATCAGTTCATGACATCATTGTCAAAAGCAAAAGGTTTGAGTAGCTTAATTTTATGCATGTAGTAAAGGAAAACTGCATTACCTTATTTCACAGACACCACTTGCTTCAGTGTACTGGCTTCGTGTATTTCATTTGTGCATTTTGTATGTTTATGTTCATCACTCTCTTATATATATCCAGCTGTTGTTAAGTTGTTACCTGGAGAGGTATTACATAAGCAAGTTTTGCTTGTTTACCGATCCAGATTTCTTTAGAAATAAAAATACGTTTAAGCCAACACAGCTAACCCTAAAACACATGATTGTAAAGTATTCAAAAAGGAGTACTAATCTCTGGCTTCTTCTCGGGTGTCGAACTCAAACTCAAACTCATTTATTGTTAGAATAACATGACATACAATTATCTACAATTTTTATTATGTACAATTTAACAAAAATAATAAAAATAGGATACGTGGATACTAATACAATTTACCAATTGTATTGTACACATTGTTAAGGAATTTAGATAGGCCTTTTAGATTTCTTACACTGTTAGTGGTCATAATTTTCTTAAATGTTTGGAAACTTTAGATATTGCTTATTTAAGAGTTCATATCGCCGTTGGTGTAAAGCTTCACATCGGAATGAATAATGCAATTCATCTCCCACAGCGATAGAATCACAGAGTGGACACTGGCTGTCTTCCCTGGGAATGTTCAGCCATCGACCAGTTTCAACTGGTAATCCTTGGTTAGAAAGTTCTGAATTTTAGTATTGGGAGAAATATTGATTTTAAGAGCAGTAGATATTTCGCAAATGCAGGTTGATTCTTCAGGTAATACGACCTTTGGATTTCCGTTTGGGCTTACTAGCTGCCGTGAGTCAATTTGCTCGTTAACGCAACCGAGCGTGACAAGAGACTGGGCTACCAGTCTGCAAGGACAGCTAAATAAACTTACGCATTTTTGAAAACTGATTGGTTACCCGTGATCTATGAAGATTTCAACAAAGGGCGCATGGTAATTAATTTCTTCAGCCTAAACAAACAGACAAATAACGGCGAAAGCTCATCGGATGTCGTTATTTGGAAATACCCCTGATTGTTACAGTTTGATAATAAAAAAAGTATCGCTGATTGAAAGCATTTGCGGATTTCGGATTGCGTGGATGATACAATTACTACTCCCTTGTTGTCATCCACATTTTCTGGTATAACCCTACACTTCTGTATTTGTCGTAATTCACATGCTGCTCAGTTAATGAATTTATATTATGTATACTCAGTTGTAGCATCACTCAGATTACCGGATAAAGGTTCAAATTTGGTCTTTCTTGTACCTGGGGTAATTATTTAATCTAAATCCAGGTTTGAAGTGAGGTGGAATGTGAATTATGCACGTGGCAGCCCAGCAAGAGATGTATGATCAGTTGATTTACTTTTTTTGTAAATCAACTGATCATTCCCAGATATCAAAGGATCAACAGGAAATACGTTGATTGATTAATTACTGTTATCTTGCACAGTGGATATGTCAAAAGTAAGTGTTTACATGTGAAGGTAGGGTTACTAAACCTAGCGAATACACTCATATCATGGCGTGAAGTACAGATGTAAAAACAACATACTTTGTTCAAAGGGTAACCGATAATACACTGACTGGTTGTTCATTGTTATCTAACTCAATGTATGTTTTTAAGAACCGTGGACATTATAAAAATAGTTGTCACGTGGGCTTTCTCAGCTAACTTGGCACCTATGTGAAACAATTGAAACAAACTAAGTGATCAGTTAAGAAACAGACACGGGTTATAATATTCGATACATTTAAATAACGTTTAAAAACGATATATTTAAATATTTTGATATATTTCATATATATTCCAAATATTGTTTCCAAATAATTATTATCAAAGTATTTGATTCTCACATAGGCATTTGACATCGAATAAGTATTTTTGTACAGCTGCAGACGCAATGGATATTGTTCCTTTATGTTGATATTCCCGGATACATTATAACTTTGGTAGGTTGTAATAATGATATTTGCATTTTGTTTTCATTCATTCGCTGCAGCTTTGAACAGAATCATTCTTGTTCCTTTCCGTTTGGTTGGGAAGTTTTTCGATGCGCGATAGACGTTGTTTTCACAAATATTTTCTTTTGTAAGCGTGTATATGTTACAGTCAATGTGTAAAATATGATTCACTCAGGCAATTTATTAAATATCTAAATATTTCAGTCATTTTACAAATTGACTGAATAATCCATTCATTTATTTAACCGACTGACTAAAAATGATAAAGACGACCAAAAGAGCTTAAACACATCACAATATATTAATTATGCTAAGAAAAGAAGCCAAACAATACAGAACTGTACTTGGTGATGATATTAAACATAAACAAATATTTGGAATTCGTTATCATATTAATAAAGATGGACATATTTTTCAGTTAATTTGTAAAATAAACTGAATATTTAGGCGTTTAATACATTTCCTTAGTGAAATCTGTTTACATTTTGAATGTAAACATATACACACGGTAAAATAAGCAATGTGCAGATGAAATATTTTCTTTGTGTTGCAAGTCAAAATAGTGTACACGAAGATCGCACAATTACCAAGCAAGTGACTTATCAAAACTGCATCACCATTACCGATGCTCCCCACAAATATACCTACATTTCAAAAACTGTATTTCATTTTTGTTGATCAGTGTGACCATATGTCCTTCTACTTTCAATAAAAATGCGCTTACGAATGGCGAGCACAGGTCGCGAACAAGTCTAGATTTCTGCTATATCATCCGGGTACTCACTGAGAAAATACAGTAATGCACAGGTAACAACTACTCCCGCGGAATTGCTTTAGATCAGTGCTCTTTTGTACGTTGAAATACTATATATTGTGAATGCCAAAATGATGTATCAAGGATCAAGTAGAAGATACATTGACCGTTGCACTGGGAGTTTATTCAACAGACCGTGAAAATAACACTGCTGTATCTTATTATTTATTTTAGATGACGCAGTCAAAGCTCACTTCTCCTGGCGGCCATTATCGAACGGCCAGCTAAAACACAACCCCGCGCTTACGTCTACAGGTCTCTTCCTGTAGTACGGTAATTAGTATTCTCTCCCTCAAGTGTATCCTCAATGATATAACCCACCCTCATTAATTACATGCTGCTCTTTTCCAGCCTCACGGCTATGGAGCTGTGATAAAGAGTCCAAGTCATCACAAAGTAATTAGGGTCCAATAAAAACAATGCGCCGCCAAACCTCTTACATATTATCACTGAAAGTCGTACTGCAGACGGTTAATGTCAAATCACAATAAAAGCATTTCAATTGCAATAACATGTTCCAGGACCATGTATTCTCTTAACACCATCGGATTTAGAAGCAATGGTCGTATAAAACAAAACACATCTATTTGATCACAACAGTATTCATGTTATTCCCACAAAATCACATAAAGAAAGGAGACATTATACATGTGCATTATCATTTTTCGTCAGGATAACAAAATTTTCTCTCCTTGTTACCACCTCCAGGTTCAGCTTAAGACGGGTCCTCCTTTGGTCAAAAGTTTGTTCCCCCTCTAATGAGTGTGTCACGCGTTGCACACGAGTGGCGGATGGGGTGCACACCCGTGTGCAACGCGTTGCATACGGGTATCACACGCGTGACCAACCCGATGCACACTGGTTGCGTAACGCGTTGCCCATGCGTGTAAGGGGAATGAACTTCTAGGCAGTAGTGTACAGGGCTCGATTTATCTATATGAAACATGCACTAGTGCAACCTATTCTTAAAAAGTGCAACCGTCACGCGGAAGACCCAGGTTCGATTCCAGACATGGGTAAAATGTGTGAAGTCCATTCCTGATGTCCCCCGCTGTGATATTGCTGGAATATTGCTAAAAGCGGCGTAAAACCATACTCACTCACTCACTCACTCACTCACTCACTCACTCACTCACTAACTAAAAAGTGCAACATATTACACAGTGCTATATTTGACTGACATGGAAGGCGGGCTTACTGTGAAAAGCACCAGGCACACTGGCGTTCCGGCACCAAGGGTGTGTCAAAACAATTATAATTTGTGACTAACGCTTACTTTTCCACAGAACAATGATCTTTGAATATACTCAGAGCCTGTAAGCTTCATGTATCATAGCACATCACAATTCCATGTGTGGTTATGCCCTGTCACGACATGGGGATTTTGGAATGGGTGCTGTCTGTCTGTCCATCCATCTGTCACATTTCGTTTCTGGAGCATAACTCGGAAACTGTTTAATATTTTATCATGAAACTTTGCATATGTATTGAACACATGCTGAAATGGTGCCATTTGATGTTTTGGTATTTCTGAAAAAATAATTGGTGTTTCCTTGGCAACAAACCAGACTTATACTTAAAGATGCGAACCATTCGTTTCTGGAGCTTAACTTGATAACTCGAAAACGGTTTAATATTAAATTACATATATTAAACTTTGCATATGTATCTTCATTTCTGAATCATATATACATAATTTTTTTAATATATTCTCCATGACATTTTATGCCCAAATTAACAGAGTACTGGAATTGTCATGCTATTTTGGATTTCCTACAAAAAGATGTAGCCAGGGTTGTCTGAAAACTGTTACCATAATGTCCTTGTTAAGATGACAAAAACAATTAACACTTGACAAAGGAACTTGTACAAGATCTATGTTGAATGGTGAAAAAAACAACAACACAAGCCACAATTCACAAGTGGCACCAGAACCAGCCTACCTCCTTCCAGTGGGATTAATCATTTTTTTAGTGTTTGCAGTAAGGTTTTTCCAAAAAAGTTCCAGTGAATTTGTCAAGACTGGTGCCGTAATGTTTTTGTTCTGGAGTTACCTCCCTTTCTCAGTAGCTATTAATTACTTTGTGAACAAACAAAATGTCCCCCATGGCAGTGCTAGTTATAACGCGGTTTTCTTAAAGTGGAGAATATATGGATGTCAACTTCTTTATTATGAGGAGTACAATGTTTCGGAGTGTAAGCTTACTCCTTCATCAGGTGAATGAATGCCATGATGCAGAGAGCATATATATGTACATGTAAGGACAACAAAATTAATTAGATAATAAAAGGTGCTGTTTTCTTGTTTATAATTTGTCACATTTTCTTGGGCTTGACGTCATCAAACTGTGGGTACTGCAAGATTGTATGCACATGTTTCAATTAGGTTTTACAGCAATACATCATTGTTTCACTGAAACTCCTGACAAGTCCTGAGAGATTTGAGATTTTATTTGTTTTTATTATTATTTATTTTAGACTAGTGAGGTCTGAGTTTCGACTTAGACAAGTTTATGGGACATGGAGCCATCCTGGTTTTGTCCAAGTAGATTTTCATGTTAACATGCACCTGGTGCGCATTAAATAAAGTTTCTTAAATTGATCTCTGACGTTTTCCTCCTCGTAAGCCAGGATAAGCTGAGTTTTGACCTGGCAATTAACCCCCTATGACTATGTATGTGGTCAGCCCACTGGCACGTACCATTGTGAAGAAAGGGGTAGCAGGTGGTCCGGAACAGGTAATAGGATGTATATCTAGTTCTAGTGGTGTGTTCAATACCACATAATAGTATGTGCCAATGTGAAGTACCTAAAAGTTGGAAATTTCTTAGCAATACATACAAATTGTGCACAAATTTGCGAAAAAACAAACAAATCGAAATTGTCATGTTGGGATTGAAACAATGGACGATTTTGTGATTTACTTCGTCTAATGAACTTACTCTCAGTGATGCCTTTTGCTCCGAGGCACTTTAGCTTAGATACAGACCGACCAGTGGCAATGATGGCTTTTGAGATTGCTTGAGATATATTTGTACATTCTTTCTCCATGTAATTCATGACATTGTAGGCCTGTTCTCGAGCTTGAGAATGTATGAATTGGCCATTCTCACTTACTTGTGACATGTTTATTTGTTTGTAACTCACTTCTATCAAATGACTTTGACTTCTGGTATCGACTTGTCACACCTATCTGTTAGTAGCCTCATGTGTCACGACCTGCACAACATGCATACACCCTCTCTACCAAATAGGTTTGCACAAATTCTGTGCACCACCTATTTGTCTCAAATGTTTTGCGAGTTGGTTCAACTTATCCTGGCTTACCAGTAGGTGCAGGGTTAGAAACTAACAGTTTTTGTCCACAAGTCCTTGTAATGATAACATATAGCAAAACCCTTAAAATGGGCTAATTTCCACTAATCCTTAAGATACCTTTACTATTGGGCAGTTTGGTAAGGACTGCAGGACTAGTGCCAATTTCTAACGCTGAGGTGGACATTTTGATATCAGGTTTTCCGAGTCTCACAACCTCACCTGTTCATATGGTTGACTCTTAGGAACCACCTGTAAGATGAGGAAAATAATGTTGCATGTTCTTTATTTTCAGACCAATATTTTGTCTTGTCTTTCAGATATACTCGTCATCAATATATCACTAGTTTGTATGAACTACGTTCCTCCACCCCCCTGTGAATAGATAGAGCTGTACTGCATTGTAGTGACGCGTGTGTATGTTAAGTCAAGCAGTGAAATAAGGCCATGCAGAAATGATGGAAGTCCAATAAGCCCTTTAATCCTTGCATGGACTTTTGTGATAACTAGTGTTAGGTGATTTTGACCCAGTGTCAAAGTTTGTGGCTGCTTGGCTGTAGCTCAAGTTCCACAAGAATTATTTTTTTTGATTGTTGCTGTTTTGGGGAATTATTGCTGTTTATGGAAATTATTGCTGTTTTGGGGAATTATTGCTGTTTATGGGAATTGTTGCTGGTTATGGGAATTATTGCTCTTTATGGGAATTATTGCTGTTAATGGGTTTTTTGTTGCTGGTTATGGGAATTGTTGCTGTTTTGGGGAATTGCTGTTGCTTTTGGGAATTGTTGCTTTTTATGGGAATTGTTGTTGGGAATTATTGCTGTTTAGGGGTACTATTGTTGTTTGGGGAATTATTGCTGTTTATGTGAATTGTTGCTGCTATTGGGAATTATTGCTGTTTTGGTGAATTATTGTTGTTTATGGGAATTATTGCTGCTTTGATGAATTATTGCTGTTTATGGGAATTATTGCTGTTTATGGGAATTATTGCTGTTTTGGGGAATTATTGTTGTTTATGGGAATTATTGTTGTTTATAGGAATTATTTCTGTTCATGAATACATGCAACTTTTTATGGATAGCAACTTCTTTTATTATTTGTTACGACGTTTCAGAACAACTTCTTGCTTCATCGGGTGAATCATTCTTATAGCCCTGACAAAGAATAAAAGAAGTTGCTATTGATGTAAGGGAGATAACTCTCAGTCCGGAAGTTCTTGTGTTATGATAGTAAATCGTATCAGAGAAGTTGACAGTTGTAAGTATAGAATTATGTCAGTTGTATCATGAAATTCTAACGAATAACGTTTACTTGAAGCAGCGAGTTGTGTTGTCTTATTACTGCCCAGAAAAAGTGTCATGTATTCAGTTTCTTCCAACTTCTAAATGTCTATCAAAAACTATTACTGTTTAGCAGTGTAATCTGAGTGTGCTAATTGGTCAGAGTGCTCGCTAGTTTTTGTCAGGGGACCTTGCTGTGGCTAAATCTGTTGGTAATAATTAGTTACTACCCTACAATGCAATCATATATCTTCACCAGTGATGGAGGTTGGTTGGTTGGTTGGAATGTTATGTTACATAGCACTCAGCAATATTACAGCTATATGACGGCGGTCTGTAAGTAATAGTGTCTGGACCGGACAATCCAGTGATTAACATCATGAGCATCGATCCACGCAATTGGGATACGATGACATGCATCAACCAAGTCAGCGAGCCTGACCACCCGATCCTGTTAGTTGCCTCTTACGACATGCAAAGTCGCCTTTTACGACAAGCATGAGTTGCTGATGACCTATTCTAACCCGAATCACGTGTCTCAATCATAAGAACATGAATTTTCTATGTAAACACCAACTGGGACTATTTGAACACCTAAAATTAAAATTGATAACCGAAGCATTGTTGACTTTTACGGCAGGCATGGTCCCGGTGATGGAGGACCTGGGTATGACCATGACAGATATCCTTAGATATGATATATAGGAGGAAACAGTTCTTAATTTTATTCATCAATGAAGATTGATGTCAGCTAGGTACAAAGACAAATGAATATAAAATTACAATCTGACAACCCAGATGCTATTTTGTGCTTGTCTGTTAGCATGGATAATTATGAGGGTAGTATTATATTTGATTAAAATTGTGTTTGAAATTAAGGCGTATTTATGGTTAAAATGAGCATATATGTAACAGAAACGTTTCTTTTTTCATTTTGGGGTTGCCCATATGACAACAGAACAACGTTTTAATATTTGGCTAACACAGTAATTTGCACATGAAGGCTTGGAGCCTTTCTGAATCAGTTTCTTAACTTGCCTATGAACCATGTGAATAAATTAGTTCTTGAAAATTCCTCCAAGCGAAAATAAAACGTTATTCAATCTCCCTCACAGCTCAATAACACAGATATGATTTTACATATTTCAGGGGGCCTTCACCTTTCACGGAAATATGATCGACATGCCTTTACTACTGCAAGCCAAGAATACCCTGAAAATTGTAAAGAATATTGAGTCATCGGATTCCTAGCAGGTTATTGTTTGTGTCTTAAGTAAACTTTGAATGTGTTGACATGTAACATGTAGTATTTATGGCAAGTAAAATATAATATAGATTATTTTTGTCTTTAATTATCCCTGTGTGATTATTATTGATGAGATGTCTAAATCCTCTTGGTGATTCCAGGGTAGAAATGGTTTAAAGTATCCCAAGTTTGTGTAAAAGCATGCTGGGTTACAATGTGTAGCATGGCTGTCAGAATGCGTTGTCATGTTTTGCTTGTTGTTAACACAGCACTTGGCCACACCTGGGTTTCAGCATCTTCCCGAGGCAAGAGATTTAACTGACTTTAAAAGTAGAAACTGGCCTTTTATAGTCAGTTAACTCACTTGCCTCGGGTAGATGGGGTTTCAGCTATGTGACAGCAGCCTGTAAATAATCGAGACAAAACAGTGATTGATATTATGAGCAATGGACAAAGTCATCAGGATAACAGGATTGACATGCAGTCCCCATTTACTAAATATTCCACCCGTGTCGCATGTTATCAGTTTTGGCACGTCAAACCAGGGGTTGATGGTATGATCATCGTAACATACTGTTAAGGTATGACAGCACACAACCCTCCATCTCATGGAGCCTGAACCCCCAATCCCATGTTAGTTCTTATTGTTATCATAAGTGAGTTCAGTTTTACCCAGCTTTGAGCAGTGGATTCACTCACATCACTGAGGATCAACTTGGTTTTGAAGAAAGCTTGAAGTGATGCAGGTCCCAGACGTTCCACTTTGCTTCAAACCTATGAGAACAGGTTTGGTGCTGACTAACCTAAATGCTGGGTTTTTATGGACGGACCAGGATTTGAATCCTCGATCCCACATTTCTGGCAATGCTATGACGTAACTCTGCACAGCAAATAGCGCACGCTCCGGCGCAATGGTGACACAACACACTACTGCCACAGGCTAATTTGCATATCACGTGACCGGACTTTTGTCGTTTGAAAATAAGACGCTTATTCTGAAAACAACAGACTGGCCTGACGCAAGCCTTTCCGTGCGCTTTTCCTATTGTTTTGCATAATTATATAGATATGCTACTACAACTGCGACAGTGAGGTGCATGAGAATATATCTTTATGGATCAAAGTGACTATAATGCTAGCTCTCCGTTGGTCTTCGATGACAGCACGTGGAGCTGTAAAGCCATTGTAAACAATGGATAAATACACAGATGGCCACACATTCTAGGACACATGTTTATCTAAATGTATAGATGTTTCAAGAATGAATCCTATGTCAAACATGCAATACCTTGAAAGGAGTGTGTACGATGAATCGTCTAATGGCGCTGCCCGCTGGCAAAGGCTCTATGCTGACCGCATGGAACTCTGGGTAGGAGAGTGCAAACGGCCGTGCATTCAACATGAGCAACCTTGTACTGTGCAGATTGTCTTGGCCAAGGCGTATAAATTCTCTTTACTTAGGGAGCAGTCTAAAAATTCAAAGTTTGATTAAAAATACTTCAATCCTTAATCCTTTTGAGACATGCCCCAGGAAAACCCCACACAGTTGCGGGAATTTAACTTTTGGGTTTTACCAAGAATAGCACTGCTGTTGTAGCAGAGTTTTGTACTTTAACTTAAAAAAACAACAGTTTGTATTTTAAAAAAAGGATACATGCAGGGATGCGTTTAAGTCAATTTATAAATAATTTATGTTATAGATATCGATATATGGGTATTGTATGAGTGTTTCATGCAGTTTTTACAGCTCTTATTGAACACTGTTTCAAACAGGATTTCATTTAATGTTAGAACATGAGAAGACGATGTCTTTTCACTAAGAATTTCATCGATTGGACATCAGGGTCCCGAGTGGCATCAATCATGACCAACATTCACAGAACCTTAGCGCCTAAAATGTTGAAACAATATTGTTTCCATTACTGTATTTAATATGACTCGGAGGCCTTCGCACGTGCATTTTGCTCTTTTGCGACTCGTGTTTTGAATTGCATGTTCCGGGGCGAGTATACAAATCATTTAGGACCAAGTCGAGTGTATCGTCTTTACACAACTTGCCAAAGTTGGTGGTCAATTAAGAGCAAACAACTGTTCGTTATCAAGAAAAGAAAATGATTATTGTCTATTCGTTTTAATGTGTAGAACTACAAAATAAAATGCATGTCACTTTCATACATGGTTTTAC
This sequence comes from Haliotis cracherodii, assembly GCF_022045235.1. NCBI lineage: Eukaryota > Metazoa > Mollusca > Gastropoda > Lepetellida > Haliotidae > Haliotis > Haliotis cracherodii. Next base: position 11,409,631 of record NW_027266286.1, read on the forward strand.
TATAGTTGTTCTGTTAGTAAAATACAAACATAGAATATATAGGGTAGAATAGGTCTTCAGCAACCCATGCTTGCCATAAAAGGCGACTATGCTTGTCGTAAGAGGCGACTAACGGGGTCGGGTGGTCAGGCTCCTCGCTGACTTGGTTGATGCATGTCTTCGTATCCCAAATGCGTGGATCGATGCTCATGATGTCAATCACTGGATTGTCAGGTCCAGGACGCCGTCATATAGCTGTAATATTGCTGAGTGCGGCCCAGGTCATGTTCATGCCACGGTGGCAGAACACTGTATTCACTGGCCGTCGGTGCCGACTTGAAATCACGCTAAAGACACACGTTTGCCTCAAATTGTTTTGTCATGAAAGGCAATAATAGAAATAAAACCATCGTCATTGCCAAGTGGCGTTTTAATGTTCATTTAGTTAATGCCCGGTCAACAGAACCATGGTTTAGTTTTGTACATGTGGGAGGCGACGCAGGTCAGAGACGTTGACCTTTCCGTTCAACTCACGCGCTCCCGTCATTCGTGACCAACTCGTGTTATTCCGGGAGAAGCTTGCAGGTTACGGAAAGGGACGAGTGGTGACAAATGGGGCTCCTGTGTGTTCTGCTGACAGCAAGGACCAGGATTCCTGAGCTCGCATGAACCCCGCTCAATATACAGCTTAGTAACTCCTCACCCCACCCTAAATAAACGCCCCCACCCCCACCCCCACCCCCCCCCACACTCTCCCCCCAACCTGCGCCCCTCCATCTTCAGTATTTGACACTTTGAAAAACATGATAATTAACCTTCAGATCACCCCCCCCCCCCCCGTCCCCATCTAATTTATTATTTAAATCAAGTCTTCAGTCCGGTCTATACAAGATATCCCGGGACCGATCCATCAGCGGCAGGGCCACCGGTTTATAAACGGCTGATGCACACAATATATAGCACCTTCGGGAGCTAGTAAATTTCTATCCTACAAAATATATTCCGCTCACGTGAATGCTAGTTCCAAAAGTACCGGTTTGGTTGTTGATCAAGCTGTGACGGTGTATTTTGTCACATGGGAGCATGATGTTCGCAGGGAGGCATTGGGCACCGTTGATGTTTCTACATAAACAAAAGCATCTATAAGCGGATTTTTATCCACCACACTGTTACAAGTTAAAATGCGTCTCAAAAACATGAGAAAATGGTAACAAAATTGTAATAAATTAAACCGTTCATAGCTGCAATGATGAGTTGCATTAGATATACAAAGTCCGTGACAGAGAACTTTTAGTTAAAAGGAATTAATAGAGAAAAGACATTTCACATTTATCACAAGAGTATTCTGGAATTTCATATTTATCATTGGATTGGTTCCATGTTATCGTCTATTAGTTAATCAATCAGCATAGAGGTAAGATACTTTTCATTTGTAGAATCCGGAGTGAGTCACAAAATCAATAGAGAGATGATCAATCTGGCACATTGGCTTCGTTATTTTTCCGAATACGACACACGTGAGTTCATGGTCCGATCAAATTTTCAACGAATCAAACTGAGGCATTGTGACACGTGACAAAGAAAGGTTAGTCTCGACTCCTCCAAAAAGATACGTTCTGCACGAGTAAAGTGGCGCGGTTCTGGCAGTGACTGAGGCAGATCGATATCACTCTGTTTGTCCAGTCTATGACGAGTCTAACCTATCTTCTGTAGAAGTTGTATTTGAAGATGGACTGGAGCGTTATTAAAAGTATGTGAGTATAACCCATGTGCTGTGTTAACTATTTCTATGTAAGGGCCGGTACATGAATGTTAATGGAGACAACTCGGAGTAAAAGTCGATAGACCAATCACTCCTTGACTAAGATGACCCGATTCTGACCAAGCCAGTTGCTAAGTCATGGCTTACCTTATCTATGACGACACGGAACGACAATAAACTAGTGAGTGAGTATGGTTTTACGCCGCTTTTAGCAATATTCCAGCAATATCACGGCGGGGGACACCAGAAATGGGCTTCACACATTGTACCCATGTCGGGAATCGAACCCGGGTCTTTGGCGTGACGAGCGAACGCTTTAACCACTAGGCTACCCGACCGCCCCTCAAGTTAATGCACTGGCTGGATTCGGAGGTTTAATCGCTAGCGCCTCGGTTCCATAGAACAGACTCGTGAGGTATGGCACGCTGCTCATAATATCAATCATCGGCTTGTCTGGTCCTGACTCGAGTATTTACAGACAACCGTGATATTGTGGACTGATCACATCACATTTTTTTATGAACATACCTATTGTGTTTTCTCCAGAATAATGTTTCTGGTGTAAATCTAGTTCCGAGAATGTTAGCCCACAAGAGGTTATGACGTCACTATATCACACGGCATAACTGCATTTGATAATTGCAATAACACTGATAGTTATAATAATACTATTGTCTTGGTTATTGGCACTTCTTAACCAAGCAACCTATTCCGCAACAGAATAGAATGTCACACGGCTATGTTAAAGCTGTTGTTACCACTGCCACGTACTATCCTGAGGTGAGGTGAAATGGGTTTTAACGACGCGTCCGAGATTATTGCACTTATATAGCGACGTGTGTGCGTGCGTGCGTGTGTGTGTGTGTATGTGTGTTTGGCTGCTTGTACTTGTCCGGACTAATGCCGATTTACAGTGCTAGCACACTGAGATACCATGCCTCAGTTTAGCATGAACACCCCACTCAGTCACAGTATACTGACTCCGAGCCGACCAGTCCTTGTTTTAGTCCCTTAATACCGAGCGCCAGACGGGGTAACAACAAGTACCATCTTTTAACGTCTTTTGGTATGACGCGGCCGGGGTTTGAACCCCGGACCTTCCGCTCTCCGGGCGGACACAATATCCGAAGGCAGTAATGGCGTTACAAGGTTACAGCATGGCCTTTGTAGTGAGTGAGTGAGTGAGTGAGTGAGTGAGTTTAACGCCGCTTTTAACAGTATTCCAGTCATATCGCGGCGTGTCAGCTTAATGTGGGAGGAAAGCCCGAAGTGATGCAGGTTTCAGACGATTACTCAGCAATATTCCAGATATATGACGGCGGTCTGTAAATAATCGAGTTTGGACCAGACAATCCAGTGATTAATATCATGAGCATCGATCCACGCAATTGGGATCGATGACTTCATTTGAATGAACATGAATAAATTCACTTTACTTGATTGACATTTATGCTTTTCTAATCTATAGTGAAGTGGAGACTCGCCTAGCATGACACGTGGCATGTCGCTTTGGGCGTCAATCAGCCATCCTAAAATACAAATGACGGACAGGCCAAGCTGTGTCACTTAATTATATAATTGAACTTTTATTGTGTGACGTCAGTGCGCCAACAGTTTTTGACGATACCATTATAACTTAATGATTTAACTTCCTTCTTCATATTTCTTTATGCTTATAAGTTATTGAAATATGTATGCACATTGTAAATATATATATACATAAAAGTGAGTGAGTGAGTGAGTTGGGCTTAACGTCGCTTTTAACAGTATTCCAGTCATATCACCGCGTGTCAGCTTACTGTGGGAGGAAAGCCCGAAGTGATGCAGGTCTCAGACGTTTACCACTTTGGTGAAACCCACGAACACGGGTGTGGTGCTGACAAACCTAGAAACATAATCGGGGTGAACCGGGATTCGGCAAACTTGTTCCTGGATTGAATCTAATATATTCTAAACACTAACTCACAAAATAAGCCTATCTAAAGTGTCACGGATACGAAGAGTTTCTTCAGCAGAAGAAGTAAGTTTTGTTTAACGCCGTTTTGAACTTTGTATCAGTTAATCCATGACGTTGAACCTCAATGGTGGAAATGATTGGTCTGCCAGCGATCGGGGACTTTTTAGTCTTTCGGAACTCAAGAACATGCCGAAGTGTCAGGAAAAGTACCAATTTTCGCAAACTACTCGTAAATATACTATTAAAAAAAAAGAAACGCATAGCCCGTATTTGCTGAGAAAATGTTGTATATTCAAACATGAATAACTTGGTAGGAAACGATCTTGAGTACATGAAATTTTACATCCGTTTAGGAGAGATCAATGTCTATACAATGATGTCCATAACGTGAGGTAAGGCATTAACAATATTCCTCAAACGTGAATGGAGTATCAATATATGTTGTGCCCACCGCGTGCACGAATAACAGTTCTCCACGCCTTGTCATGGACTGGATGAGACGCTGGATAACGGCCTGGGGAATCCTCCGCCACTCCTCCTGCAGAAATGCAGCTAGTGCCTGGATAGTTTGGGGTTGATGTTGACGCTGACGGAGGCGGCGATCAAGTTCATCCCACAGGTGCTCTATTTGGTTAAGATCCGGGGAACTGGACGGCAAAGGGAGCACGTTGACATTGTTAGCAGCGAGAAAGGTCATTGTGACACGTGCCGTGTGTGGCCGGGTGAAAGGGGGCATAAGACTACTCTCTCCTATCCCCACTACTCAAGTAAACGTTAGTGCATAGCACAGTGCAACCAATGTGGATGTCATGATTGTGTCTTCTGTTCATACGAAATAACGATGACATGTATGTGTATTAGATCACAGTTAACAGTGAGTGAGTTGGGTTTATCGCCGCTTCTAACAGTATTCCAGTTATATAGCGGCCCGTCAGCTTAATGTAGGAGGATAGCCCGATGTGATGCAGATCTCTATATGGTAACATCTGGGTGAACTACATGTATTCTTGAACCGTGAAGATCCAGGTTAGAACAGGTCTTCCATGCTTGTCGTAAGAGGCGGCTAACGAGATGGGGTGTTCAGCTTAGCTGACTTGGTTGATGCATGTCATCGTATCCCAAATGCTAGAATCAATGGATTGTCTGGTCCAGGCTCGATTATTCACTGACCGCCGTCATGTAGCTGGAGTATTGCTGAATGCGGGGTTAAACAACAGACAGACACAAAATCAAAAATCTACTGCGCCCTGTAGTTCACTGACCTCCTGCGAGCTGTGACTGCTGACCACAAGGGCTACTGTCCATACCTGCTGACCTATGTGGAGAGTGCCCAGGGCGTCCTACAGAAGGGCAGACAATACTCAACACAGTATGTGTTCTACATGGACAGATACTGGTTAGAAATAAGCTTACCTTAAGGGACTTTTTTCATAACATAAACCAGCATGAATACGAAAAACAACTCTTTTGCCAACACTCCTATTGGTCAACTCCGTCGTCATCCTAGGAAAAAAAGGCACCGAATACCTGCCAGTTTCCAAAACTATTTCGGATTCAAGACAGGTCTGTCTCAAGATACTCAAACGTGGCACACTTCTGGAAACTCATTAGTACACTTACATGTGTCATAGGGCCGCTTCTTGCTGTTACCTGGGGCGTTCGGGTAGCCTAGTGGTTAAAGCGTTCGCTCGTCACGCCGAAGACCCGGGTTCGATTCCTGACATGGGTACAATGTGTGAAGCCCATTTCTGGTGTCCTCCGCCGTGATATTGCTGGAATATTGCTAAAAGCGGCGTAAAACCATACTCACTCACTCTTGCTGTTACCAGTAGTGCAACCCGTGGTAATGCCTTTTGTATTGTCAACCTCACATTGTGTGTTTCAGTAGAAGTTACTAACTATTCATGTGATCTTGTGTGGTCATTTACTGATTTCACCATTTAGCACTCTACGAACCGATTTCTGGGCTTACCTTTGCGTTTCAAAATGGGAATCACCTCACAAGTGAATATGATGAAAACAAGGAACCATGATGAATTCAAGTACCGACAGACGCTAGTAGACATGAACACTATTAGACATGAACAGAACAATTATGATAAACATAATTATTAGCAGCCACGAGTGGCACAAGAAAGCATTATCATTACAAATATCCATGAACACAAATAAACACGATGAACACGACTAAGCATTAAGAATGTAAGTATATATGATAAATTAGAGTAAACATGAAAAAAGGCAACCAAGAAAACAAATAAACATGTTGATAACAAGTACACATGAACACAAACTAGTAAACGTACTGGTGACGGTAATGATACATGAATACCAGTTACCACGAACACAAGTAAACATGTTGAACACAAATAAGCATGAACACATGCAAGCAGAGTGAGTGAGTGAGTGAGTATGGTTTTACGCCGCTTTTAGCAATCTTCCAGCAGTATCACGGCGGGGGACACCAGAAATGGGCTTCACACATTGTACCCATATCGGGAATCGAACCCGGGTCTTCCGCGTAACGAGCGAACGCTTTAACCACTAGGCTACCCGACCGCCCCACATGCAAGTAGATATGATGGTAAAGGTGAGTAAACATGAAGAACACAAGCAATCACAAACACAATAAAACAAGAACATAAGTAAAGATGATGAACACAAGTAATCACGAACACAATAAAAGTTAAACACGAACATGAGTAAAGATGATGAACACAAGCAATCACGAACACAATAAAAGTTAAACACGAACATAAGTAAAGATGATGAACACACGTAATCACGAACACAATAAAAGTTAAACACGAACATAAGCAAAGATGATGAACACAAGTAATCACGAACACAATAAAAGTTAAACACGAAAATAAGTAAAGATGATGAACACAAGTAATCACGAACACAATAAAAGTTAAACACGAAAATAAGTAAAGATGATGAACGCAAGTAATCACGAACACAATAAAAGTTAAACACGAACATAAGTAAAGATGATGAACACAAGTAATCACGAACACAATAAAAATTAATCACGAACATTATTAAAGTTAAACACGAACATGAGTAAAGATGATAACAAAAGTAAGCATAAACAGTAAACATAACGAGAACATGTACACATGATGAACATACTTGCAACTGATTCCCCTATGACTGATATGTTTATTGCAAGCTGGCAGTTGAGCGAGGACACATTGCTGTCATTTGTTAAAATAATGCCAGTGCCCCCAAAAGAAGGTCAAACTAACCTGCGTATGCATGCCCCCGGCCACGTTTGTATAGCAATAACACAGAGTGGGACAGTACCATGTACTCGGGGGTACATACAGTTTCTGCTCTCATGTTATCAAGTTAACGATACATCATCACATCTTGTGTTCACCTGTGTTTTGAATCACTGTTGCAATTTCTCTGCACTTATTCTCAACTCGGTGTTTTTTTCCAGAACGATGAACTTTGACGACGTGTTGAGGCAACTGGGGGAGTTTGGGTCATACCAGAAATGGCTCTATGTACTCCTGTGCTTAGCAGCAATACCGGCGTCTCTCCAGGTTATACAGGCAGTTGTGTTTCTATTTGCCGTTCCTGAACATAGGTATGTGTATTCAGCAATTATATAAATTATTTTAATGTGATGGTATTCGAATCCCAGATTTGCATCGATCATGTTTCTAGGTGTGCTTGTTCGTTTTGCCTAAGTGTTAAACGTCTAAGACCTGCGTCTTTTTGGGCTTTCCTCCTATATCAACCCAATTCATGTGCTAACTAACGCATCATTACCATGATGCTAGTTTCACACAGTCGTTTAGTCATGCATATACGTGCAACGAATATAGGTAATAGTTTTGTTTCTGGGATAACGAACATAAATGATTTAGTATCCATGGTTACATACATGTAAGTTTATCTGTAGTTGGATCTTTGCAGTTTAGCCTAAAACTCTTCATGTGTACATGAGTTACACTAAATATATTCTTTTTATTTTTTTCTTAAATAACAAGTGTATATAGCGAAACTTGCTCTTCAATACTTTAAAAATAATGTTTGCTTTTCTACATAATTCCCTTGTGTCTTCAATGTTTGTTTTAACAAATGCACGATAATTTGGAACAAAAATTGCATAAAATGCAATAGTTGTAAATTCTGAATAATGAAAATACTTAATACACAAAGAAAAAGGTTAAGCACATCCTAATATATTTAATTATTGTTTGGTTCCAATATTTGTAACAGTCATTAATGATCTAATTAGGGGAAGAATTATGTTTTCTCGAGAAGATGTAATCAGTCATGCGAGACGAAAGCTCACGTGTCATGCATGGAAGGCAGCATGCTACCCTCGAGTATCACTAAAAGCAGTATATCCAAACGTTCTAATTGCTTTCTTAAGCTCGGTTTTAAACAGTTATTTCATAACATTGTGTGACCATGACATGAAGGCGATGATCAAACGCCACAAGATGGCAAATAATCGGCATGTATAACGCAGGAATGTCTTGTAATGCCATTGGTCGGATTTGGGGTTATAATCACACTGTCGTAAGCCTTTTAGTCAAGAAACTCAGACCGGTGATGTACAGGACCGTCCCAGATCCCGAAGACCCCCAGTGACGATGCATCGCGAAGACAGGGACCCTCTCCGTCTCATACGCCAATGCAACATAGACTCTACCTTGGCCAGCAATGAGCCCAGATTTTGACCCCCTTGAACATGTTTGGGATATTCTCGGGCGGTGCATACAGGCACGATATCCTCCTGTAATAGATTGGAAGCAGCGTTGCATCATGTTGACCCATCAACAGATCCAACGTCTGACTGGAGGCATGAGGCGTAAGGTGGAATGCTTCATCGGGTACGTGTCGGTTATGCACGCTACTGATCTGTTTCACATGTCATGTCAAGTAGAGACTTTAAGGAACATTTTCACTCGAAACATCAAACGTAACTCGTTTACTTAATCCTGCAGCTCCATACCTTTAGGTATTGTCTAAGGTAAAAAACAGTACCTGTGTTAGCATGATGTTTTTGTCAGTAAATTTCAATCACAACTCATCTATATCTTCTTCATTTGGTGTCAAATGTTTGTTCTATCCGATGACATTGGCATCGCCCAGCTTCTGTGGTCAATTATCCCATGCCATGATGTTTGCAATTTGTCATAGTTCAGAAATAGGGGTCTGCTTAACATTTTTCTTTGTGTATATGTTAACATAGCACAAAGCTTGACGGTTTATCAAAAGAACGATTTACGTCGTATTTACCGATGACTGCACTTGAAAGAGCAGATATGAGATGGCTCTTGCTTTGTCTGAGGCGCTGTGCAGTATTACGTCACTGGTACTGTCGTCAGGTGACTCGGTACTGACATCAGAGGTGTGTGTTGGTACTGCAGAGAGGCATCATTGGTTCGGTGGTTAAAGTCTTATCATTAGTACTGCAGTGTTTTATAATGTAGTCCGAGTTTCGTTATTGGTATTGTCGACGTTGGTACTGTCGAGGTGCGTCACTGATACTGCAGAGTTTTGTCGTCGGTACGGATGTCAGAGTCGCGTTATCGGAACTGTATACGTACATGTAGTCATAGTTACGGCATTGGCACTGTAATGAGAGACGCGTCATCGGTACTGCAGTGTGACCCCGAAACTCGGGAACTATCGATATTTATCTATTTTCGACTGATCCCAAGATTGTGGCTTTTACGAGGTTGTACCGGTTTCCTATTTGGAATACGGGAAGAGGACATCCGTATATCAGAAACTCATGATAATGTTTGGGGATAGAACTTAACAAAAATGGGGACGATATGCAAAATTCGAAGACATAATTTTGAATATAGTGATGTTCGCCCACGTACATTATGTATGGAATAGAACCTCTCAAAGTCGTGTTTAGGGAATAGTGTTTGAAATCTCTGAAACAGTTATACATTGTTTTGAAAATGCTCATTTATCGTAAAGCAAACAGAAGATATTTCCAATAGATCTACTTCTTCTTTATGTTCATGTTGATGTAGCAGGGCGTGTAGTCATCCCACACATGACATCCTTACCTATTCAGTTTGCTGACGGGGTTAACCTCTTTGGTCATGTGGACGAGGCGTCCGACCTGTCACCAGAAGGTCCCTGGTTCGAATCCAATCACTGGAATCGGAAATTTTATGGTCGCTACCTTTACTCCCCCGTCAACAGGAGGCACGTCCCGGGCCGCTTTGTAGGGTATGTAGGCTTATTTTGCTCAAATTTAATATGAACGTCCTCAGCCCCACGTTGGGCGCCAAATGTAGCGGCCATACAATTTCCGAGTCCCGTGATGGGATTCGAACCACGGACCTTCTGATCCGAGGTCGGACAACTAGCAAAAAAGTTAGTTAATATTTGTACAAACTACTGGAAGTCATGAAAAGTAATATCTATAAACACACATTTCTTTTATCATTCGTAACCAACTCGTGTTATTCCGGGACAAGCCGAATAGCGACTCGTGCCCCTCTTATGGCCATTTTTGCGACTAGGTTCCGTCTTAGCGCAAACGGGCATACCTAAAACAATTGTCAACTCGTTGCGTAATGGTTCACATATATTTCCCCATATATTATATATATTTCTGATGCAATCTAAAGGACGTCGGGACGTGCGGAATTATACAGTATGATTGAACACATTTAACTGTGTCTTGGGTATATTTTTAGGTGCAAGACATATGTAAGATCAAAAATCATTTCTGAGGGATTATTTGACAAAGAACTCGAAATCATACGCGCATTTTGATTGGTTTGTCGTATTTTCGCACATAACATCCATCGAGAGGGGGACGAGTCTTCTTGCAGGTTACGGAAAGGGGCGAGTGGTGACGAATGTTCTTTTATAAGACGTTGCACAGTATTCCAACGACATTCTATGTCTCATACAGTACTATATTTTACAACCATACTATATAAGTGCAATAATCTTGTAAGCATTTGCTATGAGATCCCGTGGTCAGAAAGGGGGAAAACAAAAGGTTTTAGAAAGTAAAAACTAAAAGAAATCCGCAGTGTAATCCAAAAATACCATGTACAGGATGTTTTTTATAACAGTATTCACGAAAACATTTCTTCGGCATATAACAGCATTCTCAGCATCGATCCATCACTATTGATACGACAGTATAGGTCATTAATATCATCAACCAAGTCATAAATGAAAACTGAGAATAACGTCGGACACAACACACAACCTTGCTTTTCACCGCAATGCATAAGGAATTCATTGATAAAGTGACCGTTTAACACAAGTCTTCATGTAATGACGATGTAATGATGTTGTCGACCTCAGAGCAACCATTCTTCACATACGTGAAGTTGTGTGAACCGTTTAATATAAAGAGGTTGACGTTCACCAAAAAGTCAATCAATACATGAACATATGCATATTCGTTACAGAAGATAGCTTCTCTCTGGGTCACTGTGCCTACACTCCTATGTAATCCTTTTTGGACCCAATTGGAGAATTGTAATCACCACAGATACCAACAGACCCTAAGATTTGGTAGAAGTAGAGCTGTTCTAGAAGCATTTAAAAAAATTCGAGGCAAGTAGGCGGAAGAATGCAAATAAGTACAAAATCTGGATCTTCGCATGATGCTACCTTGAACCTAATAATGCCATCTGTGTCATCATTGTCTAAAATATGAACATCGATTTTTTTTAAAAAGAATTTAAACAATAAAACACCCACCATATCCCACCCGATTCGCGTCTAACCCATGAGTCAGTGTTATTCCTATTATTGCCCCCAAGTAAAACCGTCAATATTCAGGCGTCATTCTTCCATAGAAACCTTTCACACACACCGAACATGTCGCATTAAAGATCCTTCAAAACATATTCTCTTAATTCTTTGTTAGAGTATTTGCGCTGTGACCATCCACCTGCATTCCAGCATCCAAGCCGCACTGACTCTTATTCCTTGGTTGCTACGAGACGTTTTCCGTGGAGACGCTTTCCGTGAAAAGTGCAGATTCTTCCTATTCAACATCATCTTTCACTTGTGCTCGACTGACTCTTGTGTCGACTAAATAATCCCTGGTTTATCATCCTTACATGTCATCCGCTTTGCACTTGCATCCCGCACATCGGCAAATATCAAGCCATTTCAAAATAGTTTGTTGACACCTTGGATTGTGACGTTTTTATCGTTTGATTCTCGAGTGTCGACCTGCAAATTTCGAATGACTCCATTCTCTGTCACTATCACTAGCCTTTTTCACAGCATCCCCGAAGTTAGTATTCACCTGGCTTGTAACAGCTTCCAGCCTCTTTATATGATTGTCAGTTGATATTGTATGGGAATGTTCTAGTTTCTCATGTTTGCAGTTTCTTGTTTCAACACTGCTGTTAAAGTTCTTTTGTCAGTGTGGCCTTATTTTCTACGAATGTGTCAGTGAATAGTCCCTCATTGTGTTAATTTCTGCGAGGATGTCTGTGTTAGTAATGATGTTATTAACACACTCGTTAGACATATTATCACAATCAATATTACCTGCCCCGCAAGCATAAGGAGTAGTAGAATGTTCAACTTCATTATTCTTCATTCAACTTTTTATTTTTATTAGCAGCTGAAGGTTCACAGAAGTAAACGGATACCGACGCATGTACACCCGGCTGTGGCAACACAGCATCCACAAAGTCACCTCGTCTTCCAAAGCATGAGACATAATTCACAGTTTATGTCAAAATTGTTAACAAAACTTATATCAAACTTGTCAGTGAATGTTTATCTGATGCAAGAAAGCACAAAAAAGGTATATTCGACTTTGGATGGGTACTTATATGGATGAACTTTGAAAGCGTGTCTTCCAAATTCAGGGGCGGGTAACTCAAAATGTGTTATGGTATGCGTGTGTGTACGTGCGTGTGCGAGCGTGTGTACGTGTGTGTGTGTGGTCAATCAAGAAAGGGAGGAGCTTGATGAAATCATACTCTCCCAGTTAATTCTTATGTCATTAAAACGATGGTTTGTAACCGTCCAAAAAACACTGTTTTCCCGTCCAAAGACTATATACCGAAAAAACGACGTTTTCCTGTTTGCAGTGTTCGATTTTCAAGTAGTGACTTGTGCTGATTTCCAAGAGATGACTTGGACAGTCCAAACAGTGTACAGCAGGTTGTGATGAAGTTAGAACATATTTCTTTGGACTAAGCTTGGAGGGTCATTTGGCAACTTCTTTTTGAAATTATATGTGTTTTGAACACTGATGTTGAGCCAGTAAAGACTATGGGTATTTTAATGTTAAACGTTAGTAGTATGCGTTACCTAAATAACTACGGGTGACCCCTTTTCAGAATTTTTTACGATGTTGGAAATTTGTACCCTGTGTAGTTCTCCCTGCAGTGTTTACTCATCGTTTATTTTTTAATACATACTTCAATATAACACATGTCGCATAGCAAAAAAATAATATATACTGACAGGCCTGCAGAATAAGTCCCTGTCGTAGGTGTTGCAACCCCTTAGATGTGGATACAACAACCCTTCACGGGTAATTGCGATTTGGAGAACTATACCTTAAATGGACCCTTTACCCTTAATTTATATATGGGCATTTCTTTCGTACCTGTGGGTGAGAAACCCATTTGAGATAACTGGTATTAAACATATGTGTGAGGTCAAATTCCGGGCCAGTGATTGGCTACTCCATAGTGATGACCTGAAGTCAGATTATGACGGACTACTTACATGTACCTGATCTTAAGTCATTGATAAGTTGCTCGTGCTTCAGTCGAATGTCAACATACGTCTGTGTTGAACAATATGGTTTTAGATTGTTAACCCCCTCCCCCTGGATGTCACATCGACATATTGATGTATTCCTGTGTTATGGGTTTTCCGACACTTAAGAAACATTTGCAAATGACAATAACCGTAAAACATCTCATTCACTTGTCAAGGACAGCTTTATCTAAAATTCACTCCATCGTCGGAGTATTTACAATGTCTGTTCACACCACAACCCTCGTTATAGCTGAAGTAATTCGCGAAAGACATGGCCGTCTGAAAACATACGATGTCTGAAAACATATGATCCGACAATATACATATATCTCTCCTCTTCAACCCTCACTTCGCAGTCAACTAAAATTCAAAATACACCATGCAAAATAAAAGTTTGGATTCTGTGGGAAATGTCCTCTTCTGCGACATCATCCACTGTTATTTTAGGCAAAGCAAAATTGCTGATATTTAGTCGAAGGAAGGAATTTCACAAATAGCATATTAGTGATAACGGGAATTTGTTTTTCACCAAAACACCAATGATAATTCTGAAACGTCGTCAAGGAACCTAGAATCGTTTAAATGTTTGGAAAACATTTGACGTATGCCGGTTATGAGACGCCTATTAGATCACGTTCATTTCAAACTTAGCTGCGATACGTACATCCCTGAATTCCTTATAAAGAGTAGAATCAAATGACAAATGGTCTACAAATTATCTAGATGAAATCAAACGAAATAAATTAGGTGTGGAAAGGTACACTGTGCTCGGAAAATTGTACTTGTTGAAATGTAAACAAAGCAAAATTCAGATTTTACCCTCTCCCATTTTGAGATCAGTTCATCTAATTGTTGCATACATTGGCTAACGCGTTTGAGAATATTCGTGGGAAGAGTATCGTAGCACGAATTATGGATTTACAAATATATACATTACAATGATCAGATAAATTCAAAAGAAATCGTAAAAGTTTCCGTCCTGTGTGACGCCATGACTGACGCAAAGTCATGCACAACAACGACAATAGTAATCTGCATTTCTGACAAGTTATCTTGGTTACGTTGTAAGACATAAAAACAAATAACAGTATGCACATTTTCTGATTGTTTCTGATTACTTACATGGCACATTTATGTATATACCATCCCTCAATCAACGAAAATCCTCCTCTGAAAATCGCGCGTACTGTCAGATCGTTGTTTCAAAACGTATCACACAGACATTCGTGTAGTAATCTCTATGTACAGTAAACTACGGTTATAACGAACACGCTTATAACGAACTGATGGATATAACGAACTTACTTTTTGGTCCAGACTATTTGCTGTTGTTATGCTGTATATATGCTTATAACGAACTACGGCTATAACGAACTAAAATTAGTGGTCCCTTTGAGTTCGTTATAACCGTAGTTTACTGTATCTCATATACATGCAAAGCACAGTGCAACCTGTGTGGATATCATGTTTGATCTTCTGTTTTTACTTAATAACGATGACATGTGTATTCAATAAAAGTTGACATTACCATAAAACTTCTAGATGGCTCTAACACGGCGACCACACTTTAATTACAGTTGGGAAGGAGACTTTAAACAACTGTCTTCTTCTTCCTTCTCCTTTGGCATGAGTAAGTAAAAAGATATTAGGTGATAAAATTGTAACACGTTGACTGCGACATAATACTTACTTTGTTATAACAGGTGTGCCTTTCCAGGATTTGCTAATGACACCTACGAAATTCAGAATGACTTTCATAAACAACTCGTAAACCGTTCCATTCCTATGACATCTGGTTACTATGGTGAGGAAAAGTATTCCCGCTGCCAACTGTATCTACAAACCAATGCCTCCAATGTTTGGTTGTCCACGAGGAATATCACAGAACCGTGTCATGCCTGGGTGTACGATCAATCACAGTTCATATCCACGGTTTCAGAGACGGTGAGTTGTGATCCAATATGCAAACTTTTCTCATATTAAACCTTTCAATACTTCAAAGAACATTATTCATACATTATTCGTACAATGTTTACCGATGTTGTCAGGAAAAAAGATGAAACTAAAAGTTCTGCCAAAAGTTTTGGACAAAATTGTTATTCTTGCATATATCTTTGGGGTTATACGTGTACATGTATGTTGAATTAAAAAAATCATTTATCTACTCGTAACCTTATTCACTCTCGGGATTTGGCAAGTTTCGTCTCTCTCCATCCCCATACTAATTACGTCCACCAGTTGCCCTGGTTCTAATGATTTGATTGTAGGCATGGTACCCGTGCTCGATGGTTTCATCAAAGCGTCATACACCTGAGTCCTGCATCATTTATGGCTTTCGTCCCTCATGAGCATGTGCTAAGTTGTAAAGGCTAATAAGCTGTAAAAAAACATTTTTACTTTGACTGTCAAAGGTTAACTTCATCAACGCATTTATGGAAAGTGTGATGCATGGTTGTTTTCATTGAGCGACGAATCAGTAATTGCTTAAATAGGTTTTATTGTATTCTTTTCAGATGAACTTTGTATGCGAGAAAACGTCCTACGTGACTAATGCCAAGATGCTCAGTATGTTTGGACATTTGGTTGGCACCCTGATTATTGGTCCATTGTCAGACATGTGAGTAGTCTTCACGGAATACAGGAGACAGGAGAAAGGGAATGAATGAATGTTGGTTAACGATACAGACAGCAATAGTCCAGCTAAAAGGCGATATGATCGAAAACCAGTGATTGAACACATGACCAACAATTCACCGCAAAAATCGAGGTACGATGAGAATTAATCACAGACCCTCACCACTCGATCCCTATTTTAGTAATCTGGCATGAGGTTGTGGAGATCTGTTCTGTGACAGGGATTCAAGGCAATAAGAGACCGTTATGCAAGTGGCAAGAGCCAACTACAATTGTCGATTTGTACAATTTGTACTGAAATCGAAATTAAAAGTACAGTATGTTTATGAATGGAGTGTCATACGATGTCTGTATCTATGGAGGTTCGGCTTCATATGCTCAACAATTGAGTACACAAAAACATCATTTGACATCATTTAAAGGAGAGAGTGTTTGGCACCACCATTACAACAATATGTCATTGTTTTCAATAGAACGCAATCGAAAGAAGACCTATATTAAACGCCTGCGGAAGTTCACAATCTATTGTCAGTGAAGAGATTCTTCTTTTCTGGAAGTGACAATAATGTAGAAAAACCAGCACAAGATTTACTAATATGGATTGTCTATCTCTTGTCAATGGACAGGGCAGATAATCCGTCGTTGTAGCTAAGATAATAATGATAAACCACTGACATATACTAATCTTCTAGAATTTCAAACGAATTATATTTTTCATTGATGCTATTACGATCCAATCTCCAGGTTCGTTCCTACACAACAATCAACAAAGGAGTTGACTAGGGTTGGGTGGTGGGGTTGGGGCTGGAAGGTTCGAAAGCACGTTAATAATTGCCCCAGAGGATGGTATCTAACTGAATTAACCTATGGTATATACTTCCGTTTAGTTCTAATTGTGTTTATCCATTATGCATTATCGATATACTTCATGATATCCAAATATAAGTATCGGAGCCCAATTATCTTGATGTTTTTCGTATTCTGGTGGGGTGTTTTTAGTTATGAACAAAGTTATAGGGTCATTGTTAATACATTTATATAACTGAAAGCCGTTAAGGAGAATGTTGAGTCGGATTATCTTCAAAAGTTTTGTTTTCTGCAGGTTTGGAAGAAGGCCAGTTGTAATCAGCACCATGTTTATAATGGTGCTGTGCAGCATCTGTCTGGTGTGGTCCAACTCAGCCCCTGCGGTCCTCTTCCTTGAATTCGTCATCCAAGCCTCTTGCCATGGCCAATATCTCGTGTGCTTCGTATTTGGTAAGTCGAACTGATTTGATAATCAACTATAAATTCACGGTCTTTGTCATCCGTCCAAGTAAGAGATCAGAATACTTTTTCTTTGCCTAACTGGTGAACTTGCTCATTCCATTTGGGATTGTGTGTGTGTGTGTGTGTGTGTGTGTGTGTGTGTGTGTGTGTGTGTGTGTGTGTGTGTGTGTGAGCATTAGTGGCAGAGCTTTCATGTGTCTATAGGAACAAGAATAACAGGAATGACCAAAGCACAGCTACTGTCATTGTGATATGACACTGTCCTCGTCATACATCTTTTATGTCTGCCCATGTATGAAGATATTTGGTATCTGTAAGTGCACCCCGTGTGCAGACCGGTGAAGACTATGTCCGTAGTATTCCATGCTTGTCATAAGAGCCATCTTGAAAGGATCGGGTGGTCAGGCTTGGAGACTTTGTTTGTGATATTGTGCTCCTATAGCATTGGTCGTTGCTGATGATTTCAGTCACAGGTTTACTTGTTCCAGACCAATTTACTTACATGTCGCTGTGACAAAGCTAACTGACATCAAACGCTTCCATTTATGTTACAAACAGGCATGGAAATAGTCGGTCCTTCTAAGCGCATGTGGGCAGGTGTTGCCATGAACCTCTTCTGGAGTGCGGGGAACATGGTTACAGGTCTAGCGACCTATCTCTTCAGGGACTGGAAGAGTCGACAACTGATTGTCAGTGTCCCTGCAATTGTCTTTGCTTATTTATAGTAAGTACATTGACTGGGATATCAAATCTTAAGTTTTATGTACATAATGTAATGTACACATGGAAAGAATACAGCTGTGTTGTTTGCATAAACCTACAGAACTATTAGTGAAATGGTTGTGAAGGTGTAATGACGTTTATGTCTGTAAAATTAATTTCGGTGTGTAGATAATATCTGGAGTGTTGGCCAAAACATGCACGACACCCTGATGGCATACAGTATATTATCTTACCGTACCGATGCCCTTGGTATTGCCCGACATTCCGCCTGAAGAGCTGTTCCAGACTGGGCCACGTTTGCAGGTGCTGGGTCCCTGGCGTACATTATCCTCCCGAGAACATACCACAGATGCCTAATTGAGGACATTTCAGGGGACTTAGCGGGCCAGTCCAGTGTCCGTATGCCTTCTTATCAGAGGTGATTGGTGACGACTGTAGTTATTGTAACTAGATGTAGAACTCGAATGAACATACCACAGATGCCCTATTGAGGACATATCAGGAGACTTAGCAGGCCAATCCACTGCCAGTCCACTGCCCATATGCCTTCTCGTCGGAGATGATCGGTGACGACTGTAGTTATTGTAACCAGTTGTAGAACTCGAATGATGAGCCTTTTTCTTTAGCAACAGTTTGTTTAGTAAAGTCGTGTTGACTTTGTGTCAATGACAATGTGTCCATACTCTCTGCCAATTGCCCAAAACACAATTGTGCTGCCACAACAACGAACTGAGCATGATCTGGGCAGACATGTCATCTTGCAGTTCAAAACAAATTCCTGCAAATAGAACTACGACAGGACGCAAAATTTCGTCAGCATATCGCTTTAACACAAATGTTGATTCACAGTAACCAAACATTTCTGCAATCTGTTAATCGGAGGCAACATCTTGATTCGTCTGTACACATGG
This sequence comes from Haliotis cracherodii, assembly GCF_022045235.1. Lineage (NCBI taxonomy): Eukaryota > Metazoa > Mollusca > Gastropoda > Lepetellida > Haliotidae > Haliotis > Haliotis cracherodii. The sequence continues at coordinate 11,428,622 of NW_027266286.1, forward strand.
TGTTTCGACATTCACGCAGAGCCCGTCCCTGGTCTTGCTCAGTCCACCTCAAACTTTGCCGCCGATGGTAAGCTGTTAGGGTACCGCTCTTTACAGGACACATTGCTTTCGGGCGGGCTGCATAGAACCAGTTGTTGATGATGGATATTGAAATTCGCCTTCCTATTATGGCATGGACTTCTCTACTGATAACAGGAACAGATTTGAATCTACTGCATAGGGCAGTTATTGTAATGAGACGGTATTGTCTAGGTGTCGTTTTGCAGGCCTGCCACGTCCAGGTGTCATTGCAACTCCAACTGTTTGATGGTAATTGTCCCACAGTAAAAAAATTACACTTTTTGTGTGCACACATTCGGGCAACTTGGTATTTCTCCCACAATACACCGTTTTGTCTTACAAACTGCATCGGAGGCATTTGTAAGCGTGGTTTTATGACAACTGTATTTAATAGAGATTGTCAGTCCCCTTTGGTTTCTGTGTTCAAGAATATCACTCCCTGTTCATCCATGATGTGAAATGTCATTGTGATGAGATGTTGCATTCAGATGCAACGCCACGGTATTGTAAATGTACACCGCAACAATAGCTTCACTGAAATCATTAGTTCCCATATTTGTTTTCGGTAGTACATTTGCTTATGTTCTTGGCATCTTCTGAAGTAGGCCTCTTATGTTACGATGTTCACCTAATCTTGATCTATCGTCTTGTGATTTCATAAGGTACCCACGAACAACTGTTAACTGTCCAAATCCCTCTGGTATAATCTGGCAGTGATGTAAAACAGGTGGCATATACAGAGGAATTATAAAACAATAGTTATCATTGTTAAAAATTTAACAATACCGACTCTTTAACTTTAGGAGTAATCCCTCCCACTTCTCAAACTATCTCCATCTAGGATGATGTTTGCTTGAAAAAAGTGAAGTTTCCCGCCTTGCGCATGCGCAAGAGCAATGGACAGTATTAGCCTATTGTCTGCACAACTATTAATGAATATCTGACTGAGGAGAAAATCGGAAGATTTTATTGTGTGATGTCAGCCAAAATTCAGGATTTATAGCAGTGATGTAACAGAGGTAATATTCTTACAAATATAAGTATTTCGTTACATCATGAACATATCATATGGTTCATAATATATTCATGAGATTTACAAGAAAACAACTAAACTATATTTATCCACCACACAGTTTTATCCCAGAGTCCCCAAGGTGGCTTCTCAAACATGGAAAGAAGGAGGAAGCTAAACGGATAGTGGCAACTATTGCGAAGAAGAACAAAGTGAAAATAGATCTAAATATTCTTGATGAGATCGATATTGAAAATGAGGAAGTTAAACAAGAACCATTCTGGAATCTTTTGAAGTCTTCAGTGATGATGCGTCGAATGATTATCATCTGCTATAATTGGTACGAGGTTGTTCCCCAAATTATCAGTTCTCTGTTCTCAAACGTTTGATAGTAATGTGTGTGAAAACTAGTTTCCAAATGCACTCCAGACAGTAATTGAAATTAACAATGTTTGAAAAAGATGCAGGTGTTTATTGTTATAGTAAGTTCCTATTAAGTACCCGTTAGTTCATGCTATGATTGTAGATAGTCGTTACTAACAACATCTTCTTGGGAAAGGTATAATCATTGGGAAAAAAGTCATGACAGAATATAAGCAGACATAAGTGCAAGTCGTTGGAAACGCATTTAAGTTTTGTACTCCTTTTGCAATATCTTTTTGTTTATTTTGCTCACACAAGTGATTCTAGCGAGAAATAAGACACTTGTCATTCGTAAGATTCCTTCTCTTTTATGCTTGATCACCATCTTTTAATGTCTCTTCAGGTTTGCAGTTGGAATGGGTTTCTACGGCCTCAGCATGAACGTCACCACACTCTCTGGAAGCATCTACCTCAACTTCTTCTTATTCATCCTCTTAGAGGTTCTAGCTTATATTTCCTGTTTTTTCCTAATGGATCGTATCGGACGAAAGTTGTTGCTGTGTATGTCTCTATCGCTAACCGGGGCAGCTTGCATTCTTCCTTTGATTCCAGTACTACTTTCAGATACACGTAAGTGTCAATATCAGAATGCACAAACACGTAAAGTATACTTATGTTCTTGATCCCTGAATTAAATCCAATGTGTCATTTCTAGAATTCATACATTTGCATACTTATGACAGGTAACCGATTATAGTTGAATAATATATTGCAGAAAGAACCTAAATATCTCCAATAGCATCATTACAAAGCGTACATTTTCTTTGTTCCTTTACAACATTGAGACATCTGACAGTCGATCCGACCCGTGAAGGTGTGGGGTAGAATTGGTCTTCAGCAACCCATGCGATGCGCATGATGTTAACAGCTGGATTGTCTGGTCCAGACTCGATTATTTTACAGACCGCCGTCATATAGCTAGAATATTGTTTGTTGCGTTAAACAACAAACAGTACAATATATATACAATACACAGTCGCTCCCGTGGCCACGCCATATTAAAAGATGTTAATATGGTTCTTGGTGCCTTGAAGGGATACAACAAATGCTGGCTAGGATTGTGTCAAAAATGTATTTTTGTTTGGTATCCATGTTCCGTTGGCTAGCAGTAAAAAAGGGCATGTGTACAAACAAGTTCAAGCAGCCGCACATCACATTACGAGTTAAATAACCTTTAACAGGTATATCACCTCACCTGACACATGTAACATACAAATTGCTTAAATTAATCACAAGCTTATCCAATTTTAATATTTACCTTGTAGAAAATACCTGTATATTTTTCATCTTGCCTGTAATGTATAAAAATCAGCAACAATTAAATTAATGCGAATGACGAAAAACAACAAAGGTGGATATGGTAAAAGAGTAATATAGAATTATGTCAGAAAACATATTCCGATTTGCCTTTTGTAAATTTCCCTTTCCTGTAACAAACTCTGCCTCTCTGTCCATTAGCTGAGAAGTGGGCAATCAACATCCTCGCCATTGTAGGAAACACGTGTGCCTCTGCTGCCACGTGTGCCGTCTACACCTTCACAGCTGAACTCATGCCGACCACATCAAGAACATTTGGCATGTCAATGAGTTCCATTTGCTGTAGAGTTGGCAGTCTACTGTCTCCCTATATTGTTGACCTGGTGAGTTTATGAAATCTTTATGATTGTAGGGTTTATTTGTTTAGATTTATAAAAATCATTGCGACTTCTTAAAGGATAAGTATGATGAGATGGTAAAGTGCTGTAAATATATAATGTTAATCCTTAGAAGAAGAGAGGCTTTACAATAGCCATGACATTGAGGAAATAATACAGAACAAACCTGCTGTGGAACTGGGGTTTGACACAACCGAGTGATAACAAAAGATGACTGGGGGGCCTGTGATTAACTATGAGATAACCGGCGGAGTTATGGGTTAACTATAAGATAACTAGGGAAATATGTCCTAACAATATAATAACTGAGAAAATATGTGTTAACATCGAGACAACTGGAGAACTATGGGTAAACTACACGATAACTCTAAAGCTAAGACTTGACTGTGAGATAACACGATTTTCTATGGGTTAATAGAATACCTGGTTAACCAAGCGATAAATGGGTGACCTATGGGATAACTGTGAGATAAACGATGGAACTATATGTTTACGACAAGATACTTGGGGGAAGTATGAGATAACACGATTAAGCATGGGTTAACAAGTTATCGGGGCGAGCTATGGGTTAGCTACTCAATACCTGATGGATGATATGGGTTAACTGGGGTCAATGTTTGGAGAACAAGATAACGGGGGCAACTATGTGGTAACTACAAGATAACTGATGGTACTATTGGAGGATCATGGGTTAAGTACAAGATAACTGGGGAACTATTGGCAAACTACAAAGTAACTGCAGCGCTATTGGTTAATTGTGAGATAACTGGTGGAATTAGGTGTTGACGTTTTAGATACTTGTTTCTTGGAGATCATGGTTAACAGTGCGAATCCAAGGTAGTCCCGTGTAAAGTTTTAACTAAGTGGAGGACCTCTTTGTTAACTGGGACTCTCAGTGCGAATCCAAGGTAGTCCCGTGTAAAGTTTTAACTAAGTGGAGGACCTCTTTGTTAACTGGGACTCTTTAATACTTGGTGACCCTTGGTATGACCTGTAAATAACCGAGGAGCCATGGTCATATGGTCACAATAACGATAAACATAGCAATGTGTCGAAACCAATGAAATAAAGCACTTACAAATAACCCTACATTTCAGACGATGTACATATCCGGACGTTTTGGTCAGATTCTCCCCATGCTAGTATTCGGGGGAATCACCATCTTGGCGGCCCTCCTGGCTCTGCTTCTCCCGGAAACAGTGAACAAGAAGCTACCGGAAACCATCAAGGAAGCTGAGATGCTCGGGACGTTAGTAGTTTTAACTATCACTTCAGTGACGTTTTAGTCTCAGCATCAGTCCTGGTCTTGTGATCGGTTTCAGTCTAGTAGCTGACTCAATCTCAGGTATGGTAAGTCTATTTGCTGTTTAAATCTCGTCTGGCCAACAAGTCAATTTTAATTTCATTTTTAACCTAATTTATTTGAAGCTTGGGTCCAATTACCGATCAGTGTCAATTTCAGTTTTATTCGAATTTCAGGTTCAGTACCCTATTTGTAAAATTAACGGCCAATGTCCGATTCCAATCTAGTTTCGGTTTCAAGACCAAATTTAATTTCACTTTCAGCCCAATTTTCTTGCAATTTCAGTTCAATTACCGATCAGTTTCAGTACATCTTTCGAAATGTTAACGGTCAGTTTCAGTCCAGCTTCCCTGACTTTTATTTTAAATACATCTGTCAGTCTTCTGGGTAAAGAAAAGGTTTCAAAATCTTGAATTTCGAGTCAAAATCCATATTTGTATGTTGGTCACGGATACAAATTGGTCAGCGTAACTGGACCCGATTACATCCCAAAATACAGCTGCAAAGTGTCACTGGGACCTGAATATAGATCTTTGTATGTCAATGTATAATCGCGACCATATTGTATATAAATGACATAAACATACATTTTATGTGAAGCACCTAATTCGTTACTTACAGGAGTGCGTACGAGGCTGCAGATGCATCTCCTGTTCAGCTGATTCCACTTGAATCTCAGTCGAAGGAGAAAGATGGAGAAGCTGAATATAAGCACGGCGCAAGAAAAATAGATGCAGTTTCGAGGGATGATCCCCTTGTATGAACAAACTTAATAAATAAACTCATAATATTATTACTAACACTTCTCGTTGTGAATGCCGTTCCCTATGTACTTTCACATATCAGACACAAAGATAGAATATTACCATACATCAAACATTGTTTTCAATACTCACAAGTGATAATCATGGATAGTAGTTATCCTTTTAGCATATGATATACTGCTCTTTCGCGCCGTTGAAGTAGAATTGTCAAACGTATTACAAAATGCTTCTTTGACGTTCCTATACTACAAATACGTAGACACATGTGTGTTCATGTATATACATTTAATGTATACAATGAAAATCCCCTGTTAACCAACAGTAACAGTTTCATTGATGAGCTTCAGATTAACTCATTCCCGGATTAATTCGTACATTCTTAAAAAGTGTTGATGTCTGGTTTCCGGGTTAGAAATGATCCTATGCAAACTAGTTGCAAATGACATCTAAATTGACCGGCTACCTGGTTGATAATTATTTGTAATGATCAGACACTGGTACATTTAACGTGATGCATTTCTATTGCTGGTAGCTTACAATATTCGCTGTTTGTTGTTCTTTTCACACACTGAGAGACGTATATACGGTTATTACGTACACAAAGATCGCACAATTACCATGCAAGTGACTTACCAAAACTGCATCACCATTACCGATGCTCCCCAGAAATATACCTACATTTCCAAAACTGTATTTCATTTTTGTTGATCAATGTGACCATACGTCCTTCTACTTTCAATAAAAATGCGCTTACGAATGGCGAGCACAGGTCGCGAACAAGTCTAGATTTCTGCTATATCATCCGGGTGCTCACTGGGAAAATACAGTAATGCACAGGTAACAACTACTCCCGCGGAATTGCTTTAGAACAGTGCTCTTTTGTACGTTGAAATACTATATATTGTGAATGCCAAAATGATGTATCAAGGATCAAGTAGAAGATACATTGACCGCAGCGCTGGGAGTTTATTCAGCAGACCCGTGAAAATAACACTGCTGTATCTTATTATTTATTTTAGATGACGCAGTCAAAGCTCACTTCTCCTGGCGGCCATTATCGAACGGCCAGCTAAAACACAACCCTGTGCTTATGTCTACAGGTCTCTTCCTGTATACGGTAATTAGTATTCTCTCCCTCAAGTGTATCCTCAATTATATAACCCACCCTCATTAATTACATGCTGCTCTTTTCCAGCCTCACGGCTATGGAGCTGACATAAAGCGTCCAAGTCATCATAAAGTAATTAGGGTCCAATAAAAACAATGCGCCGTCAAACCTCATACATATTATCACTGAAAGTCGTACTACAGACGGTTAATGTCAAATCACAATAAAAGCATTTCAATTGCAATAACATGTTCCAGGACCATGTATTCTCTTAACACCATCGGATTTAGAAGCAATGGTCGTATAAAACAAGACAGATCTATTTAAACACAACAGTATTCATGTTATTCCCACAAAATCACATAAAGAAAGGAGAAATTAGCAAATACATATGTATTATCATTTTTCGTCAGGATAACAAAATTTTCTCTCCTTGTTACCACCTCCAGGTTCAGCTTAAGACGGGTCCTCCTTTGGTCAAAAGTTTGTTCCCCCTCTAATAAGTGTGTCACGCGTTGCACACGAGTGGCGGACGGGGTGCACACCCGTGTGCAACGCGTTGCACACGGGTATCACACGCGTGACCAACCCGATGCACACTGGTTGCGTAACGCGTTGCCCATGGGTGTAAGGGGAATGAACTTCTAGGCAGTAGTGTATACAGTTATGTTCTAATCTTAGACGTCACTTGCCTCAGGGGAACGTTGCCAGCACTTGATATTTTGACCGTTAGGACAGTCTGTTATGAGGAATCTGTCATATATTGCCCTCATGACATCTCTATCACAGCCTTGCTACTTTGCAGTGTACAAAGCAAAATTGAATGCTTGATGTCGTATGAGGAAACAAAATGGATCTGATGTATAGTTTATAACGGACCGCCGTCTGTTGGACAACAAATACAGACAGACAGACAATCTGTCCTCTGTCTGTCTGTCTGTCTGACAACAAATAAACAACCTTATTAGTATAGGAATTGTCCGAGTATGTGGGCTTGCCATTGTAACGACCATTTCGATTGTCGCGTTCCGTTTGGCATTGACTATATACATGTATGACTCGAGTGGCGTTTCTACTGCATCTCGTGCATCGATACTGTTTATTCTATCTGCGTCAGTTGCATGTAATTGGATTAATTTAATTTTTGATTTTCGTTGTTTGTTAGTTCGTAGAATGCACAGTTAAATATATCAATAAACGCATTGCAAACAATGTTGGTTATTAGAAGTGTCGGTTGTAATAGTGGGTGTAGTTTTAAACTATTCAAATGTAACCCGAAACCAGTGTCACGGGGTGACGCAACACCGACGGGACAGATTGAGGTAGGCCAGTAGGGTTCGCCATTGGCAAGTGCGTGATTTGGGACGTGTTGTATACTCTGAAGAGAGCAGGGTTTCTCTGGTCACACCTGATGGTCGGCGTCCGTGGATTCAGACGTGTGTCCAGGAAGTTCAAGGGTAAGGACGGAGAGGGGTAGCGTCTTTGTCTGGGCAGCAATGTGTGGGATTTGAACACAAGGTATCGGGATGCAGGTTCCCTGCGCACACTGCTGCCATCCCTTCACCAGCAGCCATTGGGTATATACTCTTTCAACAAGACCCCATTCTTCAATATTAGACGGCTGCAATGGCTGGTGGTTCGAGAACTCCTGGTGTCATTACTATTTCATAGTGATTCATTTACACCTGCTTCTGACTTCTTGTCGGAATCGTACCATACTGCTTTTGACTCATGCTGATAACACAATTTTAGTCGCGGACAACACTGAATCTTATAAATGTCACTGGAATATTTAAAGACCATGTTTTATTATACACTTCAGTGTGAAAGACTGAGTTTTCTGAAGTGTAGAAGAAGGGATATGTTAATGACATCAACAGGAAACCCTGTGTATACAGCATTCCAGAACAACCTGACAGGGGTCCGGGGGCATGCTACAAGATGTATCAGGAGAATCGTCCTACTTAAAATCGTCCTACTTAAATGCTCCTCGCCATCAACCATGGAGGAAAGGCAGGTTCACCCTGGTACAAGAACTCTACAAAGGCCTTTTATAAATTATACAGCATAATGAATGAGATGAGATGAAGGATGGAGCCAAACTTGCTCAAGAGAAACGGATCAAACCGTACAGGTAATATTTGATAATATGACTATTAAAAAATATGTGCAATAAAATCATTTACAGTTTGTGTACTCTCACGGAGTTTTCTGCCACTGCCCATTAATCAAATGGCTAATAATTTGAATAAGTATAAAAAAACTTACCATATTATGTTATTTCTTCCAAGAATATTATAATTGATTAGAAAAATATAAATTGACGAATATATGTGTTACTTTTTCAGAATGAGAAAGCACCTTCTACAGAAACTGGTGGATGAAGGTGTTTCTCCTCATCAGATCATGGAAGTATCAAGTGCATTCAATGGAAATATAAATCTGAACATTACATATATTAAAACATTAAAACACATTAATTTTTTTCTTATCATGGCTGGATTCACTGGATCACTGGATTGTCTGGTCCATACTCGATTATTTACAGACAGTCGTCATATAGCTGGAATATTGCTGAGTGCGGCGTAAAACAACCAACCAACCAACCAAAGCATATTGTCAAAGAAAAGTATATCTTGGTGTCGTATTAACGAATGCGGGAATGTTTTGCTGATGACACAGTTTTAATCGCAAACACGCCACTGGATCTTAAAACTCATTGGGAAAATTTAAAGACCATGCTGTATGATGGAAACACAAAATCTGTGACTAATTATATATCAAAGACTGAGCTTTTTATGACAAGGTCAAGTCCTTCAGGTTATATATCTTCAGGTGTCTTATGTACGAATGATGGAAGGTTTTGAGGGGCGGTCGGGTAGCCTAGTGGTTAAAGCGTTCGCTCGTCACGCCGAAGACCCGGGTTCGATTCCCGAAATGGGTACAATGTGTGAAGCCCATTTCTGGTGTCCCCCGCCGTGATATTGCTGGAATATTGCTAAAAGCGGCGTAAAACTATACTCACTCACTCACTGGAAGGTTTTGTAAAGCTCCAAAAAAGATGAAAGTGTCCGTGTGTGACGTCACACCTTTACTCCGCACAACCAAGCGCTGCGCAGAATAACAGGCTTCGCTCATGATTTTATAAGAACAAATCGAAGAGAAGGTTCGTGTGTGTTTCATAATGATGAGTTACAATATGCTAATTGCCATTTTGACTAGATTAGAAACCAGTGTTGGTCAAGCCGCTATTATTATATATATATGCCTTGGTCGTACGAAGCCAATCACTACCCTACACAGACTCCATTGCGGCCAGCCAAGTGCCTCTGCCACACCGTCATATATTACACAGTCCATTCAAGGTATTAGAAAAAATAACATTTGCAGACTTTTTGTAGCACCCTAAAAAAGGGAAGCCAAATACTAGGTCCCTGTGGTAAAAAACATTTAAAGCCGTAAAGGAGATTTCAAAATCTTTACATTCACCCCCATTTATCCTAACCACAGATGAAGAAAAGGCTTACTTCTCCGATGTCATGGCTACCAACACCACGATCATAACCAAAACAAACTTACCCGCCATGCTGCTGCCTCGCCTCTCCACCTATCCAAACTTTTTACACTTAAACTTAAAGTTTATTTACAGGCCAATATCACAATCAGCGGCTTCACTGGATAGATATTTCTTATTTAGTTTTTTCCTTGTTGGAATATATTATATATAATACATTCAAAACAGTTTTTCTCTTCTGAATTGTTATTAGTAATTTCATAAATAACCCCCTTGCTTTAATATTTTGATAAGGTTTTTACAACTATCTTCTATTCTACATATTTATTGTTACTTAACCCCACCTGCCTCCGTCCACGAAATTGAAGCGGACGTAAAACACCCAAAATGAAGATGATGATGGTATTACATATGTTTTTCATTTCTTTGAGTCGACACATTTAGTAAAATGTCACATGTTTCTACAGGAACAAAAATGAAACAGTTCAAATAGTCTTTTTCTCCTCAAACCACCGACAGTGGTACAAAGAAGTAGAAAAAAATAAAAACGTGCTCATAAAGTGTTAATATATACACAACCGCTAAAGAAACGCAAGTGAAGTTTTTTTTGTGAAATGCACAAAATAGTTATTTCTGAAAAGAAATGTATACAAACGTAAAGATAAGCATTGAAGAAACACTGTTCACTGTTTACATCATTCATTTTGAGAAGGTCACAGGAACGCAAATAACATGTAAACATGCGTGTATTTTCCCCCTTGTCTATCCTTTATAAGCCACCGTATTAAATAAAACACACTAAGTATTTCACACTCGACTCGCACTCGAAAAAGGACATGGAACATGGTTCGGTTAACTGAACTCCAGAGAGGGGTAGCCATTGATATGCTACAGGCTGGATCAACGTCAACTGCAGTGGTGAGGCAGTTTGAATGTTATATGTCTACCATCACCAGATTGGTCGCAAGGCATAAACAGATAGGCAATGACCGAGACCGGCCCGATGTTACTTCAGCCCAGGACCGTTACAACCGTGACACATCAGCCTGACGACAGCGATCAGCAGCACAGACAGCTGCAGCCATTCCAGGCCCACGTCATGCCGTGTCAGCCGAGACAGTTCGTCGTCTTAGAGCGGCAGGAATCAGATATGGCCTTACTGACTCGACGTCTCCGCCTACGTCTGCGTTGGCGACGTCACGAGTGGCAACAAGTTGTCTTCTCAGACGCATCAAGGTTCAACATTTCGCAAGCCGATGGCGGCATCAGAGTGTCGAGACGACGTTATGAGCGTTAAGCTAACTTCTGTGACTAACAGGCCGACCGATGCGGAGGAGGAAGCATCATGGTGTCACAGGGACCCTCTACACGTGTTCCGTCAGCTTTTGACTGCTGTCGTGTACCGGGATTTTGTTCTGCGGAATCACGTCAAGCCTCTCTTCCTGGGTCATCCTCAACTCCAGGTCTTTCAGCAGGGCAACGCTCGTCCCCATACAGCATAGGTCGCTATGCACTTCCTCAGAGTGAATAACATTCTTGTGATGTCCTCTCCGTCTTTGTCACCGGACATGGCGCCAAGTGAGCATGTCTGGGACGAGATGGGGAGACGTCTTCAGGCAGCTACATAAACTTCAAGACCTGGAAACATCTTTGGTACTGGAATCGAACGGGATTCCTCAAGCCTTCTTCCAAATACTTGTCGACTCAAAGAGACGGCGACGCGGGGCCTTTATCGCAGCTACTGGAGGCCACACACGTTATTGATGGACACGACTGACACTTGTCATTCTTCTGGTTGGGGGTACACTGTTTTCGGGGGGATATCTCAATAAACACGGATGGTTGTCATCAAACAATCAACGCCTATTTGTTATCAAATGTTTTCTCTGTTATCATTTTTTAATATTATCTACATATGTTTTATGCTCTTAACATTATCCGCATTTTATGTACAACTTGCGTTGCTTTTGCGGGTGAGTATATGACAAGATGACAGCATTCATTGACATAATAACTTTTCTAGTTAGTATTTTCTTACAGCTTTATATATTTCATCGACATACCACGATAGGTCCTTATGACTGGACAAATATATCTTAAAAGTATACTTGTACAATTTAGACCATTTACTCTGATAAGCAATTGGTAAGTACACGCAAGTCCATGTTATAACAGAGCTTGACATCTAAACACAAAGGAATTCGTCTGCAGCTGAAGGAGAATTCCACAGTTCACATACACGATTACATTATTCCAGCGACCGGTTTCAAATAATGGTTACGTGTTCTGAATTTTCAGATTGAGATTACATATTTTAAAGAGCGTCATACGACTCTTGATCAGAAGTTGTTCCATCAAGGTTACAACATTCAAGGCCTCAGGAAAGCCTACAAAACGTTTTATGGTAGACATGTGGAAGACATTTCCAAATTCGACGCATCAGTGACAAAAATGATGTCCGATGCAATCCCCTATTTGACTTGTACCATAATGTTCCCGTGTTTTTTTAGGTCAACATTTGACTTGCCTTTGCATGTGTTTGTGTCGGATGCCCTCGGCATCTTTTCGCGAACACCTGGTATCATTACTCTTTGATAGTGATTCATAAACACGTGCTTTCTATTGGATATGATACGGTTTTGTCGCTTTATATACCTTTTGTCAATAACAGATAGCTTTCAAATGTTGGCGTCTCTGTCAGATACAACTAATTGTAACCTCAACTGCTCAATTTCTCATTGCTTCTCCATTCTTGTATTGCTATAGTACCTCGCCTCCCTTGAAACTATGCGTTAGTCCATAGTTATTTAATATAGTTTTAATCCATACTAGCCAGATATTAATCACATCATAATAATTGAACGTAATGATAAGTCATTTGTGAAAAGAGCCGAGTAAGCTCGGGGTTATCTTATGTTTGCAAAAAATGCTTTACAACGTTTGACGAACTAGCCCTTTAAGGGTTAATATAAGCTGTCAGTGCAAGAGAATTCCAAGTCTAGATTATCCGCCGAAACAGTTCGATTCGGCAATCATCTCTTAGCTATCTGTTATGTGGCGCATAAGGCGGGCAACACCTTGACATCAAAATCCAAATCAGGTAATATGTAACTGCAACTTGATGACATGATGACAGTGTTTACAAAAATCAGCGTGCTGTCGACTACGACGGGGCAGAGCCTCTGAGTCTTGCGATGGCTCGTTGATATTTTGTTTGCACTGTCGAGTTTCAATCATGTAACTGTTTTCTCCAATGGTGGACGACAATTCTCCTGAGTGACATGTGCACATTCGCATTAAATCTTTCTGGCACATCCGCATTAAAGCTAATTCATTATTTCAAAATATTTGACATAGAGGTGCTCGATTTTTATGATTTGGTGTTCATTTAATAGCACGTATTAATTAAAACGGGTGTAATTAAAATGTTTTTATTTTCTCCTGACTTCGTTTGAAGTTGTTACATTGCATTGTGTGAGGGCGACGTCGTTATCGGCCAACTCCGCCTTCATTTTGCGAGTCATCAGTCAGCCTGGTAACCAAGTGCTGTGGTATTTCAGATACAACATATCAGGGCCTGTTTTCGAGTATGGCAATATTCACCATTTAAGCATACACGGAATTTATGCCGGCAATTGGATAATTGTTTCTTATCATGTACTATAATAACATGTGTGCTACAAGAATTCTTGGTGAAAACACACAGTGAAAACTAAATTTGAAATTACCTCTCACAACCGAAATCAAACTAACGTACGTTGAAGTAATCTGTTTTGGATAGTTTTACCAACCTCGAGGTAAAGGAATATAGCCAGAAGGAAGAGAATATATGGATCTCAACTTCTTTATTACCAGATGAAGGAGCAAGCATATAATCCGATAATCCGGAACGTTGAGTTCCTCAGAATAAAGAACTTGACATCAATATATTCTCTTTCTTATGTGCATCACTTCTCAATGCATTTCAAAGACCTATAATCAGAAGGTTTGAATTTTTGTGCTTAAACATGAACCTGTACATGAATACTTTTTATTTTAATTTATTTATATTTTTTATGCTGGTTTTATATCGCATCCAACTGAAGTAGAGTATGCTGACCCATGGCGAAGCCGTTCTTGTTCTATCCCCTTAATGGCGAGCGTAAGGCAGGGTGTTACGGAGCTGTGCTCCGATGATCAGGGATGTCATTGAAGTTTCGGATCCCGGAGAGGACTATATCTCCTAGACATCCGGGTAGAACAATAGTCTGCTGCGCTTAGTCAAAGTGTTTCTTAACCTGGGAAAAACACGAAAATCTAAGTACTATATCCAGATGCAAGTATCAAAATAAAGCGCTGAACCTTAGCCGTCCTCCGGTATCACTAACGATTTACTATCAACTATGTACAATTATTGAGGAGGCAAACACGATCTTATATCCTATGAAAATATCTGTACCTCCATAGGAATTTCGCGCTACAGCGTACAAGTAAAGCCAAAAAACATTTTCAACACATGCAGCAAGCATATAAGGGATTACAAACATCAAGTCAATACATGGTCAGAGTGTGCCATTAAATCACAAGAGAACGAAATAGTCGGGTCACTAATTCTCTAGCGAAGACTGCAAAAAATTGTTCGACGACGAAAACCATTTGACGAACCGTCACAGAAACAACGCGAGGGAGCGGTACGGTCACTAGACCGCGACACAGGGTAGTTTTTCGACCCAGTGATACCATCTTTTACCCGGATTTCACTTTTTCCCTCAATGACCCGTCCTTTATGACGATTGTTAATATCCATCAGTAGATATGTGTGTATCTCATATCACTAGAACCATGTTGTGATAAAATAACATAGTTATGTAAAAGAGGTATTAATATACTAGATGATATATTTTTTGTGTCATTGGTCTCTCTGTAATACATAGGGAATGAACGCTAACAAATGTTTGGCATATGCTTTGATTTCCCAAATACGTCAGAGTGAGTGAGTGAGTATGGTTTTACGCCGCTTTTAGAAATATTCCAGCAATATCACGGCGGGGGACACCAGAAATGGGCTTCACATATTGTACCCATGTCGGGAATCGCCCCAAATACTTCAGAAGTGGAAGTGCTACGGTTAACATAATACCTACTTTTTATTCACATGCACTTTGTACTCATTAAAAAGACACAAAGGCAGTCTGTTGATAATTGGTTAAAACATTGTCGGTTATAAATAGGATGCAAAACATCGAACAATTTCATATCAATATAATGTCCCTCCTATCCCGCTTCACACAACATAACATTTGTTTGTTTCTTGTTTAACGCCGCACTCAGCAATAAACCAGCTTTTTGACGGCGGGCTGTAAATAATTGAGAGTCTGGACCAGACAATCCAGTGGTTGACATCATAAGCATCGATGCGGATGGAATACGATGACATGCATCAACCAAGTCAGCGAGCCTGACAGCCCTATTGCCTCTAACGTTAGACGCTTCTTACGACAAGCATAGTCGCCTTTCACGATATGGGTTGCTGAAGACCCCGAGTCGTCACGGGCCACACAACATAAAGACTCCTGAGGGACAGCAAATGTGGCCGACGTTATTGTAATAACCCACGCATGGTTTCATTTCAACCCTGGGTTGTGATACACCAAGTAGGACACGGTTGACGTCAGGCTATCCAGGTGTACATAAAAGGCCCTAGCACAAGTTCATACACCATTAACATATAGCGGGGCAGTACCACGAACTCGAGGGTACATGCAGATTCTACTCTCATGTTATCAAGTTAACGATTCATCATCACATCTTGTGGTCACCTGTGTGTTTGAGTGTGTTTGTTTTGTTGCAATTTCCTTTCACTACTTCTCAACTAGCGGACGGTGGTTTTCCAGAACGATGAACTTTGACGACGTGTTGAGGCAACTGGGGGAGTTTGGGACGTACCAGAAATGGCTGTATGTACTTCTGTCTCTCCCAGCAGTAGCGGGGTCTATTCAGGTTATACAGGCGGTTGTGTTTCTGTTTGCGGTTCCTGAACATCGGTAAGGATTTAAAGTTTTTATTTGATGTATTTCGAATCCAGATTCGCTCTGGTTATGTTTCTAAACATTACCCGTGCTTGTTGGTTTCATCTAATTGGAAAACATTTAAGACCTGCGCCAAATCAGGCTGAAACGCCATGGTATAACCGAATCACTGTTCAAAACAAACTTTAAGTTAAATCAAACTCACTTCATGACTAATTTTACCATTACAAAGTTGCAAATTTCTCAGAATGCCTATGTTTATGACATCTGTAGGAATATAGATTTGTAGAGGAACTGATGTGAAATGGTTTTCATTGCTATCGATTATCTGTGGTTAAATAGTGGGTGAGTGAGTGAGTATGTTTTTACGCTGCTTTTAGCAATATTCCAGCAATATCACGATGGGGGATACCAGTAATGGCGTGGTTAAATAACTGAATCTGGATCTTTTCAATTGAAAACTGTTAACAGAGTTCAATAGAGAGTTATGCTTAAGATATTAATATTTCTTCTCAAATGACAAGAGTATATGCCGAACCTTTGTCCATCTTATTATGGAAATTTCGTTTTCTTACGTATTACATTTTGCTCATCGATTATTAGTTTAAAATAATAATGTATGGTATTTCGGGACAAAAACTCCGTGGAGTACAACAGTTGCAAATATTAATTATGAAAAAATTAGTTATCTATGTTAATAATTCACAAAGTGTGACAGTCAGAATAGCGTCATTGGTACTGTAGTCATAGTTGCGTGATTTGTACTGGAGTTAGGGGGCACGGGTGGCCCAGTCGTCTAAGGCGCTGCGATTCTCTGTGCAGAGTTGCGTCCCTTGGGCACGCCAGAAACCTTTGATTGTGGGTTCGAATCCCGGCTCGACCCGATTATGTTTCTAGGTTTGTCAGCACCATATCCGTCCTCGTGTGTTTCACCGAAGTGGTAATCGTCTGAAACCTGCATTACTTCGGGCTTTCCTCACACATTAAGCTGACACGCCGCGAACTAACTGGAATACTGTTAGAAGCGGCGTTTAACCCAACTCACTCACTCCCTGTACTGGAAGTTAGATGTGCGTCATTGGTATTGAAGACCGAATAGCCTCATAGGTACTTTTGTCGGAGTCACGTCGTCGGTACTGCAGAATGACACTGACACACGGTAATTACTTTAAACTTGATTTAATTCTACGAATCCCAGAATTGAATGACGAGGTTGTCACGATTTCCATTTTGGAATATTTACACATCGATTTCAAGTAATCAGAACCTGATGATAATGTTTAGCGATAAATCTCAACAAACATGGGGAGTATCTACAACACATGACGACATATTAATCATGCTGATGTTCGTCCAAGTCAAGTATATATGGAATGGAACAACTTATAAACGCGAAGAGGGAATATAGATAGATATAACATTTTGATATCTTGAAAATGCTCATTCATCGTAAAGCAAACGGTTGACATTTCAAATAGATCTACCTTTGTTCATTGTTCATGTTGACAATTAGCAGAAACTACTCATCTTTAAATTAGGTAATATTTGTACAAACTACTGGAAGTCATGCAAAGTAATATCTGTAAACACACATTTCTTTATATGAAGTATCCGTATCCCACGATATTCTATGTCTCATACATTACTTTTTCTTGCAATCACATTTTATACAGTATACTACGGTTTTAACAAACTGAAAGGGACCACTAATTGTAGTTGGTTATAACCGTAGTTGGTTATAGGCATTACACAGCATATATACAGCAAATGGCCCGGACCTTGATAACCACACATTTCTTTTGTGTGAAGTGGAATTGCATTGAAATGACAGTCTAGGTCTCCCACAGTAAGATTTCTCGCAGTCAGGGTGTAGCTTACTTTATGTAAAGTTTAAGCCTCTCTTTCAAAAATCAAACTGGGACAAGAGTCAGTGGTATCCAAAGAATATTTGACACGATCTCATTTATGCCATGAACCACTCGACCATGACGGCGGATGAGTTAAAGCTTGCCTTGGGCCTTATAGTGTTCATAATAGTGTCAATAATTTTATAGAGACGGCGATATGCCCCGCGCACACGTTTTGCAACGTGTAAAGCCCACGCTCCGACGTAAAGACTTATTTATGATGAAAATAATCAAACGTTCTGCTACGATATGTTGACTTGTTCATTTACAAGGTGTTTCAGGAATTGACGTATAACTGTGTACAATAGTGCAACAAACAAACAAACATGGAATAAACCCTTAGGATATCTGGCTTTTAATTTTACGATACTTATTTTGCAGATATTTTCTTTGCTAAGAATATACAAATAAAAATTGTCATTAATTCTGAGATTTGAAATCTTACCAAACTGAAAACAATCCACTTAAAACGCATAATTATCTGTAACTCGAAATGAATGACAAGAAAACGATTTTGGCAGTACATGTTTCCACAAGAAGAAAAGACTAGGTACCAAGCTATGCATGTACTCTGTTATACTACTACTACTACTACTACTACTACTACTACTACTACTACTACTACTACTACTACTACTTCTTCTTCTTCTTCTGCGGCACAAGTGCTTACAATTATTATTACACCTGACAATGGTCCCTGAGGAGAATATAATCCAATCTGGGTATTTTTTGGCGGAAGATGGTTTATAGTCATATGCCATTCTTTTTCTGTGAGCCCTTGATTTGATCAAATCAGCCCTCGTATGACGCGGGAGGAGATCGAACATCCGACATCCCGCTTTTCGGGCAGATTCTCCATCAAATGTCCAATTAATATGCTTATAAATACGATTTGTCCTCTCTCTGTTTTCAAACACTTTATTAAGTTAAAGGGGGCGGTCGGGAAGCCTAGTGGTTAAAGCGTTCGCTCGTCACGCCGAAGACCCGTGTTCGATTCCCGACATGGGTACAATGTGTGAAGCCCATTTGTGGTGTCCCCCGCCGTGATATTGCTGGAATATTGCTAAAAGCGGCGTAAAACCATACTCACTCACTCACTCTTAAGTTAAAGATATATAGTATATTTATACCCACATGTAAAATTACAAAGGCAACACAATATTATGCAGCGGGGCTTTTGAAAAAAGATGGGATAGGCTCGGTCTATCAGTCAGTTCCAAGATCTTGTAGATCTTTTAGGTTGCAATATCCACAACCTTGGCACAAGAGACGACTTCGGGTATTCGTACCGAGAACTCTTATTAAAACAGAACAGCAGAAACTAGTTTCTTCACTACTCACCAATAGGTTTAGTTTAACGCCGCTTTGCACTGTGTATTTCAGTTATGTCATGGCGTGTCAGCTTAATGTGGGAGGAAATCCTGAAGCTATCCAGGTCTGAGACGTTTCCCACTTTGGTGAAACCCACGACACCGGTATGGTGTTGACAAACCAAGAAAATATAATTATTCAATGGAGCAATCGAACCCACGATCATAGTTTTCTAAGACACCATATTACACTTTTCCTTTCTCCTTGTCCCCTACATACTTAATCAAGACACAACACCATTAACATGGGAATACGCTGTGTGATATACGGCCGATTTATTTGGGTATCGTAAAAGACAAAGATATTCATTTCTACACATTTGTATATACATGGTCAGCAATCTGCTATGAATATTTATATTTTGCTGAAGCGTAAAACGTAAAACCAGATATACAAACCTATATAAGAAAACATCTGGAACCGTGTTCCCTCACCGGATGCAGCAGCCAATACTGGAGGGTATAAAGTATAGTCATGATATGTATATGCAAATCCAAACAGAAATACTATTAATTCATGAACATATGTTACAAATTAATTTTATAATCTATTATATACAGTGCAACTCGCATAGTATATGCAGTATTATCAAAGCTCTTCAGCTAAGTCTATATGGTCTTATTTTGAAGATATGTGATATAAGGGCTCTGCAGCAGACGGATTTTCTGTTTTAACAGATGTACAAATTACACATAATTCATAAAGCAACGCTGTATTATAAAGGTCCGCCGGCCAAGCAATACCATTGCATCCAACAATGCAGACTTTCACAATAAAATAACGCTGTATTATAAAAGCTTGCCAGCCAAGCGATATCATTGCATCCAACAATGCACACTTTCACAATAAAGCAACGCTGTATTATAAAGGCCCGTCGGCCAAGCAACATCACTGCATCCAACAATGGACTTTCTCAATGTAGCAACGCTGTATTGTAAAGACTCGCCAGCCAAGCAATAGCAACACTTATAACAGTACACATTACCCCCAAATGTGCATTCCATTTCCACGATTATTTGCAACACATGAATTTTTACTATATACATGTACATCAAATAACTATAAGAAACAAGTGTGAGGCCGTGCATGCACAGTGAGCGAGAGAGAACAATTCAAAATTGTACCACCCCTTATATAGTCCCTTAATCACGCCACCTAGGGGCACGTAATCACCTTGACCGACATATCGCTAGGAGAAAATAATTTCAATCTTATTCATTCTTCAAACGACAGAAATATTATTTCGACTTGCAAGACAGGCCTTCCGTGCAATGGACCAATTTACACACGGTAAACATAAGAATTTACGACAATTTAACAAACATCACTCGTCCTCTTTTCTTGTGTTTTCGTTCCTATTACCATAAAGGTACCGAAAAACATAAATTGCTCTTCAGTGGCAGCTTAAATTAAAACGAAAAATGATTCCACTTATTGTCAACACAACCCCACCCACCTGACAGAGTTAAATGTCACAGTCTATGTATCTGATAGACAGGTAATTCAATGATAGATGATTGGAGATCACATCTACACTGTCTATTCAACAATACACACTTTCACAGCAGGTCTTGTGTATTCATCCTTGGGAGTTTTCACCCTTGGGAGTTTACACTCTCACAGTTCTCACTTCACTATCATCACCAGGCAGAATGTCAATTATTCTTCCCATTGCGCACTGACCTCTGGGTTTAGAGTCATCAACTATCAGAACAAGATCACCCACTGATATTCTGCCACCACCAACTCTCCAGCGATGCCTTACTGTCAAGTTAGGTAAGTACTCTCTCATCCATCGGCGAGTGAGATGATCTGCAAGGACATGGGCTTGGGGCCATCTTTTTCTGCTGCACAGCGCTTTGTCCTGGAACACATCAACTGGTTGGAAAGGGTGAGATCTGCCGAGCACAAAATGGTTCGGTGTCAAGGCTGTGAAGTCGTTTGTGTTTGCACTGCTGTAAGTCAAAGGTCGACTGTTCAGCATTGCTTCGACTTCAGTCAGATATGTGCGAAGCACAGATTCATGAACACAGGTTCCTTTCAAAATACAATTTAAGGCTGTTTTTACATTGCTCACCAGTCGTTCCCATGCACCACCAAAGTGCGGGCTAAGCGGCGGATTAAAGTGCCACTGAAAACACATAGAAAGTCACTGATTTTGGCTTGTTTGAGATTGTGAAGGCACTGACGGAGTTCGTTGTCTGCTCCATGTAAGTTTGTACCATTATCGCTATACAAACGTTGAGGGTTTCCACGACGCCCGATAAAGTTTCTGAGAGCGAGAAGAAAATCATCTGTTTCAAATGAATCTGCAAGCTCAATGTGTACTGCCCTTACAGACAGACACGTAAACAAACATCCCCACCTTATCATTGTGCTTTGCTTGAACTTTACCAAAATCGGGCCGAAGTAGTCCACTCCAGTATGAGGAAATACTCCATCTGTAAGGCTTACACAACATGATGGAAGGTCTGCCATCTTGGGTGCAACTGGATTCACGGAACACTTTCTACACTCTTGACAACTTCTGACAGGACGCTTTGCTAACTTTCTTGCATGAAGAGACCAGAATTGCTATCTTACTGAAGCTATAATGTGTTCAGTACCACAGTGAGCATTTTCCTTGAGAGTTTTATTCATCAGTAGCAGTGTGACTGGGTGATAATGGGGAAGGTTGATACTTCGCTTCTCTCAGAATAGTAACTTTTCGAAGTCGTCCTCCCACTCTGGGATGTCGTCCATCATAGAATGGTGATAGTGTTATCAGAGATGAATTTGCAGATATTTCGTTTCCGTATTGAGCACAATAAATCTCATCTTGAAATGCATCCTTTTGTGCTTTTGAACCCAGGCAAGCAATGCTTCCTCACATTCACTCACTGTCAGACTTTCCTCTGTTACGAATTTGAGGTCAAGATACCTGAGTTTCGACGGAGAGTTTCTAGCAGCTCTGAGAACCCAAGCTGAAATGCGACACAATCTTAGCCATGAAGAATAGTCAGCTGGATTCAACAAATTTGAGATTTGTGGTTCAGTCAAATGTCTTTGATTCAGATTGATTTCAGATGATGCATTTCTAGTGGTCTTGAACCCACTTTTCTTCACTTCAAGATCACCACAGAGCATATCAATAGGGTTTAACAGTTTTGGCCATGTGTCGTCACTTTTCCATAAGAAGTCTGGACCCCGCAGCCATGGATGTGTTTCTGTGTCCTGTTTTGCCTGATGTTTGCGAGTACAGTGATCAGCCAGATTGATATCTGACATGACGCAATTGTTGAGGTTTTGTGGAATCATGGATCTCTGCTATCCTGTTAGGGACGAAAGGCTTGAATCGCTTGTTTGAATTGTTCAAATATTGTAACACTGTATTTGAATCAAAGACACGCGGGTCTTTGCGGCCAGGAATTAACAAGTAACTTTATCCTGGTCAGGGTAAGATTTGTAGCGCATGTATGCACATGCTCCAAAGCTTTTCTCGGAGGCATCCGCGAACAGATGAACTTCAATGAGACTGGATTGTGATGAAAAGCCCTGGTGATGCCTGCACAGGTCTTGAATTTCCTCCAGCCAGCCATTCCATCTGGATTAAAATTTCTAGTGGCAAGTTATCATCGCAATCAAGACCCCTAGCTTCCATAAGTCTTGTATGAGACACTTTGCGCAAACTGTGTATGGAGCCAAATACCCACAAGGATCAAAGATGGAGTTCACCATGCTTATCACACCTCTCTTTGTTTTGGCACTGTTGTGAATTCTCGGATCAAACATAAAAGTGTCCGAGACAATATTCCATTTTAGTCCAAGGGCTCTGATAGTGGCTATTTCGTTAAGATCAAGGTTCTTTGAGCTAACAGCTCTTTCACTTTCAGGGATTGATTTCATCCCAACTTCTGAATTCGAAATCCACTTCTGGAGGTGAAATCCACCCATTTTCATGAGGTATGTAATGTTTTGGATCAGCTGCACTGCAGTAGTTTTAGTCTCAACTGATTCCAAAAGATCATCAACATAGAAATCATTTAGGGCTGTATCAATCACTGACTGCTCAAATAGGTCAAATTGTCCTTAGCTGTGCGCTTCACAGTGTAGTTTGCACAAGAGGATGAGTCAGCTGTTCCAAACACATGTACTTTCATCCTGTACCCATCCGGAGGACCAGGAGTCTTGAGATCGGATTTCCATAGAAATATGAGTGCTTCAGAGTCCTCCTAAGGGATCCCCACTTGATGGTACATACCTTCTATATCAGCAGCTATCACAACTTCAAAAAGTCTGAATAGCTGGAGAATGCCAAACAAACTGTTGACGAGATCAGGACCAATCATTAACTTGTCATTCTGAGATGTGCCCAAGTATGAAGCCGCAGCGTCGCACACAACTCTCACCTTCCTTGGCTTATTCGGATTCGTCACACCATGATGGGGTAAGTACCACTTACGACATGATGAATTGTCAATTCTTGAGCCAGGAGTGTCTCTGCTTGATCCTTTGACATCTAGTCGTTGAGGGTTTTGTTATAAAGAACACCAAATTCAGAGTCTCTCACAATGCGAAAAGGTTAAGATTTTGAGTCTTCTTTGAGCTGCTTTCAACTTGTTTGGCAATGGTGATTCATCACGCCACAGCATGCCAATTTGATAGTGTCCTTCAATGAGTTGAGACGTTGTTTCAAGGATGTATTGTGCCTTTTCATCTTGAGTTGAATAGGGCTTTGTCCTGTGAAATCCCAAAAGATTCTGTTTTCCAGAAGTCTTCGAGCTGATTACTCAAATGTTGATCACGAGCAACTTTTAGGTTTATTCTAGCTTGAGTTTCATGATACAGTTCATCATCACTGTGGGCTATTCCCATGACTGTCCACCCCAGTAGGGTTTCCACTGCAACGGGTTGATTTTCAAATCCTCGGATGATGTCAAGTTGAAGGTGTGCTTCAGGGACATCAACACCAATCATGTTGACCTGGGTGGGCAATCAAAGGCATAAGTATCAACTGCCCAAGTTTTTTTCAATTGGATTTTCTGTGCATCAAGATCACTATCTGATTCAATGTCAAGTGATACCTTAAGAGAGTTTTCAGTTGAAACACTGTTGTATGTTTTTACCTTGAGCTTTCTTCTCTCTCCAAGGAGACCCAAATCGTTTACCAGATCCCTATGAATAAGGGTGACATCACTTTCTGAGTCTAACAAGGCAAAAGTCTAACAATCTGCAAATACACTTTTGCTCTGGATGACTGCAGTTTCTTATTATAAACGACCAGTGGCTCAGAAAAAAACATTGTGCAGTAGTGTGTGATTTTTCTTACCACAATGTTTAACATTTGAGAATTAAATTTATATTATTTCGAACGAAAGATATCTAATTTAATATCATATATTATATATGATTATATCTAATATTTAAAGTTATTTTCTATTGAATATGTTACTCAGTGGTACATATTCTAGTTCAATTATTGTAAAATAGAAGCAACAAAACCCTTTCCATATTCATAAGAAAAAGTCGATTGTACGATTCCTACTATATCATGAGCATGTGTTTATGAATCACTACCAAAAAGTGATTATATCGGGTATTCGCGAAAAGGTGAACGTATCCTGTCCCACCGGTGGTACCTGTCATACACACATGCAAAGGCAAGTCAATTGTTCACCCGAAAAACAATTATTTAACATAATAAAGTTGTTACACGTTGATCTTGCCCTTACACTCGTCATGTTATTTCCAATTACAGATGCGCCATTCCAGGATTTGCCAATGACACCTACGAAATTCAGAATCACTTCCACGAACAACTCGTAAACCGTTCCATTCCCATGACATCTGGTTACTATGGTGATGACAAGTATTCCCGCTGCCAACTGTATCTACAAACCAATACCTCCGATGTCTGGTCGTCTACAAGAAATGTCACAGGACCCTGTCATGCTTGGGTGTACGATCAATCACAGTTCATATCAACGATTTCAGAGACGGTATGTTGTAAGCAATAAGCGTGAGTGAGTGAGTGAGTGAGTGAGTGAGTGAGTGAGTGAGTTAATATTTAACGTCACATCGGCAATATTGCAGCCATATCGTGACGAGAGAAAATGTGACTTTAATAACATATATGTAAACTGTATAAAATTCTGTCGACGAAGGACAGTAAAACAACTAGATTATCACAGATGTAGATTGTAAAACTAGCATATCATAATGAAATTCATAACAATTCAGAACAGTACACAATAAAATGGGCTATAGATCACCAATAACCAAAGGTAGGTCACCATACTAGGTACCATGGGGACTTACGATACTTCTGCTACCTACATGGTAACCCAGCAGGATTTACACCATCCCTCTGGCTACTGGTGATTGTCGCCAAAATATTTAAAAACAACAAGAATTCTACGCTTAAAAACATGGAAAATGAAAAATACTTTGAATGAAATGGGACTTACATACCTTCTCAGGGGGACAATTATTTTACGTTACTTCAACCCCCTTTGAAGGTACAGCCACCAACAATCTCAGTTATTAGTTCATTATACCAAATTAAAATCACATATTTTTTAACAATACATATCAAAATTTGTCAATCAATTCTATTTCTTTTAAAAATCCAAGAATTAAACGAGGGCTTACAGTAAAAAGATCCTTTATGGATGAAACCTTGAAATAATTTTCCCTTGTGATGGAAAAATCGATACAGTCAAGGTAAGCAATAAGCAAAACGTAACCCATGACAAACATTTTAATACATATGATATCGATTTTATGTGGCATTTTGTCACGAATCAATGTTAAGAAGTGTTAAAGGATATCTTTTGTGACTGCCTAGAAATGTGTACAGATCCATGGTTGTTTCATTCGTACGACGAATGTAATTATTTAGATAGATCCTATGAATCTGTTTGAACTGTATTCTTTTCAGATGGATTTTGTCTGCGAGAAAAAGTCCTACGCGAGTCATGCCAAGATGCTCGGTATGTTTGGACATTTGGTTGGAGCTCTGATTAATGGTCCAATGTCAGACATGTGAGTAGCCATGCCAGAATTCATTAGACAGGAGATAGGGAGACAGGGAGTAAATGCATGTTATTTGACATGTTATTTGATTAATGGTCCAATGTCAGACATGTGAGTAGCCCTGCCAGAATTCATTAGACAGTAGATAGGGAGACAGGGAGTGAATGCATGTTATTTGACATGTTATTTGATTAATGGTCCAATGTCAGACATGTGAGTAGCCCTGCCAGAATACATTAGACAGGAGATAGGGAGACAGGGAGTGAATGCATGTTATTTGACATGTTATTTGATTAATGGTCCAATGTCAGACATGTGAGTAGCCATGCCAGAATTCATTAGACAGGAGATAGGGAGATAGGGAGTGAATGCATGTTATTTGACATGTTATTTGATTAATGGTCCAATGTCAGACATGTGAGTAGCCATGCCAGAATACATTAGACAGGAGATAGGGGGACAGGGAGTGAATGCATGTTATTTGACATGTTATTTGATTAATGGTCCATTGTCAGACATGTGAGTAGCCCTGCCAGAATACATTAGACAGGAGATAGTGAGATAGGGAGTGAATGCATGTTATTTGACATGTTATTTGATTAATGGTCCATTGTCAGACATGTGAGTAGCCCTGCCAGAATACATTAGACAGGAGATAGTGAGATAGGGAGTGAATGCATGTTATTTGACATGTTATTTGATTAATGGTCCAATGTCAGACATGTGAGTAGCCATGCCAGAATGCATTAGACAGGAGATAGGGAGATAGGGAGTGAATGCATGTTATTTGACATGTTATTTGATTAATGGTCCAATGTCAGACATGTGAGTAGCCATGCCAGAATACATTAGACAGGAGATATGGAGACAGGGAGTAAATGCATGTTATTTGACATGTTATTTGATTAATGGTCCAATGTCAGACATGTGAGTAGCCATGCCAGAATGCATTAGACAGGAGATAGGGAGACAGGGAGTGAATGCATGTTATTTGACATGTTATTTGATTAATGGTCCATTGTCAGACATGTGAGTAGCCATGCCAGAATACATTAGACAGGAGATAGTGAGATAGGGAGTGAATGCATGTTATTTGACATGTTATTTGATTAATGGTCCAATGTCAGACATGTGAGTAGCCCTGCCAGAATAAATTAGACAGGAGATAGGGAGACAGGGAGTGAATGCATGTTATTTGACATGTTATTTGATTAATGGTCCAATGTCAGACATGTGAGTAGCCATGCCAGAATGCATTAGACAGGAGATAGGGAGATAGGGAGTGAATGCATGTTATTTGACACCACAGTCAGCACTATATCAGTCTCATGACGGCGATATCGTCGAATCTGGACACCAAAACTGTGAAACTGTGAAAGCATGACTACAGATTGATTGATTGATCGATTGATTGCTTGATTGAGTGTGATTGCTTGCTTGCTTGATTGATTGTTTATTTTTGCTTTTACGCTGCTTTTAGTAATACTCCAGCAACATCACAACGGAGAACACAAACGCCAAGATGCTCAGTATGTTTGGGCAGTTCGTTGGCGCTCTGATTAATCCCTTGTCAAACATGTGAGTAGCCTTGACAGACTACGTTAGACGGGAGAGATGGAGTGCAATAATGTTTGCAGCTGCAGTCAGCAGTATTTCAGCTACATTTGGGCGATATCGCCGAATCTGAACCAACCAAAACAGTGATTGAAAGCATTACTAATGATGTATTCCATCGAATGAGTGAGGAAGTAAGTTAGTTAGTATGGTTTTACCTTGCACCGAGCAATATCACGACGGGGGACACAAGAAATGGGCTTTACACGTTGTACCTATGTCAAACCATAGAGGTTCGATTATCTGACAAGCCATGGATCCTGATCGGATGTTACAGGCATATACTGGGGGTATGTTCTGAACTGGGATCCCAACAAGATCGGGGATAGGGATTCCAGACTACAACAGACCCCTAAGCCAGTAATCAGCCGACTACAATTGACGATACTTTGTGCTTTTAAAATCGATCTTCACACATCATGACTACGTTTATGCCTGGGATATATTGTGAGTTCTGGATCTGTGGCAATTAGGCCATGAAATCATTGCAGCAGGATCACTCGGGGATTATATAAAACCTAACGCGGGACGCATTGAACCCTGTGTACCCTGCGTGGTCCTGCTACAACTTATATTGTATAGAATAACCAGCTCTGAATTACGGATTATCTGTTTCTTGTGAAAGAACAGGTCAAATAATCCGTCCTCAAAGCTGAGTTATTAGACTCAGGGTTAGAAAGACGACAGCGCGTTAACCAGAAGCTGGTATCTAAGTAAATTCTTCCACCTCAATTGGCTTGTGAAGTTGAGATATGCAAAATATTAATATCTAAACACAGTTATCGGAACCCAATTATAATAATTATCCTTGCTTGACAACGGTATAAGGATCTATACCAAAGTGTCACCTTGATAGTAAAATAAAGAAGTTGTTGTCCATAAATTGTGTCTATTTCTTCATCAACTTCATTCTAAGACATGCCTATCAATCAATTCAGGGTTTCTTATTGTTTTTTACGGCAAACTGTTCGAATTATTCGATAAATTGATAGAGGTCATATCCATTAAGCATTTTCAATATGCAACATATTGATATCCAAAGTGTGTTATTGGAGTGAGGGAGTGAGTTGGGTTTAACGCTGCTTTTAACAGTTATATCACGTCGTGTCAGCTTAATGTGGGAGGAAAGCCTAAAGTGATGCAGGTATCAGACGTTTACCACTTCGGTGAAACCCACGAGCACGGGTATGGTGCTGACAAATCTAGAAACATAAACGCGACGAACCGGGATTCGAACCCACAATCATAGGTTTCTGGTGTGCCCAAGGGACGCAACTCTGTACAGCGAATCACAGCGCCTAAGACGACTGGGACAATCCCCTCCCCCCCCTCCCCCTCCCCCTGTGTTATTGGAGCCCAATCGTGATGGTTTTCGCATTTTATTATTGGTAACCCGTTCAGCTCTTCGATGAAGTCATAGTGCAATTGTGATTACATTTAAAGGACTGAAAGCCGTTTGGGAGAATAATGTGTGTTAACATCTTGTGTTTTCTGCAGGTTTGGAAGAAGGCCAGTTATAATCTGCAACATGTTCATCATGGTGTTGCTCAGCATCTGTCTGGTGTGGTCCAGCTCAGCCCCTGTGGCCCTCTTCCTTGATTTCGTCATCCACACCTGCACTCTTGGCCAATATCTCGTGTGCTTCGTTTTTGGTAAGGCAATAGATTGTTTTATCTCTTATAGATCCACGGTTTTTATCAGCTACGATGATCAGAAATATTATTTGCCCAACAGGTGATTTTGATCATTCAATATTCCCTCGGGGATTATGTGTGTAAGCATAAGCGGCAGAGGTGGTATTGTACTCTGATAGCATGGATCATCGTTGACGATTTCAGTCACTCGTTTGCTTTTTCCAGACTAGTTATACTTTGTAATAAAGCTTGAATTTCATTGTCTACGATGTTTATCAAAATTATTCACTCACTTTATTTGAGAAGTCAACTCGTGTGACGCAAACCAGATATCGTGAGACCAGTGGTGTATTGAGGACGCTAGTTGTATTTTACCTATCCAGTGTATAACCAACAATAAATTCTAACCATTTATCTCACAAACAGGCATGGAGTTAGTCGGTCCCTCTAAGCGTATGTGGGCAGGTGTTGCCATGAACCTCTTCTGGAGTGCGGGGAACATGGTAACAGCTCTCACGGCCTATCTCTTCAGGGACTGGAAGACTCGACAGCTGATTGTCAGTGTCCCTGCAGTTGTCTTTGCTTACCTGTAGTAGGTATATTTATTGTCAATCTGATGTATTGTGTTCATGAAAAAAGATTACAATTGTACCATTTGCAAATACTTGTTAAACCGAAAATATGAGGACACGGCAGATTTGTTATTTTAAATGTTGTATTAAAATACAAACAACGATTTGAAAGAAAGCGACAAAACGCTTCCTCACCATAATCATAAGAAATCTGTGCCACAAGCTGATTCCATTGTACGATTTCAACTCCAAATCGTACGCATGTGTTTATGAGTCACTATTAAATAGTGATGCCAGGCATTCTCCACAAGGTGAGCGTATCCAGTCCCATAAACACATACAAGTAAGTTAATTGTTCACCTGAAAAACACACATGATAATATATGATACAAGTCATAATAGGGAATTGCATCAGACATAATTTTTGTTCAATGAAGAGTCAAATTTGGAATTGTCCTCCAAATGTCTACCATAAACGGTTTTTGAAGCTTCACAAAAGAGTTGAATGTTGTAAACGTGATGTAACAGACTTTGAGCAAGAATCGTAGGATGCTTTGAAAGATGCATCGGAATTTGATGTTTTAGTTTGTATGCATGATTTCTGAAGAAAGTATACTTTCTTATTCATTCAGTTTGATGTTTTCCCGTGAGCTGTAATCTCTGCTTACTGCTTCATTTATGACTTTATATTGTGATATCATAGAGCTAATGATATTATACATTGCATTAAAGTATTATTCATATAAATATTTGTTTTGTAGCATGAATATGTGCTTCAGTATATCTTCCTAGGGTTGACAGGAAACCCATGTCCATTTATTTATGATAACAAGAATTATATTTAACCATTATACAGTTTTATCCCAGAGTCCCCAAGATGGCTTCTCAAACATGGAAAAATGGAAGAGGCTAAAAGGATAATAGCAAATATTGCGAAGAAAAACAAAGTGAAAATAGATCCAAATATTCTTGATGAGGTCGATATTAAAAAGGAAGAGGTAAAGCAAGAACCATTCTGGAATCTTTTGAAGTCTTCAGTGATGATGCGTCGAATGATTATCATCTGCTATAATTGGTATGCGTTTGGTCTGATCTCAGGTGTACAATATGTGACAACTAGTTTCCGTAGACACACACTAACAGATTCACTCGAGTCAGTCATTTACAGTAACAATGTTTGTAACAGATGCAGGTGTTGATCCTGAATGTCACTTCGTATCAATTAACTGTTTGAATAGTAGTTTTTAAAACATCTTCTTGTGAAGTTTCTTGAAAATATTAACATTGGCATACGTTGCTCTCGGTGTGTGCAAGTCGACGAAGACGCTTTTAAATTTGTACTTATGTCCCAATGACCTAGTAATTTTCCTCTCTTACAAGTGATTCTAGCGAGAAATATGACAATTGTCTTTATAAAAATTCCTTCCCTTCCTGTCAATTCACCATCTTTTAATGACTCTCCAGGTTTGCAGTTGGAATGGGTTTCTACGGCCTCAGCATGAACGTGTCCAACCTCTCTGGTAGCATCTACCTCAACTTCTTCTTGTTCATCACAGTAGAGGCTGTTGCATACATTTCCTGTTTTGTCGTAATGGATCGTATTGGCCGCAAGTTGCTGCTATGTATATCGCTGTCGCTAACAGGAGCAGCATGCATTCTTCCTTTGGTTCCAGTACTAGTTTCAGATAAACGTAAGTGTTAATATCAGAAAACACCATTGTACTTGAATAAAATCTAATGTTTCATTTCCAGAATTCACACATATGCATGCTTATGACAGGTGATTGTTTAAATTAGGGCATTGCAGTAAAAAGTTAAAATATCGAATAGCATTATTACAGATTGTCTTTGCTTCTTTCTGCCTAACTAAATCTAATGTGTCATTTCTAGAATTAACACATACAAAAACATATCTGTACCACGTCTGATTACATAACCTGGCCGCGTCCTATAAAAGGATGTTAAAAATGGTACTTGTTTCCCAGCGTTCGGCAATAAGGGGAGAAAGTAACGACTGGCCGGCTCAGGGTCAGTATAATGAGTTTCAGCGGGGTATCCATGTTCAGTGGGCAAACTCAATAAAAGAGGCAATAAGTACAAACCGCACTCTATCAAAAGCCACACATACATGTGCATACCCGTCGCTGTGTAAGTGAAATATCCTTGAACGCGATGCTGAACACAATTTCACCTCACCTATTACAGGTAACATGAAAATTGCTTAAATTGTTCACAGGCTTATTTAATTTGTATGTGTTGCATGTAGAAATGTCATTATGTTCATTTCACAATTAAACTAATGTTGATGAAATCAAATTCTTTTTAATTAAATAAAATAAGAAAGGTGAAGATGGAAAAAGAGAGATGCAATCATGTAAGAATACACATTCCGTTTTGCCTCTTGCAAAGAATCCTTTCATTCAACGAACAAACTGTCTCTCTGTCCATCAGCTGAGAAATGGGCCATCAACATCCTCGCCATTATAGGAAACACGTGTGCGTCTGCTGCCATGTGTGCCGTCTACACCTTCACAGCGGAACTCTTGCCGACCACATCAAGGACATTTGGCATGTCAATGAGTTCCATTTGCTGTAGAGTTGGAAGTCTACTTTCGCCCTATATTGTTGACTTGGTGAGCTTTACGAAATCCTTTTGATTGTATGCAATTTATATTTTAGTCGTTCGCTAAACTCATCGCGACTTCTTAATGGGTAAGAATGATGAAATGGAATGTTGTCAATATTTAACGTGACGCACCTTCGATGACGATAGGTTTTACTATAGTGAATAAGTTGGGTTTAACGCCGCTTTTAACAGTATTCCAGTTATATCGCGGCGTGTCAGCTTAATGTGGGAGGAAAGCCCGAAGTGATGCAGGTCTCAGACGTTTACCATTTCGGTGAAACCCACGAGCAGGGGTATGGTGCTGACAGACCTATTAACATAATCTGGGCGAACCGGGATTCGAACCCACAATCATAGGTTTCTGGCGTGCCAAGGGACGCAACTCTGCACAGCGAATCGCGGCGCCTTAGACGACTGGGCCACCCGAGCCCCCGGTTTTACTATAGCCGTGGCTGAGACATTGAGCAAATACCGTCGAACAATACGTGCAGTAGAACTAGGGTTGTAGACAACCGTATGACATGAACGTCCTGAGTGGCCTTTGTCATTTGTTCACATAAGCAGTAAATATAACAATGTGCCAAGCTTTATTCTAAACTAATGCCATCACTTTCTACCGAGTTGTCAACATATGATTTAAAGCATTCACACTAATTTCCACATTTCAGACCATGTACATATCAGGACGTTTCGGACAAATTCTTCCCATGCTGATATTCGGGGGAATCACCATCTTGGCGGCCTTTCTGGCTCTGCTTCTCCCGGAAACGCTGAACAAGAAGCTACCGGAAACCATCAAGGAAGCTGAGATGCTCGGGACGTAAGTACATATAGTATTAATAACTATCACATCAGTCCCAGCATGAATTCACCCATGTGATTGGCTTACGCCCAGTGGCTGATCCAATCTCAGGTACGGGAAGTCTGTTCGCTGTTTAATTCCAGTCTACTCTCCATATTTGTCTCAAACTTTCAGTAGCATGACTGTGATTCATTTCACGTTTCAGCCTAATCTTATTGCATATTCAGTCCAAGTTCCCATACCCGTGCTCGTGGGTTTTGACCGAAGTGGTAAACGTCCGAGACCTGCATCATTTCGGGCTTTCCTCCAACATTAAGCTGACACGCCGCAATATAAATGGAACCCTATTTAAAGCGTCGCTAAACCCAACTCACTCACGCACTCTCGTTCAGTGTTTCATTCATCTGGACAAATATTTTAAAACCTTGGCTTTGGAGTTGATCCGTGCAAGCAAGCATATCTGCATCCCCCAGTATGCCACTGATATAAATTGCAAAACACAACTCTACCCTTATTACATTCCATACATTCAGCTGCAAGTGTCACTGGGACCTTTATATAGAAACATGTTTATCTTTGCATTTCAATGTGCAACCACGACGGGATTGTTTATAAAATGAAGTGAATATGTACAAGAACAGCTGTGAAACGCCCAATTCTTTGCTTACAGGAATGCGTACGACGAAGAGGTTACAGATGCATCGCCTGTTGAGCTGATTCCACTTGAACCTGAGTCAGGGGAAAGAACGGGCGAAGCTGAAAATGATAACGACACAAGAGAAAAAGATGCCATTTTCTAAAGATAGCCGGCTTGTGTGAAATCAATACAGACACGTATCCAGAACAATTCATTATCACAAACTTGTATCATTGTGAATGCCGTTCCCTTGAATTTAGATAGAGATTCAGATACAGATAGAGATTCAGATCAGATACAAAAATCAAATGTTTCCATATTTGTCACATAGTTTTCATGAATACTTTTAAGCATATGATATATAGAACAGATTGTATATACAGCATTGCATGACACACAAGTGATTTAAACAGTTCAGAACTTAACAATCTAATTTAGAGACGGATGCTTCATAAGATAACAAATCCAAGAAACAAGAAATGGTTATTCGATGGTGATGGAATTTGGACATTATGTTTGCAGTGTTTCGGTGACTGTTTTCAGCCTGGTTAAGTTTTGATAACTTTTGTAATTTTATTGTTCCAGTAAATTACGTTTATAACGAACACGCTTATAACGAACTGACGGACATAACGAACTCACTTTTTGGTCCCGACTATTTGCTTTAGTTACGTTGTATATATGCATATAACGAACTACGGCTTAAACGAACTATAATTGGTGGTCCTACGGAGTTCGTTATGACCGTAGTTTACCGTAATGCCAATGTTCAACGGCTTTGCAACTTATCAGTGCATTACCCAAACCTATGCTGGTCGAAAGGGGAAACCGCCATTGCATAGCTAGAATATTGCCGAACTTTTCAAACATCAAACAAAGATAGAATAACATTTGTTTAAGATTGTTTTGAATATTAAGTCGTCCATGACATTGAGCTTGTTGTTACGAACTCACACTTTGTATGTATAAAATGTTTTACAATAACGTCATTTGTGTATTTTTGCTTTATTGTTTTATTGTTATCTGTACAACGTCTAACAGCATGCAGGTAATCCACGTATTTGACAAATGAGTACATCTCTACAATTTAACACGGGTTGGTGCTCAGAAATCGAGAATGATTATCAAGGTGAATCTCGTTCGGAGCGACGATCATAGGAACCGGGTGCGAGAGAGAGAGAGAGAGAGAGAGAGAGAGAGAGAGAGAGAGAGAGAGAGAGAGAGAGAGAGAGAGAGAGAGAGAGAGAGAGAGAGAGAGAGAGAGAGAGAGAGAGAGAGAGAGAGAGAGAGATTCTTTATTTCCAGAAAATGGATATTACTTTCGCAGTCAAATATAACCAACAAATGCGCAATCTAATATGAAACTGAAACTGAATAACTTGCCGGCAATCACAACCTGACTTTGTACAAGGTGACCGATTGGTATATTGTTCCAGAGAACATGTACCGATATTGATTTCTGATATTGCATGCGAGTTAGAAAACTATGTTTATTATATTTTTTACTTTCTTCCTCCCCCTAATTGTCATCTGACCTGATCACATTGACTCGGGATTCCCATTTTTCATTTACACACGCTAGTTGCCTCAAATTGTAAATAGTGATCTGCGTAGTATTATAACGTAGTCGACCATTTTCTGTTATTGCCAACAATTGTCACATTCCGAAATGAGGGTGTCTATGCAATAGATATCAGGCCTACCACTCAAACCAATCCTAACAGGAATGCCAGTGTTAATTGTATGCAATGTGGTCATATGGCAGTGTACCAGAAGTTTACAGGTTGTATTCCGCAAGATTGTGGCTTACGGTTACGTATCATATTTTGCCAGTACCTCACAATCTGAACAACGTAAAATCTTGAAAGAGTACATAGATGACTTGCATATGATCCATCGCGACTGTTTCTGTTTCTAAGGTATGAGTCATGTGTATAATAAGAGGATGTGCTTGGCAACCAGGATAGACAGTTTTTGTGCTTTGTTTTGCTGCTAAGCAAGTCACAAATAACGTTAAGTTGCTTTGAAGGCATTACATAGAAATACTTAATATGCATAAAGAAATAAACATTGCTAATGCAAGATTAGTTTTATCTAATACCATTAAAATAATCATTGGTAATTATGTTTGGAAGTACCCAGATGAATTCCTTGAAATAGGTAAAAACTACCAGCTTCTAGAATTCATTCACAGAGGTAATACCCCAAGGATCCCAAAATAGAACTTAGTCGAAACATTCCGCGACCAACTCAAATGTGTACGCGATGCCTTTTTTTTGTGAACTCTTTGTTTCATTTTTCACGTTTGCCTTTCTTTGTCTGTATTGAGATTATTTTTCACGGTCTGCACTTTCCGCAGATACCATACTGTTTGGGGTTTTCGATATAGGTCACGTATACGGGGTTACTGCTGGGCAGTTAAAAATCGCTGGAAATTTTGCTTTTTTCATAACTTCAAATGTCATGTGCAGAGGATATATTAGTTTCACCAATATTAGAACCAGAACTTTTAGCCTACAAAATAATTGAGTGTTTCGCAAACGGGCCAAGTCGAAACGGATGAGAAAATGACGTTCATACAACTATGTGTAGGAACGGTTTGCCAGAACGAAAACAGGATAATAATGTTCACCAGTTGTGAAGATACATGCTCGCACCTTGTCTTTCTCACAGTTTCTGAACCTTATTATTTTCCCATCCACCCAGGCCTTACTGTAATGCTATAGTTCTAAACTAAGCAAGTCTAAATTTTCAGAAGGTCTGAATCGCCAATATTACTTGGGCTCCTTTTCAATTTAAATGTTGTGATGTGTCTGTCAAGTTTGTATATTTCCAGAGACTAAGCGTTAGTCTAGCTCACAGATAGTATAGTACGCACACATGAATCTGAATGTGGCATTTTAAACAGTTTGTAGATAAAAGGCCCGGGTTCTCAGACTGTCAGAAGCCATTCGTAAGATTTAATGAAAATGGTCTATATTTTTAAAAAGTGAGGAACACGCAGCTCAACAGCCTCTTTGATTTTGTGGAAATGTTTTTAACTGTTTAATCAACTACAATAAGTATGATCATAAAGAGAATGCGCGCGCACGCACGCACGCACGCACGCACGCACGCACGCACGCACGCACGCACGCACGCACGCACACACACACACTTTGTGGAATGAGGTAAATTATCAACTAAAATTAACTGGCCTCAGCACCCTGCAGTTCTCCAACCACCCGTGGCAAGCCTGTCTGTGCAAATGAGCCATAGTGTAACTGTTAACTGATGATCAAGGGGAAGGATCTCCTCTATCAAGTTATACTGTGACTAGCATGCCACGAGAATGAGTAGCCTTGCTGTGGCTCTGAACATTTTACAATATTCAGCGAACTTTGATATGAACACAGCAAACATAATTCTGTTTAAGGTCATCTTGATATACCAGCCTCCTGTGAGCTGGTATGAATCTAGTAAAGTACGAAGCAGGTCTATTGCTCATAAGTCCCTCTATTCCACCAAGCGGTTGTTCTACTTGGTATCTTTTCATGAATACTGTAAATCATGACACGAACGAGTCATCTAAATAATGCGAGTGTCCACCGCTGGCCTAAAATGCGAGTAGCTCTGCCTTTGAACTATAAAAACTAACCTGCAAACGATAACACCAAGACTGCAAGTATTCTTGAATTCAATCCCAATAAGAACAAAACTATAACATTCAGTCGCAAAGTTGATTCTGGTTTTAGACCAAATTTATACATGGAGAGTACTTTTAATGAGGAAGTACAAAGTCATAAACATTAAGGAATTACGCTTCAATCTCCCTGTTCTTGGAAAATACATATCAACGAAAAGTTAGTCCAATGATCAACTGCCTAAGGAGTTTTAAATACAGACTAACAAGAAATACTCTTGAAACTATGTACACATCTTTTATCCTACCTAACTTCGACTACTGTTGTCATATTTGGGACAACTGTAAAACGAATAATCATTGTTACTCGAGAATTTACCTTTGGACCGATGTTCTGTAAGACCACAGGGCCCACACCATGATGCTCGGACCACCCTACAAGTCTCTCTCAACAACACAAGCATCCGAATTATATTCCCCATGGCGTCGCCAGACTCTCTCTCCGCCATATGCTGTTGAGATACAATAACGGCTCTCGTCAGAGAAGAGGACTCTTCCCCACTGCTGTCTGCGACAATGCTGGTGGCCCACTGAAGACATTCTTGGCGATGACGTGGTGTCAGAATGGGTCCTCGTTGTGGCCTGTGACAGTGGAGTTGTCTGCTCGTCAATCATCAACGCACGGTGTCCGCACTAATGTGTCGCCGGTGTAGCCCCATGGATGTCGAGCAGTTTCCACAGCAGTAACAAAGCCATCGTGAAGATGCTGTCGCACAACCTGACGATCCTGTCGCCGTGTAGGGACTGCTACGTGGTCGGTCATCTGTAGTGTTGGTGGTCTGGTACCGTTGCTGGAGCCTGAATATGGTCCTTACGTGGACTTGAAATGCATTGGCTACCTGCCGGGTGGTTTGTCCGGCTTACAATCGTCCAAGGGCTTGGTGTCGCTGATTTCTGATCAATCTTGACATGTGGTAGCAATTCAAAAACGAATGAATGTTATCCGATCTGGAGAATAGCGGCGAAAAATATATGAGTGAGTGAGTGAGTTAATATTTAACGTCATATCGGCAATATTTCAGCCAACAAATATATGAATGAATCACTGAAAATCAGTGATGACATGAGGTGTTCGCGAAAAGGTCAAGCATGTCCTGCCTTACCTTCAGCTCCCGTTACCAATGAACTTTAACAACTTAAAATTTATGGGTCTAACGTAAATCCGCGAAACGTCATTATTACAGGTAAAATGTAGTTGTTTGCATGTGCACATTTAGGGATTCCCGTTTGAAGTCATGAAAAACTCATCCGTTTATATTTCTGTTACAGGACAGTGACGTTCTAAGTTTACGACAATGGTTTTAAGTTACTGAATGTATGGACCTCACCGAGTCCAGGAATTGGCTTAAAGATAGGTTCATTTCAGAAAATTGTTTCACAGAAGTGGAACATTGTTAGAATCTTTAACTTTGCCTTCTTTCGTCTCGGACTTAGATTCAACAGGAGATGCATCTGCAATGTCTTCGTCGTACACGTCCCTGAAAGCAACGAATCTGGAGCTTCACAAATCTCAAATATGGTCTTAGTGGATACAGGTTCCTTTATTGAATATACTTGTATCACTTTAGGACAATATTACCATCAATATAATATTACCATCGATATTACACTTTAACATACACATCACGTTCCACTATGACATTCAGAATAGAAATGTTTATTGAATGATGGTATGATGATCAGATTGTATCAGTGACATTGTGTATATAAATATGATTAGGTTCGACTTTAACGTCGAGGTTTTACACTATTTCATTCAATCCAGTTGAATAACAGATTTACCAGAAAAAAGAACATTCACGAGATTGAAACCGGAATTTGATTGAAATTGAACTGAAGCAGGGCTGAAAGTGAAGTGAAACTGAACTGAAAATGGACTGATATTGAAATGAAAGTCGAGCCTCATACCTGGGAATGTGCCTACTACTGACCTTATACTTAGACTGAAGTGATAGTTACATACAGTACCGTCGTGGTTGCACATTGAAATGCAAAGATAAGCATATTTCTATATAAAGGTCCAAGTGACACTTGCAGCTGAATGTATGGAATGTAATCAGGGTAGCGTTGTGTTTTGCAATATATATCAGTGGCATACAGCGGGGTGCACATATGATTGCTTGCACGGATCGACTCCAAAGTCAAGGTTTCAAAATATTTGTCCGGATGAATGATAAAAGTATTTTTAATGAAATAAACCATATACGAGACTAAGACGAAAGTTGGACTGAAATCGAACTAACTGTGGTCCCTACTGTTTCGAGAAGTGTACTGAAACGTGGCTGAAACTGATCGGTAATTGGACTGAATACGCAAATGAAATGAGTCAGTCATAATACTGAAAGTGGCTGGAAATGTGAGTGAGTCGTTTGAGACAAATATGGAGGATAGGCGGGAATCAAACAGCTATAGACTTCCCACACCTGGGATTGAATCAGCTACTGGGCGTAAACCAATCACATGGATAAATTCATGCTGGGACTGATGTGATAGTTATCAATACTACATGCACTTACGTCCCGAGCATCTCAGCTTCTTTAATGGTTTCCGGTAGCTTCTTGTTCAGCGTTTCCGGGAGAAGCAGAGCCAAGATAGCCGCCAAGATGGTGATTCCCCCGAATACCAACACGGGCAGAATCTGTCCGAAACGTCCTGATATATACATCGTCTGAAACGTAAGGGTTATTTGTGAGTGTTCTATTTCAAATGATGACCGACATGTATGAAATCATAAGGTATTCATAAAGTTAAGAACGATGCCCCAGTATAAAATTGTGAAGCGTCTGCAATTCATTTGACAGTAAAACGGGTCCCCAAGTTGATTCTCAGTTTTCTAGGTTAACACTAAACATATAAAACCTGCAATCACAAAGATTTGGTAAAACTTACCAAGCCAACAATATAGGGAGACAGTAGACTTCCAACACTACAGCAAATGGAACTCATTGACATGCCAAATGTTCTTGATGTGGTTGGCATGAGTTCAGCTGTGAAGGTGTAGACGGCACACATGGCAGCAGAGGCACACATGTTCCCTACAATGGCGAGGATGTTAATGGCCCATTTCTCCGCTGGTTGGGTAAATCAATGGAGATGTATTAGCTATATGACCAATATTGAACCCTATCAGATCACGTCCAGCATTTCAAGTATATGTTTTAATGGTAAACATCAGATAACATTTGCTTTCCCAAACCTTGAGTGACTGAGTATGGTTTTACACAGCTTTTAGAAATATTCCAGCAATATCATGGCGGGGGACACCAGAAATGAGCTTCACACATTGTACCCATGTTGGGAATCGAACCCGGGACTCGGGTCTTCGGCGTGACGAGCGAAAGCTTTAACCACCAGGCATCCCGACCGCCCTCCCTCCCCCGAATCTTCACAATAGAGATGTTGCTGTACACATACGGTAATCAAATATCAAGGAATTTTTTTTTCAATACGTTCTTCATGTGAGATAGTGGTATCCAGAGTGGAAACAACATTTTTGACAGATAGAACTTGGATCCTTTCTGATATTTCAAACATTAAAGCAAATCCTTTGTGCTTTTGATAACCCACGTGGGAGAATCCCAGTTGGCTCTGCAATATATGTCTCATCAAAAGCAGAATATGTCCTCAGGTTTTTGTGTCAAATCAAAATGTTGCTATTTCTGAGCCGTGTCTTTGAGTTCATACCCAGTTGACATACTGGTTTTGGTTTGGTTTATTGTTTGAGCAGCAATGTTCCAGCTACATGACGGCGGTCTGTAAATAATCGAGTCTGAACCAGGCAATCCAGAGATTTACATCATGAACATCGATCCACGCAATTGGGATCGATGACATGCATCAACCTGGTCCTGTATGTGGTCATAAGGGTCTATTTTAATATATATGCCTTTACCCCATGATACAAAGTACATAATATCTTAATATTATGAGCAGTGAATATGTTTCCTTCTTTTATATTGTATAAATGATTATAATGTGCATGCTTATGTGTGAAGTCTTACAAAAATGACACCTTAATCGTTGATCCAGTATTTATACATACACTAATTAACATGTTTGTGATTTTTGTACAGATACTTACGTGTATCTGACACTAGTACTTGAACCAAAGGAAGAATGCAAGCTGCTCCTGTTACCAACAGAGACATAGACAGCAGCAACTTTCGGCCAATACGATCCATTAGGAAAAAACAAGAAATGTATGCAACAGCCTCTGCGATGACGAACAAGAGAAAGTTGAGGTAGATGTTACCAGAGAGGTTGGTGACGTTCATGCTGAGGCCGTAGAAACTCATTCCTACTGCAAACCTGGAAAAACAATGACAGTTACATCTTTTTTCTCTGTCGTGACCTTCGACGGAAGGAATGTATAGTATATTTCAAATCTTCCTCACTTACTCGTACAAACTGAATAAAACAGATGTTTATGTTGACTCCAATGTAAAATTTACTTCCCCGCAGAAATTTCTTCCTCTTGTTTGCTCGTTTGCTGTTTAACGCCTCAATCAGCAATATTCAAGCTATATGACGGCGGTCTGTAAATAATCGAGTTTGGACCAGATAATCGTGATGATCCTCGATCTACATAATTGTGTCAGGGTTTTATGACTATTAACAATATGTTCCCAAACTAAGAGCAGGTAGCCTTTACGAAACACATTATATACATCACTTTTTGTAGTTCTGATAAGATTCTACTGGCTGAATTGATGTTAGTAGTTTGTTCCTATTGTTTTTAAATTTGGTGAGAATGTATTATGTTGGGAATAACCTCGTACCAATTATACCAGATGATCATCATTCGACGCACCATCACAGAAGACTTCAAAAGATTCCAGAATGGTTCTTGTTTTACCTATTCCATTTCGATATCGACCTCACCAAGTATTTGTGGATCTATTTGAACTTGTTTTTCTTCGCAATATTTGCAACTATTCTTTTAGCTTCTTCTCCTTTGCCATGTTTCAGAAGCCATCTTGGAGACTCTGGGATAAAACTGTGATGAAAACAAATAACATTAACCCGGTTATCATAACTAAATGGACAGAGCTTTCCTGTAAATATCAATAAGTTAATAGAGACCATATCACATGTTCATGATGTCAGGAATTACTTGTTCTTTGCATATAAAAAATATGAATGTAACGTAAGAATACTGTAAATGAAATGGTTCTTTGCTTGATTGAACAATCATATGTTGGTAAGTCACTGACGCTTTCAACTGAGATGCAAAAATTTAGTAACCTTCACTGTTTTTTGATACATGACAAGTTATTATTATTCCGATATCATGTCATGTACAATTTAACTACAAAAAATAAATCTTCTCTTTTTTCCATCGTATTATTACTCCGATGAGGCGATACTAAAAATAACAAAACATGTTTCACTGCAACCTTCTATACATAGTTTGCACATTTTCATGTTTGTGATACGTTTGAAGTTCATCAGAATCCAATTCTTACTATGCATAAGCAAAAACAACCGTCGGGATACTGACAATCAGCTGTCGAGTTTTCCAGTCCCTGAAGAGATGGGCCGTTAGTGCTGTCACAAGGTTCCCCGCACTCCAGAAGAGGTTCATGGCAACCCCTGCCCACATACGCTTAGAGGGACCGACTATCTCTATGCCTGTTCCAACATACATATAGTACTTCACTCGCAGGACTATGTAGATTACAATTATACCCATTTAGAGTACCACCTTGTAGTCGCTGTTGTTTAATGCCAAACTCAACAAGGTCCAGCTATATTACAGCGGCCTTTAAATAATCGAATCTGTACCAGACAATCCAGTGGTTAATATTATTGCAAAGATCCACACAGTCGTGACACGATGACA
Source organism: Haliotis cracherodii (assembly GCF_022045235.1). Lineage (NCBI taxonomy): Eukaryota > Metazoa > Mollusca > Gastropoda > Lepetellida > Haliotidae > Haliotis > Haliotis cracherodii. The sequence continues at coordinate 11,472,170 of NW_027266286.1, forward strand.
CGCAATCATTAAGTCACTGCACTGATCAGTGAGTTGGGTTTAACGCCGCTTTTAACAGTATTCCAGTTATATCACGGCGTGTCACCTTAATGTGGGAGAAAAGCCCGAAGTGATGCAGGTCTCAGACGTTTACCACTTCGGTGAAGCCCACGAGCACGGGTATGGTGCTGACAAACCTAGAAACATGATTAGGGCGAACTGGGATTCGATCCCACAATCATAGGTTTCTGGCGTGCCCAAGGGACCCAACTCTGCACAGCGAATCGCGGCGCCTTAGACGACTGGGCCACCCGTGCCCCCTGCACTGATCAGACCGATCCGTTCGGTCGCATATTGTGACAAACATGGGTTATTGGAGGCCAAATATAGTTACACCATCTGACTTCTGGAATAATATCATCCGACTTCAAAGTTTTGTGACAAGTATCAATATGTATAAGAACTAATGTACTAACGTTTGGAGAATGTAACATACGCAACTATCAGTTACAAATGTCCCATACCCTCGATTGTGTAGTGTATTATGTACCCAGTGTGATCTGTAGTCCTACAACTATCATAAAACCAATCGCCACTTCATGACACGGCGACTTACCACACCGTTAGGTATCAGGAGGAAGAGAGTGTTGCCCATTTTTGTGGGAATGGTCTGCAATAGTACTGTCTGTAGGTTATCCCGATGACAATGACCTTTAACATGGGAAGGGTAGTAAATCTTAAGTTGGTTGGTTGGTTTGTTGTTTAACGCGGCACTCAGCAATAATCCAGGTATATGACGACGGTCTGTAAATAATCGAGTCTGGACCAGACAATCCAGTGGTTAGTATCATGAGCATCGATCCACGCAATTGGGATCAATGACATGCATCAACCAAGTCAGCGAGCCTGACCACCCGATCCCGTTAGTCGCCTTTTTCGACAAGCAAGGGTTGCTGAAGACCTATTCTACCCCGGAATCTTCACGGGTCAAATCTTAAGTAATGCGTGATTTCCCCCGCACGCCGTATACAGCTAACAGCCACTTAGTTGTTAAGGACGTGTTAAAACAGAAACAGACGAAACACAGGTGGCATTTAGTGGATCTGAGAAGCTGATGTTCCAGAAAATAGTAGGGGCACGGGTACCACAGTCGTCTAAGGCGCCTCGATTCGTTGAGCAGAGTTGCGTCCCTTGGGCACGCCAGAAACCTATGATTGTGGGTTCGAATCCCAGATTATGTTTCTAGGTTTGTCAGCACTATGCCCGTGCTCGTGGGTTTCACCGAAGTGGTAAACGTCTGAGACCTGCATCACTTCGGGCTTTCCTCCCACATCAAGCTGACACGCCGTGATGTAACTGGAATACTGTTAAAAGCGGCGTTAAACCCACCTCACTCACTCAAGGAACTGGGATGAGGCAGAACTTGACCTACATCACTGTTACTGCCAATGGATTTGTTTACAACACTCTTGCCTTTGCCTAGTTACACAAAGCAAGCGCTAAGTTGACAACCCCGATCTAGTATTTGGTTCAACATTAACTTGTATATTTACTGGGAATGAGACTGATGGTGCAACGTCATTGACAAATGGAGTGAGTGAGTTTATGCTTTATGTCAGTCACATCGGCAATATTTCAGCCATATCGTGACGAGAAGTAATACCTTATTTATACATATATCTAAACTAAATAAAAACCTGTCATCGATGGACAGTACAATTACCAAAATATCACAGATTAATATTTAAATCTATCATACAACCATAAAGATATCACTAAACAGTCGTGAAACAGCACAGTGTTAAAAAGGGCTATAGATCGCCAGCATCTGATTGACAAATGGAACTGCGTGGCGTACGACTATTTTGGAGGGATTGGATTTGACCTGTCAATTTCAAAATTTCACAGCATTCGTCGTCAGTGTGTCACAGAAATGTGGCAGTTGTGGCCCGGAAACCGTGAGTGGTTCGTGTGTGATTTGCTCAACTGTGCGTGTTCTGAAATGAATGTCATCAAGTGTGATAAGTTGCTATGACAAGTCAGTATACTGTGATTTCAGTGATGTCGGAACATTGTTTTTGTTGCCTTACGTATGGAGGATGGTTTTCTCATGGACTTTCAATCCCAATCAAAGATTGCATTTTACCCGTTCTATTTCGGGTTCTGCCGAATGGTTATTCTTCATTAACAATGGTAAACTCGTCAACCCATGTTTCCAGAAATGTGATCAACTGTTTCTTAAATTTTGTTGGGACACTAGTACGCAAATATATTATAAGGATTTGACGCTATCGGTGATTAATCTAGGCAGCATGTTGCCAAAACAGATTCCTTTGGTATGAATGGCAAAGACCTTTTTCAACGGCATAACCAATACCCGGTACAGATTTTAGTAAGTCTGTTAGGCATTGATAAGCACAGTCTTCGATTAATGCCTGTGGAATGGCCCTCCATTGCACCTGCAGAGCTTGAGTTAACCCAGGGACAGTCTGTGGTAGTTGCAACTGACGTCGAACCCTACGGCCAAGCTCGTCCGACAAATGTTCAATTGGATTCAAATCCGGCGATCGATAGGGCCAGTGTAACACTTGCACATTGTTTTGTTGCAAGAGATTCCGGGTCACGCGAGCTGTATGTAGTCGGGCATTATCATGTTTGAATACCAGTTGGTTAACGCAACGTCGACGTCCTCTCAGCAACGATAACAGCGCTGGTTGCAACACTGTGTCAATGTAACGCTGGGCGTTGATATTTCCACGAATCACAACCAAGTCAGAGCGAAAGTTGGCATTAATTCCACCGCACACCGTGACGCCTCCACCTCCAAAACGATCATGTCCGATGACGCAGTTTTAAGCAAAATTTTCATGGTTCCGTCTGCATACACGGATGCGGCTATCTTCGAAACTGACGTTGAATCGTGATTCATCTGCAAAGATGACATTTCTCCATTGCCTGGGAGGAAGATGACCAACTACAGCTGCCCAACGTTGACGTGCAAGACGGTGTGCGTGAGTCAAGATCTGAGTCGACTGCGACGGTTGTTTCGTGCAGCAAGGCGACGTCGGACTGTGCGATCACTGATTGGTCGTCCTCTTGTTCCCATCATGTGACTCACAATGGTGAGCTGGTCCTGCCTCCGTGACGTCACAGGCAGCGTTCCTTGTCGAGGACGGTCGGCAACACTCCCAGTTGTCCTGTGACGATGCTGCAGTCGGACAAGAGTTGATCGATGGCCATTGAAGTGCGCAGCAGCTCCAAACATCCCTATTGCTCAGTTCCTCTCTGCGTTGCTTCACCGTGGCATCGTGAATATGCATGGTACCCTGCCCGCAGTGTGTTTTTTATAGGGCCCAAGTCCCACTTTGCAGGTGCATCATGGCTTTTTTCTGATCTTCCTGATTTCCCACATTTCACTTTCATGGTTGCGTTTTAGTCGTCAAGCCAGTGCGTTCAACTCAAACATTTGATGTTCGCCATTGTTCTGTATACCCCCTTATTTCATGTCATTTGTTAGACAAACAGACACAGACACAGCCTTTTATGCCCAATGAGAAACATATATTTAAGGAAAAATCAGTGATAACAAGCGGTATTCGCGAAAAGGGGAAGCATGTCCTGTCCTAACGGTAGCTACCGTCAATTACACAGTGACTAACACATAAACAAAATATTATATGGTTCTTGCCTGACACCTCACAACAGTACTTCCCAAGTGTGATGGCGGTATTTAAGCAAACCAGACATAATCTTTTTGAAAAATGTTAACACTAAATTAAATGCATCTAATGAACTTCAACAACTTAATTAATAATTGTAACGTAAATTTGCTAAATGTCATGTGTTACAGGAAGTTGTTGGGCGGTCGGGTGGCCCAGCGGTTAAAGCATTCGCTCGTCACGCCGAAGACCTGGGTTTCATTCCCCACATATACAATGTGTAAAGCCCATTTCTGGTTTCCTACGCCGTGATATTGCTGGAATGCAAAGAAAACGTGACGTCACTCTATTGCAAAACTATAATGCTTACATCCCTGTCACATATCTTCATTGAGTTGTTATTACTTTGTTCCAGCTATTTCCAAGTATAAATGCCCTAACCAATCAGAATTATTCATGCAAGATGATGATAGCAAAGACCTATCTTGTGTGCCCTGTAAGAATTGTAGAATGGATCACCAACATATACATGTATATACTTGTATATTATATATAATGTAATTCGTGTCGTGTTATGATTGCTTGAAGTTCTCAAAGAATCATCGAACAGCCATTTCCATTCCACTGATTTACATATCTGAACTAGAAATATAGGAGACCAGTGAGACTCTAATTTGTTTCGTATTTAGATCTATAACATAATGATTCAGAGTGACAAACTACTATATAACAACGGAGATGACTTCAACCTTCCAATAGTCAACTTGCCCTTTATGTCGAGAAATATTCCTAAAGCTTTTAAGGTGTAATCGAGCATGCTCATTCTTCCAAGATTTCAAAGAGCGTCATACGACTCTTGCTCAGAAGCTGTTTGATAAAGGTTACAACATTGTGACTGGTGTCACCGGTTGGTCACCTTTTCGCGAACACCTGGTACTATCATTATTTGTTAGAGGTTCAAAGACACATGCCCATGACCTAGTCGGTATCGTACAATCGACTCTGCAGAATATGGAAAGCGTTTTGTTGTAAAACGATCGTGACAGCAGGTACGTGGGCCTGTATAAATGGATAATAGGTATACAAATTGTGTCGTTTGTAATTTGCTGTGCGAAGTTTTGCACATTTATTGCTATATTAATTTCATGAAGTGGTAACTGATCATCAAATTCAATTTTCCCGGATGTTTGCCAACGGTCTGTTACATACAGATTGCATTGGAGACCGACCACGGTCTAACTGTCAAACATCTGTACCTAGCTGATGATATCCGTTTTATCATTTGGCAGGAGGCCACTTGTTTATATGTTCTATTTAGCCCTGTCAACTTGAGCAACGTCAATCCTTAATAGTGTCAACTGTTGGTCCTGTTGGGCTTTTCGAATCATCAAGAGAAAGGTTGACCACTTTGTAAATTTATTACAACTTAAAACCAAACATCTAACTTCTTAATGGCATGAATAATACCCAATATTAAATACATATTACATTGGTACTTATAGAACCAAACATGTACCTCCCTCGAGCACTTTATTCACATTAATGTGCAATAATGACTATTTAGGATAAAAAAAATTGCAAGTTGTCTTTAGTTGTTGATTAAGTTAATTTCTATCCAACCTCCATCTGACTCCCCTACCAAAACCCATTGCTGTGCTTGACAGGTCAACATTCAAAGAGACAGTGTGAAGACAGGCTGATGAGATATTACTGATAACAGTCTGCAGATGAGAGTAATTCACGACACGCTTGGTCTGGATTTTATAACATCTACATGAGACATGTACATTAGAAAACAAATGGATGGAAAAAACCTGTTGCAAACGCATCTTTGCAAACATGCGCGCCTGTCCCAAATAAACATAGTTTAACCATTTCTGAACTCATAAATTGGAAGGAACCTTTTTGTGATGCCAATAGTGTGGTCATCACTCAGATCCATTGAACCTCTATGAATATAATATACTCTTCAAACAAGGAAACGCAAAGCCACATTTGTGTGAGGTAGGAAAATACATTTATACAAGGAACCGTAACAGGTATTGAACCAAAATGTCGTGGAGAGAACACTTGGTGATTGTATTCATCTCAGTCATCGATATTTAGGAAAAGTCCAAGGTGAAGGTCAGCTACAATCAATAACGCGTATGTCCCCTGTTGGAGTCGATAGCGGCCTGACAGCTCCTGCCCTTTGAAGAGAATGCGAATCACATCCTGGGGAATGGTAGCCCGTTCGGCCTGCAACGCAAAAGCCAACTGTTGCAACGTCTGTGGTTATGGTTGACTAACCACTTCATCCCACTAGCTATGGACGACACCTTTCCTGTCATGATGTGAAATAGCCGCCCACATCATAACGCTACCCCCAGCAATTATGTCCACTTCCTGTACGCAGTTTCCGGCGTAACGGTCTCCCCAGCGTCTGTAGACCCGTGCTCTTCAATCCCCTCGACGGAGGAAAAATTTTCATTCGTCGCTGAACCAGACATCTCTCCATCGCAATGGAGGCCATAACACGTGTTGACGACACTAATTCAGTCGTTGTTGACGATGTCGTAGACTCAATATGACGCGTCGAACAGGACGTCTTGCTCGTAGACCTGCTGCTCTTAAACGGTTTCGTGAGGTATGATCGGAGATTCTGCACAGTCCGGGTATTTGGGATGCGGTTGAGGTGACTGTGGTCGTCATTTCACGTAGGTTACGCAGTCGGATGTAGCGAACTTTGGCGGTGATGGTTACTCTTGGTCGTCCCGATCACGTGTTGTCCCATGCTGTTGAAACCGATCCCAAAGCCTTGTGATGGTGCTTGATGCTACATCGATAACCGTGGCTGCTGCTGATCGGGATTCCCCTGCCTGCAAGCGGCCTATGACGTTGGTTCTTTGTTCAGTGACGCAGATGCCAGGCAATCAAAAACCCTTTACTTTAATACCGTTCATAGTGCTACAGCACGTGCAGTGCGTGCAACTCAATGGCCCTTTTATTATTGACTAGGTGCTTTTTTCCCGAATCGTACGTGTTTCCCGACGAATGGTTTGATATTCCATGTTGTGATAATTTTGATCCGTGAATTTTGTCACTGACACTATAACACATTAACCCTTTTTATTTTGCACCTCTGCTAATTTTGCTTTTATTGCCAAAAGTATGTATGTTGCGTTTCTTCCTTTGAAGAGTATATATGCATGAGCCTCGCTCCGCAGATAACTGCACGTGTCTGATTGGTCGAATTGAAAGCATGAAATCGGGATACTGAACGAATATAGCCACTTTCGCAGTTGGTAACGATTTGCACACCAACAACGTGGTTGTACAGAGGCTACGCCTTTGAATGTTCTTCATCATGTACACAGCTGTGTGTTGACGGATTGCTGTAATCTTCATTTGTTCATTTCTAAGCAAGCGGACGGTGGTGCCGCAGAATGATGAACTTTGACGACGTGTTGAGACATCTGGGGGAGTTTGGCCCGTACCAGAAATGTCTGTACTTACTTCTGTGTCTTCCAGCAATAGCGGGATCTCTCCAGGTTATACAGGCAGTTGTGTTTCTGTTTGCAGTTCCTGAACATAGGTATGGATATTTAGCAAAGCATCTCAGATCTTGTTGCATTCTAATGATTGTCATTATCACCTGCACATATATCAGTGATAGAATAGGTTTATGGAAGAACGAATATTGTTTCATATAAATTAACAATTGTTAGATCAGTCTAGCTGTGTGTATGATCTGTGGGTACAAGGACATACACGCTTTGTAGGATGCTGATGAAAACACATCATGAATGCAACAACTACTTGTCTTAAACGGCAAGTGTATATATCGATTGTTTTGTCACATGTACTACTTCGAAGAAAGTGTTTCTACAAAGGTAATTATAATGTTACCAATTTTTAAAGAAAATAAAAGTAAATGAAAAATATATGATATCTTTCCATTTCACAATACTGTTTGAGTAGTTAAAAGTAAGTTTAATCATACTAACAGCACACGCGTCTACATGTATATTGTCTGGTACATTTAGCCTACATCACTGCAGATGTCTAACTTATTCATTAACATTAGACAACGACAGCAAATGACAACAGCTCAACCTGATCGAACAATAGATCTTTGATAGAATCTAAAAACCAAAGAAATAGCATCATGTAATCTGAACAAAAGCAATATGAAACAGCGATAGGGTTCTCCATATGCAAATGCAACCAGCTTAGTTTATACTTAATTAAATCGACACCATCCTTTCCATATTCATGAGAAATAGTTTTGCCTCTCTGAATCGTTATGAATATATCTCAATATGAAATAGATGAGACGGTCTCGTTGGTATCCTTAAATTTCTAGCTCAGGTGGGTATAACAGTAGAAGATGAACTTCTTGGCCAAATTCCTTTGTTTTGATTTTGCAAATCCGAGTATGCATACATAAATAGATCAGCAAGGAGGGGAGCACAATTGCTGCCCATGAAGATGACAACTACTTGCCTACATGTCCTATCCTGAATGTCACATCTACCGTATTCGACGTAATAAGCGCCCCGCTCTATTAAGCGCCCACGGCAAAATTTGCTAATATATTGGCTAGTGAACAATCCCAGTTAGCACCCCTTCCGATTGATCAATGTACACAAGACCTATTTATTCGCGTATAATACGCACTCGTGTGTTATATGCATTCTTAATTATGGGCATTTGAATTCCGGAAAAATGTATCTGTCTATCTGTATAAACATTTCAGTGTGTCAGCATAAACCACGAAATTTATCTTTCAAATCTCTTTTACCCACCAAAATAATATTCTAATAAGAGCCCCCTATTTTTAATTTTGAGAGCGCCCTGGGCGCTTATTACGTCGAATACAATATATGAAGTATCACGTATGAATAAGTCCTGCATGTCACACATAGTTTTTCTCAGTTGCCGTTTATTATAATTAACAAATTATCCTGCACGTTTGAAAATAGAAAACTTACTATGTCTCAGAACACATTTTACACGTTCTGTTAAATGAGAATTCGCCCAATAACAAGTTTGAATTGTACTGATATCTAATTTCACAGAGGGCACGGGTGGCCCAGTCGCCTAAGGCGACGCGATTCGCAGTGCAGAATTACGTCCCTTGGGCACGCCAGAAACCTATGATTGTGGGTTCGAATCCCGGTTCGCCACGATTATGTTTCTAGGTTTGTCAGCACCATACCCGTGCTCGTGGGTTTAACCGAAGTGGTAAACGTCTGAGACCTGCATCACTTCGGGCTTTCCTCCCACATTAAGGTGACACGCCGTGATGTAACTGGAATACTGTTAAAAGCGGCGTTAAACCCAACTCACTCACTCACTCTAATTTCGCATATTTATGTATGATAATGTTATAATGTTTCTGGTTGGCATTTTGCAGTTATTCACTATTTGCATTAGGACTGATAAATAAACATTGTCAATTTGGGATATAAGCTTCTGATATCTGAAACGTTGCTTGTTTCTTCATGAAAACTATTAATATTCATATGCAGCAATGAGTTGTGATCATTGAATAAATTCATGAAAATCCATCACCTATTGCTTAGTTGTGAATAATCCGTTCGTGTTTAGGGGCGATAGATGGCTTCATATTGGTTTGTTTGTTGCCGCACTCAGCAATACTCCAGCTATATGACGGCGGTTTGTAAATAATCAAGTCTGGACCAGACAATCCATTGATTGATCCTTTGAGCATCGATCCACACAATTGGGATACGGTGACATACATCAACCAAGTCAGCGAGCCTGACCACCAGATCCCGTTAGTCGCCTCTTTCGACAAGCATAGGCGCCTTTTACAGCAAGCAGGGGTTGCTGAAGACCTACTCCAACCCGAATCTTCACGGGGTCTTCACTTTGGTAGAATGAAAATAAAAAAACCATAATGACCACCATATCGCGTGGGTAAAGGTAAGGAGAGATTGAACTATCTTATTTCCGCACTTGACACATGCTGACGTTTATGTTGACTGCGCCCTAATATTCATTATGATATTTCCAATGGCAGGTGCGCTATTCCAGGATTTGCCAATGACACCTACGAAATTCAGAATGACTTTCACGAAGAGCTCATAAATCGTTCCATTCCAATGACATCCGGTTACTATGGCGAAGAAAAGTATTCCCGCTGCCAACTGTATGTACAAACCAATTCCTCCAAGATTTGGTCGTCTACAAGAAGTGTCTCAGAACCCTGTCATGCTTGGGTGTACGATCAATCACAGTTCATATCAACGATTTCAGAGACGGTTAGACCAACAAGCAAAACTTTCCATATGACAAATATGCAGATGGTTTCCGTTGAATAACATTTAGTTTCAAATTTTGTGTGGAATTTCACCATGAACCAATGCTAAGAAGTCTTAAAGGCATTCATTTATCAAGAATATTTGTACTGTGACTGCCCAGTACAGGAATATCAAGAGACTTATGGATTGTGTATAGTTATATTATTACATGTTTGCGAGGTATCATTTATTACTCAGCACAGTCATTACTTAAACAGGTCCAATTAAAATATGTATGATTGATTGTTCTGCATCCTTTTCAGATGGATTTTGTCTGCGAGAAAAAGTCCTATGCGAGTCATGCCAAGATGCTTGCTATGTTTGGACATTTGGTTGGCGCTCTGATTAATGGTCCATTGTCAGACATGTGAGTAGCCTTGACAGACTACATTAGACAGGAGAGAGGGAGTGCAATAACGTTGTTTGCAGCTGCAGTCAGCAGTATTTCAGCTACATGGGGGCGATATCGTCGAATCTGAACCAACAAAATCAGTTATTGAAATCATGACTAATGATTTAATCCATGTTTGGAATGAGTAGGAAGGTAGGTAGGTAGGTAGGTGAGTGAGCGAGTTAAGATTTAACGTCACATCGGCAGTATTTCAGCGATATCGTGATGAGTAGTACATTAATAATACATATATTTAGAATAAATAAAAAGCTGTCAACGATGGGCAGGTAGGTAGGTAGGTAGGTAGGTAGGTAGGTAGGTAGGCAGGCAGGCAGGCCTGCCACGCCACGCCACAGACCCCGACCATTAACATCCCTGTTTCAGGCGGCTGTTACAACAGACATTAAATACCGGGTCCTATTCTGAACTGGGATCCCGGGACCACAACTGACCTATGTGTCAGAACAGACGATAGAATTTCTTTTGGATTTCTTTCTTTTTGCTTTTAATGAAAACCCGTCCTCAAAAAGTGTTTTTTGCAACGCCATTGTATTATAACAATATGATATTTAGAATTAGAACGGAATAGAAAGTTACACATTTACCAAATCTAACTTTTACTCCTTTGGAAGTCTACAATCCATTATCAGTGTAGAGATTATGTTTTGAAGCCATTGACAATTTGTATTGCAATGTATGCATAACAATCAGCGCAAAATTGCGGATTATATGTCCCGTGTGAATAGACAGGTAAGAAAATCCGTCCACATATTCTCTAAAATCACAGACATTTACTGATATTATATAGTTTGAAAGAAATTGTGTTTTTCGTTGATACTACAAATTTCCGTACGATCCAATCTCCAGATCCTTCGCTCCTGAACCATCAACAATGGAAATACTTGGTTGATTGGAGACAGAAGAGAGCACATTAAATCTTTATATACCCGAGGGTATCTTCCCGAGGCAAGGTAGTTATATAACTATAAAAGTCCAGTTTCCACCCTTGCCGATCTAGGCTGGCATTGTGAAGTTATATTTTGGCTGGACTAACGAGTCCATGCATAGTCCAATCAAAATCGCGCAGCTAATTCTAAATCCGTTCGTAAACCTTCGAGCAGTTTTCGGTCGATTGCAGGATTTGCAAAGCATGTGCATCACCAACTCGTTGTCAACAGATATTTTCCAAATGTTTTAATGTTTAGGTGCTCACGTGATTTGATGTATTTCACGATGTAAGACCCGTTTTATCACAAAAAAGATCTTGATTATCGATCAGATCGTCCTGACTGGGCGTAGCCATTTTGTTTGAAGCAAATGTAAGTGATACGAGAAGTGGAATCTGATTGGTCCATGGGAGAGGCTGGGAAGGGACATAAGTCGTAAAAGCCACTGGTGGCGCTACGATCGAGCCTAGGAATTCCAGTCTAGTTCGGCAAGGGTGGAAACTGGACTCGGGAAGATGACCAGAAGGCGATATCCAAATAATTTCACCTTTGGTATACACATCCACAGAGCATAAATAGGATTTACCCATTATCAATTTTCGGCATGCAACATACCTGTGAAGATCCGGGATGGAAAAGGTCTTCAGCAAACCCATGCTTGCCGTAAAAGGCGACTATGCCTGTCGTAAGAGGCGACTCACGGGATTATTTACAAACCGCCGTCATATACAATGTAGCTTGAATATTGCTGAGTGCCTCCTTAAACAACAAACAAACAAACGATATGCAACATATCACTATCCAAAGAGAGTTATCGGGGCCCACTTATAATGGGTTTGTTATTTGTTGTAGCAAACGTTTCGTTATTCGAAGTTACAGGGTGTCATTGTTGATACATTTGGAGACTGTAAGCTGTTATGAATAATAATGAGTCAAATTATGTTGTGTTTTATGCAGGTTTGGAAGAAGGCCAGTTATAATCTGCAACATGTTCATCATGGTGTTGCTCAGCATCTGTCTGGTGTGGTCCAGCTCAGCCCCTGTGGCCCTCTTCCTTGATTTCGCCATCAACACCTGCTGCCTTGGCCAATATCTCGTGTGCTTCGTATTTGGTAAGGCAAAGGACTGTATATGGTTATCACCTTTGTCGTCCGTTTAAGTACGAGATCAGCATTCTTTTTGTTTGCCCAACAGCTGAATGCACTCTTTCTATATTCCCCGGAGGAGTGTGGGTATGTATGTATGTGTGTGCGTGCGTGTGTGCACATAATCGGCACTGTGTGAACCTGGACTAAGAGAGTAGTCATTGGCAGTCCGGGGACGAATATGTGCCTGGTATTCCATACTTTTCGTATGAGCCGTCTTCAGAGGATCTGGTGTCCATGCTCGGCGATTTGGCGTGTGATATTGTGTTCCGATAGCATGGATCCTCGCTTATGATTTCGGTCAAGGGCTTGCTGTTTCCAGATTAATCTACGAAGGTCAAGTTCACACAGTGCCGATCATGGCTCCCGTTTGAGATCAGACTGCGCTACGACACGAAAAGTGAAAAAGTCGGATTACTATCCTCAATGACCTTGAGTCCAACGGATCGGGAAAGGTCCAGAGAGGTCGGTCAAGCACTCCCGACAGTATGGTGCGTCCCGTAACATTCGGGAAACTCAGCCGATTTTGTCTTGTTGGCTTAACAATCGGGGCTATGCCGTGGCAGATTCTGCTGTATCGGATCAAAATCGTAACAATGTCCGGTGTTGTCTGGACGGTGTCCTGTTGATCGGGACGCTGTCGTGATGAACGGGAATGAATTGTTCATTGCCGTTTCTTGTTCACTTAGGCCAAATTGCGTCCAGATCTTGCCGAATGCGAACCGTCTTTGTCAGTTCACTGTCTGATCTCTGTCGGATCGCATTCGGGAGAATCGGAAGGCTGTCGGGACAGATTCGGTCGTTTTTTACCAGGCGGATTTAGAACGGGAGATTCGGGACGAATTCGGCTGGGACGCTTTCTGAACAATATCTGATTGTTTGTGAATATCCCGTCACGAATCACGGGATCTTGATCAGACTTTTGACAAATTTTCATCGGGAATGTTCCTGTCAAAGACAGCAGTAAAAGTCCTGAATATGTGACTTAGCCCTTACAGGCCTTCCAAGATAAAACGTCAATGTTGTTGACTGTTAATGACATTCACTCACTTAATTTATCAGAGAAGTCAATTCAGATGATGCAAACCAGATACTAATGAGGCCACCGGTGTCCGGACAACACTACATGTAGTTGTACTTTATCACTGCAGTGGATAACTGACAATATACGCTAACCATTTATGTTACGAACAGGCATGGAGATAGTCGGTCCCTCTAAGCGTATGTGGGCAGGTGTTGCCATGAACCTCTTCTGGAGTGCGGGGAACATGATGACAGCTCTAGCGGCTTATGTATTCAGGGACTGGAAGACTCGACAGCTGATTGTCAGTGTCCCTGCGGTTGTCTTTGCTTACCTGTAGTAGGTTTATTGACTTGGATTTGAAATCGTGTTAATTTGATAACATAAGGATACGGCAGTGTAGTTATTTCAAGTCCTATGTTACTACTACTACAGTAGTATAGGTAATGGAGGTTCTGGCTCACTTCCACTGGAGCCGGATTCATATACCTATACTGCTACTACAGGTAGCATTTTTTATGTGTAAATGACTATGCGATTCAACGATAGTCATGAGATTAAGTTAAATTGACCATCACCTGGAGCCAATGATATAAATTTTTATAGGTAATGGGGGTTCTGGCTCACTTCGACTGGAGCAGGATTCATATACCTATACTGCTACTACTATGCCAAAATGATTATGCGATTCAACGATAGTCATGAGATTCAGCTCTAGCTCACCAATACCTGGGGCCAATCATTGCTTTAGATGAGTCTAAATGGTAATAAAAATATTCTTCATTATTTTTATCTATAAAGCGATATTCAACATTTTTATTAAGTTCTTCGTTCATTTACCGTATTTGGTTGGTTTGACATCACTGATATAATAAAAACCTTGTGATATTTCTCTCCATTTAATAGTTTTTTCCATTATTATATATTTATGTAAGCATTTGTCTAAATGTAATCACACGATAGTAAGCAATTCATTTTTAATCTCCAAACAGTTCTTTGGTTTTGGCACGGAATAATTGACGCGCTTGTTGCCTCCCCTGTTCTATGAACTTTTTTTTCTCGTCTTCGCTAATACCATTGGTCTTACGAGATTTTGATCGAATCTCCTGCTTCATTTCGTTGTATTTGGTGAGTTCTGACAACACTAAACGAAACTCCTCCTCGGATATCTTACAATCGGCCATTGCTGTCGAAATATGATCCTCAATGCTGTTCAACTTTGCTTCGGCGAGTATCCGAATACTATCGTGTTTTAATGCTTTCTTTTGCAACCTACGAGAAATGAATTTTATCGCTATTCCTGCCAGTCCCGAGACTCCGGCGGTTATTTCCATGCCGAGCACGATAGGCGCGGCGATTATAGTTGATAGTAAACCGACACCGGCTACACCGAGTCCCATGCCAGCTACTACAAGAGCGGTGTCAACTCCGTCCAGAGCATTCACGGCTCTGCGATACTTTTTATACAAACTCCCTATCCTTTTCTATTCGATGTTTTATGTCGCTTATTTGATGTAATCGAAATCCATCAACAGTTTCCATCTTTTCATCGAGCGCTGGATATAAACTCATAGTGTATATTACGAATATATAATAGTCTTTAATTGGTCTTGCTTAAATGTTTTGATAGTATACATCAACCTTATCAAATGTATATTATACGGTAAGAATATCTTAGAAAGAGAAATTCTGTCACTTTTAATAATTTAATAACATTTTGGATTGCCGGACGACTATATAACATATGATCTGGTTTTTCTGGCAGGGGAGTGACTAACACACTTTTTCGTTTTGACGGGATATAGGCTGCGAGTACGATCTTAGTTAAATTATGTCCCTTACCCATCATCGCATAAGGTGGGGTAATGGCGATATTCAGCAGCCACTTGATGTTTGCTTCGACCATAGTCCATTTATTCTCACTGTTGTAAATAATATTGTACGGAGTGGTTTTAAGGAGTCTACTAACGTCGACATCGTTTAAATCTTCTAGATTACCCATGAATGTAACTTCTTTCCGCTTGTATACATTATCGTGTAAGTGTAAAGCGTATAACTTACCATTGGTACCGGGTTTACCGAATCCTTCTGTGTCTCCGAGATCGGAAAGCGCAATTGTATTACATTGTCTTATCGTTCCAGGGCCTGATGCATCAACCATTATTTATAATATGGAGTGTTACACTTAAGTATCCTATATGTACAGGTTGGTGTTTTACATCTAATACAGAAATTTTGAGGTCTGAAATAATACCCCGCTTTAATTTTTTATATTGTAATGTTGAGAAAGATTCCATTCTACCGCTATTGTATTTTTCATCTTTCACTGGAACACTTCTGAGTAGAGTTGAAGGACTTTCTTGTTGAATATTATCCGTTGTACTGATTTGATCAAGATGGATGCACAGCTCTTTATAGGGAACTAAATCGGGTAAATAGAGTCCCTGATCTGATGTCTTGATTACTGTTATTTCTCCTCCCCATCCAAGTGTGTATGCTAAGTTACTGTAAAGCTTTACATCCTTTTTTCCAGCGTTTAAAATCAGTAACCCATTTGACTCATTTTGTGTTAGACTAATTCCATTAGGCTTAAAAAATTCATCATTGAGTGAGCATACGCTGTAATACCCATCAGGTATAATGTATTTTTGACCATTTATTTCTGTCTCATTATTATAACCTCTCGTAGCTTTTTTATTGGTCCACCGTGGGTAATACGTTACATCGCATAGAGCTACTTCGAGGTGTCCATCCGAGTTATCGATAGTACGAAGCAGTTGAATAGACTGACTATTTGTTATTCCCAGGAGTGTAACATACATATCAAATATACAATGATACTATATCATAACTTGAATATGGAATCAACCATTATTTATAATATGGAGTGTTACACTTAAGTATCCAATATGTACAGGTTGATGTTTTACATCTAATACAGAAATTTTGAGGTCTGAAATAATACCATGTTCATTTTTTTATATTGAAATGACGAGAAAGATTCTGTTCTACCGCTGTTGTGTTTTTCATTTTTCACTGGAACAGATCTGAGCAGAGTTGAAGGACTTTCTAGTTGAATATTATCCGTCGTGCTTATTTGATCAAGATGGATGCACAACTCTTTATAGGGAACTAAATCGGGTAATGCATATATAGTTGTTTTTGCGTTGGGTGGTAATGTTTCTGACTGTCCAAATTCAAGTGTAATTCCTAAGTTCTCACCAATAATCATACCTATTTCTTCAGTGTATATATTCATTATCCCATTCGCCTCATTTTGTGTGAGCCTAATGGAATTAGGCTTAAAAATTTCATCATTGAGTGAGCTTAAGCTGTAATACCCATCAGGTATAATAGTGTTGCTTCTAACAACATATTCGTTTTCAATTAACCTTATCTTATTATTACCTCTCGCAGCACTTATATTGGTCCACCGTGGGTAATACGTTATGTCACAGATAGCTACTTCGAGCTGTCCATCCGAGTTATCGATAGTATGAAGCAGTTCAATAGACTGACCATTTGTTATTCCCGGGAGTGTAACATACATATTAGATATACAATGATACTATATCATAACTTAAATATGAAATCGAGATACATTACTAATCAATCGATTATAGTAACTGCCTCTGGTGCTGAATTTTTAGTTAAATTCCCCGATATCTTTGAAAAGTACAGGGTCACGGCAACTAGCGATAAACTGGTGCACGATTGGTTTCACAATCCGATGCAATTTTGGCAGAATCAGTTAAACTTTGCCATATGGTGTGCCACAACGGGATGTGGCGTATCTCTTTACGCTCCAGGATTTGAACTGAATAAGTCTGTTATGTCATTTCACGTGTACTATCAGATTAGACGTATACTTAAAGAAATTAGTTCTCCATTACCGCAGGATCGAGCGTGGAATTCCACAAATAATAATTATGATAGGTCCGCGTATGAGCGTATTTGTCAGTAATTTAATGTTTCTACAAGTAAAGATTGGCGTATTAAAGGAGCAAACCATGGTCTAGGTGTTCCTTACACAGAGGAAAATAAATCCGTCAAAGCAGAAAGCGATTATGTATATAAAGTACTTAATAAACTTCCAGTTAATTTTGGTAAGTTGTATAGCACCAGCAAACTTTACGCAAGAATATATGATCATTGGCATAAAACCGGTGATTGGTATAAAGGCTGGGAACTTTATAGTAATGATTGGAGAGGGGATATTATGAGTTTTAAGAGTGATTTAATTTATATTGTTAAAAAATGTATACAAATTAATGATACCGCAGACGCTTGGAATGAATTTCTTAATGATAAAACGGAAAATAATTTTACTAATCCAGGATTTGTAAGAGTTAATGAATCGATAAGAACTTATGTATGGGCAATTCTCGGAGCACAATCGCAAACACGAACGTCCATTATCGGTTCTGGGACGGCGCTCGATGCGCAAAAACAGTTTGTCTCAAACGTGGAGGACGCCATTAATTCACCAGTTGACATACCATCGTCTATAAAGCGTTTTCAAGATGCATTACAGTACGCTCAATCCAAAGTGGACTTCGTTTATGCGCCGGGACTATACATGTCTCCGAGTAATATGGAACTTAAGATCGGTCAAGTGATAGGCTATGATAATAAAATTGTTATCGCTACCGATCAACAAAAACCAGGTATAAATTCAGATATGAACGTCGAATTAATAACGCAAACGATCACAGGCGAAAAGGGAATAGTCAAGCCACAAACACCAACTATCGCTCAAACATCTACTGATGCACAAGTGTCACCGCATATTGCGGCTAAAAATCAACAACATATCGATGAAAAAACAGCACTTGTAGTGGGTGGAGTCACGGTTGGCTTACTAATGATTTGGTTAAATAGTTGTTAGCGAATACGTACAACAACCCTGCAATTGCTACGATCAACCCCCACAAGTTTTGACTAAGCCAAGTGGTGGTCTTAGCTAATAAATTCAATAGCCAGGAAACAACACTCCCTATTATACCGGGAAGTGCAGCCGCGGCTTTCTCAGCTAGCTTTCCCAGTGCTGAACCTAATGCTTTTAAATGCTTTTTCATCCACTCTCTTATACCGTTTTTATCGTTAGGGGGTGATCCGCCTCCACCTGTGCCACCTGTTAATGAGAGAGTCAAAGTCGATATAATAAATCCCAACGCGGTTAAAATACTGGCAATTGTTATTCCCTGTTCTCTGAACAATGTTTTAATTTTATCGGCCATTGTAGTGTCATCGTTGAGGACTTGATTGATAGTTTCTCGAATACGACTGATTTGCGAACGAAGTGCCTTTCTATTACTGGAAGCTGCTTCGAGGCGGGCCAATCTTTCCTCTTCTAGGTTACGCAATCTTTCAGCAACGCGGCGTCTACTGAACTCATCGCCCGCCTGTTCGAGTTTTGTTTTCTCTTGAGCGATATGTTTGTCGATTTCGGATAGCTTGGCTATATTTTTTATCAGTTCTCCCCGCATAGTTCGCATTGCCTTGTTAAGACCTCGTAATTCCCTAATACTGAACTCCGAATATGGTACCTGTAACGTGGAATTATCGTAATAGGTATCTAAGATTTCTCGGAGTCCGTCCGAGGCCACCATCGAGGCTGCTTCCAAATCATCTGTATTAACGAGTTCTTTCCTCATAGTCTGAAGAGCCTTAGTAGTCTTCGCGGAAAGTCGTCGGTAGTCTACAAAACCTAATTCATCACGAACAAAGCCGATGCCTTTTTTAGCGGCTATCGTAGACAAGGCTAGGGGCTTACAAGTACGAGAATGCATAAGATCAATATCCGGAGCGCCATGCAGTCGCAATATTCATTTACTATCTATCTCAAACTTTGAATATTCACGACCTATTGGAGTAACATAATTTTTATCATCTTTTAATGCATCGTAATAATCATTGACGGTTGATTGTAAAATTTCATCGTTAAGATTTGTGCCACCAAAGTTGGTTTCATCAGTACCTTCGATTGGGTTATCAAAGTCATCAAAGGTACTTAGATCAAAGTCATTATGTTCAAAATTAGTCATTTTTATATTAAACATAGGGTACATGTTTTCAGTATAACAATGTCTTCGCAATACGGACGCAAGTTAAACCCACAACGTAGACTTCGAGATCCATTAGGGGTCAAGGCAATTCGTCAGTCTGTTACTATAACTAATAACCCTAGTACCATCGATCAGAATCAAACGCTTCTGGTTCGCTTTCCTAATCTCGGCGCACACGATGTGTTAGTTCCGGGAACTGTCCGACTAGCATTTACGATTGTTTTGACTTCTACCGACGTTAACAGGGAGCCCGTTCAGAACTTAGATCGTGCTATCGTTAAGAAAATCGCCATTAAAATTAGCAGTAATGAGGTTTTGAGTATCGACGATAGCGATGTATACTATTGTTACATGGATCTCTGGAGAACGAATAAAGAGCGGGAAAACTTACAGTACCAAGGTATTTGTAATAAGAACACATTGAGACTGCGCGTAGATGCTTCTAGTGGTGATGGTACTGTCGTAAAAGATCAGGCCGTTGCCGACGCATTAGGTAACAGATTCTATATTCCCCTAGACTTTGAATTACTAGATTCCCACATGCCCTTTTATCAAGCATCCCTAGGCGATAGGTTAGAATACGAACTCACTTTTAACGACTATGGTAGAGTAATCAGAGCTGCTGAAGATGCTAGCTATTCCATTGATAATATCTCGCTCGAGTACGATATGATAACGGATCCTGAATTAGCCAGACAAATTCGTAACCAGTATTTGGGAAGTTTAGCCATTTTGTACGATCGCGTGCTGCGGCATCGAAAGATCACAAGGGACAAAAAAAATACGATGTGGAATATCAATCTAAACGTCCCCACGAGGTCGTTAAAGGGTATTTTAATGTTGTTCGATGATCCCTCCGATGCGTTTAAAAGAAATACCGAGAAGTTCTACAATCCCAAGATTACGAAAGTAGAATTGACTATCGAGGGCGTTCCTAATCAACTATATAGCCAAGGAATGGTAGCGTATCACCAGTGGGATGAGATTAAAAAACTTCCTTCTATAAAACGTTCCCCGGAAGTTAACGCGGTCGTGAAAGATCTGTCTCTCAGGAGTGTATCGATGGGTGAATACCTCACCACGAAGTACGCGCTATGGCTCGACATGCGAACAACGGACGATGACCAATTACACGGCAGTGGGAGGAGAATAGAAAATGCTAGCGAGGGTGTCACCATACAGATAACGAAGCTCCAGGAATCGGCTGGTAAATTAAACATATATTTGTACATGATTATGGATGCTCAACTTAATATACAGAATGGGAGATTCGTGCAAGCAATCTATTGATAATCTTTTACCTAAAGATCCGCACTGCGCTATCATATGCGGGCAAACGGGCTGCGGAAAAACAGCCTTTATTCTAGATATTTTAGAAAGTCATTATCGGGACGTTTTCGATCATATTATTATTCTGTGCCCGACTATAAGCGTTAATAAAACATACTTATCGAGAGATTGGGTAATGAATGACGACGGGGGTACACAGAGTCGATCCGGGCGATCGTTTACAAGACTGTCTCCGAGTATGTCACGAAAAATACAAAGGAGAATCAACCCTTTTCGTAATAGACGACTGCAGCGCGAGTAAAGAACTCACAAAAAAGAAAGATATGCTTTCGTATTTAGCATTCTCCGGAAGGCATACTCAACATAGCGTTTGGGTTGGGTACTAACTCAAAAATACAACTCTGTCCTGAAAGATCTCAGAGAGCAGACCAAATGGGTAGCGCTCTTTCATTGCAAAGATCGAGATTCATTCGAGGAATGTTTACGCGAAAATGATGTCATTTATACCAAGGGTGAACGTGACAAAGTCAGAAAAGTGTTAGCAGCAACGAAGCACTGTAAACTCGTATTAAAAACCGATCAACCAGCTGCTTATGGAATTGCTTAGCAAAAATGTAGCAAATTGTAGCAAAATGTAGCAAAAATGTAGCAAATTGAACATTAGCGGTTAATATTACATAAAATGTGGTTCGAAATCATCATTCTTTCGCAACAGTTCATTATTACGGGATGTATTGGATACGTCATATTATATTATGTTAGACTTAAATATCTCCTTAGGTATTACATTATGGAATGCGACGAACTCATCGAACAAATGCTCAAAGAATCTGATGCTGAAGTAGTTACAGATAAACATAGAGAAAGACTCGCGGCTTTGGTAGCCGGTGGAAAATGTTCCCAATATTTGGGAGAAAATTATACCATCGAAAAAATTGATAACATGACCGACGAAGAGATTAAAAAACTGTACGCGCGTTACGAGTCTAGACTGGGAGCTACCATGACTAAAACGATAGGGTCGTCTATATTACAACTATACACAGTCGTAGCTAGTACGTTTCTCCCCATCCCGGCAGAACATCGCATGTATTTATGCGAATCTCTAGAGAAAGACCCATTCATCGAACACGCTATAAGCTCAGTCAGCTGTGAGTTTTATCATAGATTCGGAATGTTCTTAGCTCCGTTCACCACAGCTTTAATAATGGCTAGGTATTGTCAATTTAAACATACGTGCCCACTTAATAATAATGGAGACACAACAGGTGACACCACAACAGATTGCGCAACCACAACAGATTGCGGAAATGCAACCACAACAGATTGCGGAAACGGAACCACATGTGAATGAGGAACCACAAGTGAATGAGAAAATACTAAAACCCAGAGTTACTAAGAACCCCCCAAAAATAGCTGCAGGAAGAAAGGGAGGGCTGGCGCGCAAAGCAAAATTAATAAATAATCCAAATCCGATTAAAACATGGGCACTAGTAGGAGTTGCAGGTATAGCGGCTGTATGGTTCTTTTATAAGACCGGAGAAGAGAAAACGTCACCCCCGCCGCAACAACAAGTTCAATTAGAGGTTAGTCCTCATATAATGCTATAAGAAGCATGACTACTCCAGTTACAGACGGTAAAATGTTGGTAAACGCGACGTATCATTCAGCGGTGGTCACCGGCTTGGCCATTGGCTATGCCCGTATGGCTAAAATGATTACTAAAGCCACACCTCCCAAGCTAGATTTTAATGGATTTGATATAGGTATGATGGTTCTGGATATTGGATTAGCAATGGCAACGAAGGATATGCTCATCAAACAAGGACTTATCCCGGAAGACATAATGAAGTAATTAAACATTTGAATATTTATATTATATGGCATCAATTGCGATGATGGTCGGTGGAGCTGTTGTTAATGCTCTAGCTTTTTGGGGGAGTAATTATTTATTTTCCAGTATGAGGGAATCAAACGCTAAAGAAGTTGAAGAGGAGCGTAAACGACATAATAAAGCATTAGAACAATACCAAGCAGCTCAGTTACAATATACGCAGCAGAGAATGAAGAGATTAGACTTTATTCATGAACAACTGATTAAGGAAGGACATTCAATTTAACGTTTAAGGATGTCGAATCTGCCATGCACGAATACTACCTCGTTTATGGGAAAACCTCGACCCAATACCGAGACCAACAATGAGTCAGTTTTATACACCCTCAGAGGCTCAGAAAGACAGAGAGGTCACATTTGTGATTATGGGATTGACTGCTCTATTGATTTTCAGCTATACCATGAATACGCAGTGACAGCTGTGGCTATGCATAAACCATGATCTATAAATAGACTAATCAATATCTCGCCTAGTGTAGATGTGATTTGCATTTAGACAAATGATATGATAGATGTATATACCATGAATAACTGCAAGTTTACACTCATGGGGAAGACGACTCTATGTAACAGACGCTGTGTTGAAATTTACTGCGGCGTACACAATTATTACATCAAGCGTGGACACCTAAACTATACGTGTTCTGAATGCGGGATAGGGGTCAAAGGTCGTTATTGTTTATGTAAGAAACACGGTGCTGATAGGGTCAGGAATCAGATTATTTATGCTAGGAAGAGAGATTACATCAATGAGAGGAATAGGTTGGGGAGAATACGTATTTAGATATATGAAAACAACCAATTAGACATTTGTTTCATTTTGCATATACCATTCAACCACTATGGTTTTTGTCAGAGAGTTGAAGGCTATGGCAAAGCAACGTGGTCTACGTGGATATTCTCGTATGAGAAAAGCTGAATTGATTACCTTACTCGGTTTGGAATACAACAGACCACCCCTGACTTTTAGAGAACTCAAAGTTCGAGCAAGAAACAGTGGGCTGAGAGGTTATTCTCGAATGAGAAGAGCTGAATTGATCGCTTTACTAGATAATAATAATGATGATGATTATAATCAACAAGAACAAGACGAGGATGATAATAATCAACAACAACAAGAATTAATATTTGTACCCACATCCGCCGGCGTTGGTAAATATCTAAGAGGTTGGAAGATGGATATTAATTCTAACATGGATGTTAACGATATTAAGCCCATCATATCGAGTAAAATTAACGAGGAATTAGATGATTTACAAAGCATAAAATACCAGCTGACGATTAAAATGTCATTGAGTAAAAGTAACGCAGACGATAGCGTCGAATATACCGAACCATATTTCCGTAGCAATCAAGAAGTTATAACCGAATCCGATACTCTAAACGCATCATTAGATACATCAATTCAGAGGATACAGGAAACTTTATAACGCTGGACTAATAGAGGTTCGGGTTGTGGTGTGGATAAAATCGATAGTTTATATTTAGATATAGCGAATTATATGCCCTTCAAAGGTGGATCTTATATAGATTTACCCCCGTATTATAAGAAGAAAAAAGCCATAATTAACGTAAAAAATAATTCCGATGATTGTTTAAGAATGATGATAGGATCTCCATTGTTCCCCGTAGACAAAAATCCGGATAGACCTTCTAGCTATCCCCAAAACGATGGACTCAACTTCGATGGTATAGACGAACCTATACCAATATCACAAATTGATAAGGTTCGAAAAGCAAAATAATTTAGCTATAAATGTTTTCGGACATTCTAAAGGAATTGTTGTACACAGGATAAGCTCCGCTCCAGAACATATTCCCAGAATCAATTCATTTCTGATCGAAAAAGATGGTAAATATCATTATACGTGGATAAAGAGTTTAAACAGGGTGCTATACGATCAAACAAAACATAAGAAAAAGAAATATTTCTGCGAAAGATGCCTGCATGGGTACAGTAGACAAGATCTATTAGAAGCGCATAAAGAAGACTGTAGAGGTGTTGGACAGAATGCTATCAGGATCGATATGCCTAAAGAGGGAAAAAATATATTAAAATTTGAACACTATTGTAATCAAATGCCAGTACCGTACGTAATTTACGCCGACTTCGAGGCGCTTATCAAACCCATAGAAAATACCAACCAAAGCAATAATGATACGTACAAAACTCAAGAACATATTCCTTGTGGGTTTGGATATATAGTTGTAAGGTATGATGGGAAAACAAACACTCCCGTGATTTACAGAGGTCCCGATTCAGCGGGAAAGTTCCTAGAATATCTACAAAATGAAGAGAGAATAATCAGGGAAAAATTATCGTGTAAGAAACCCATGCGTATGACGATAGATGATTGGAGGGCCCACAAGAAGTCAACGAGTTGTCACGTTTGTAATAAACCCCTGGATGGGGATTCCATAAGAGATCATTGTCACGTCACAGGTAATTATCGGGGAGCCGCTCATAACGAGTGTAACTTGAAACTAAAAATGAATGCTCAAACAATACCCATCCCCGTTGTGTTTCATAACCTTAGGGGATACGATTCACATCTCATTATGCAAGCTATCTCAAAGACCGACGGCGGTTTAACGTGCATTCCTAACAATATGGAAAAATACATATCATTCTCGTTGACTAAACCTATACATTATAGGGACAAGGATGGGAAATCTAGAATAAAGCAAAGTAATGGGCTTAGATTTATAGACTCCGTTCAGTTTCTGTTATCTTCCCTGGACAATTTAGCTAATGCGAACAATCCAGATGACTTCGCGATAACAAATCAATATACCGATAAGATAACTCGTCATTTGTTGCTGAGAAAAGGTGTATATCCTTACGAATATATGGATGATTGGTCTAGATTCGAAGAAACTGAATTACCACCCATTGAATCATTCTATAGTAACTTAACAGAATCTAGAATAACAGATGCCGATTATGAACACGCTCTGACGGTCTGGGATAAATTAGGTTGTAAGAATTTAGGTGATTGTCACGATCTGTACTTAAAAACCGATGTACTGTTACTCGCCGATATATTCGAGATATTTAGAAAGACGTGTTTAAAACAATACGGCTTGGACCCGGCATGGTACCATTCCAGTCCCGTACTATCGTGGGATGCATTGTTGAAGAAGACCGGCGTAGAACTAAAATTACTCACAGATTACGATATGCACTTGTTTATTGAGAAAGGATTAAGAGGTGGTATATCGATGGCAGCGAAAAGGTATTCTAAGGCTAATAATAAATTAGTGGAAGGATACGATCCGAGTAAACCCGACACGCATATATTATATCTCGACGCTAACAATTTGTACGGATGGGCTATGAGTCAACCTTTACCCACGGGTGGTTTTGAGTGGGTCAATGTGAATGATATCGATAATAATGATGAGAATAAAGGGTACATACTAGAAGTTGACTTGGAATATCCGAGTTCCTTACATAAAGACCATAACAGTTATCCGCTAGCTCCCGAAAGATTAATGGTTAATAAAGACTGGATGTCGTAATATCAACACTCCTTGATGGGTAATAGTAGGTTAGCTAACGTAGAAAAACTCGTACCAAATTTGATGGATAAGACAAAATATATAGTTCACTACAGAAATCTCCAGTTGTATCTATCGTTAGGTATGAAACTTAAGAAAATACACAGAGTTCTAAAGTTTGATCAAAGCCCTTGGATGGAGCCCTATATAAGGCTGAACACAGATTTAAGAAAGATAGCCACCAGCGATTTCGAAAAGAATCTATATAAGCTCATGAATAACTCGGTATTCGGTAAAACTATGGATAATCTAAGGAAGCGTGTTGATGTTAAATTAGTCAGATCTAATGAGGAAGAAAGACTCAGGAAACTTATAGCCAGTCCGGCTTTTAACAGAAGCAAGATATTCGATAACGACTTAGCCGCGTTGCATATGCAGAAGAGTAATATAAAATTCAACAGACCGGTGTACGTCGGTATGAGTATTCTCGACTTGTCAAAACACTTAATATATGACTTTTATTACAACGAACTTAAGAAGCAATACGGCGATAGATGCGAGGTGTTATATACCGACACAGATTCTTTGTTGATGGAAATACAAACCGAGGATGTGTATAAAGATATGGCAGAAAAAATAGATATGTACGACACGAGCGATTACCCTAAAGATAATCCACTGCACAGCCTTGTAAATAAAAAGGTGTTAGGTAAGATGAAGGATGAATGTGCTGGGACTCCTATAGCGGAGTATGTAGGATTAAGACCTAAGATGTATTCTACAAAAAAGTCCGATAATGCAGAGATAAGAAAAGCTAAGGGTGTTAAGAAGTATGTTGTAAAAAAGCATATCAAACACAAACAGTATAAAGAATCATTATTCAACGGTAGAACGTTCAAACACGAGATGAACTCTTTAAGAAGTTATGATCATAGGATATATGGATTAAGAATGAACAAGACATCATTATCCCCCTTAGATACAAAGAGATGGATTGATAATGATGGTGTAACTACCTATGCTTATGGTTATGGTGGTAATACCGTACCGTCGGGAACTATGAACAACTCTTCTCATACAAATGCCCTGCCCGGTCCATCTTGAAGATAATAAAGAATAGGCTCTCCTTCTTTCGTAACCAATCGACTAATGTTATACGTCATAAGGGACCATATGGGATCGGTTGCGCGACGTAGGCCTCCCTCGAGTTCACCTGCCTGGTATAAATATCTTACCCTTACTCTATCCGGAAGTTTCGTTCTTTGCCTCTCCTCGGTGCTGAAGATTCGGAAGTCACGGATTTCATTTTAATCGCATCGGATGGTTTCTTCCCTATTAATCTCATTACTTCATTATTCAACGCTGATACAACGGCTGATAATCGTGTCACCCATTCGGTTGATCTCAATCGCTCGGATTTCATTTCGATCCCATACTGATAGCCAAACAAACGTTCCGCTAGTGTCCGGTTCAATCTTTTGACGATAGCTTGACTGCGGTGGGCCTCTCTTTCACCACGGACGATTTCGACGTCGTGCTTTGTTAAAAGTTTAGTTATCGATCCCATAAACTCCCGACCGGGATCTACTTGAAATAGCTTAGGCCATTTTAGCGGTCCGCGTTTATATATGCGACTCAGTGCATTAGCTACTTCTGTTGAATCTTTCGAGGTTAATGGCTCAGCCTCTTTGTATCGACTAGCCACATCCACTACTGTTAAAGCGTATTTATACGTTTTGCGTTTTACCTTATCGTGGGGAAGAAACAAGAGGTCAGCCTGATGAACTTCATTCGTTGTAAAAATATCAAACTTCTTCCTCGGTATATAACGCGGTGCCAGTAAATATATTTGGCACAAAGTTTGTTTCTTTAACCAATCCTTGGCTACATCTTTAGATACCTTAGCCGCGGTGGCTAATTTTTTTATTGCTCCTACACCGTTCCAATATCCTCGTGGGCTATAGTACATTTTATTCATTATTAATTAATATTGATGTTTCGTTTAATACATCTCAGGACTATCGTTGAATCGCATAATCATTTTGGCATAAAAAATTCCATCTGTAGTAGCAGTATAGGTATATGAATCCAGCTCCAGTGGAAGTGAGCCAGAACCCCCATTACCTATAAAAAATTATATCATTGGCTCCAGGTGATGGTCAATTTAACTTAATCTCATGACTATCGTTGAATCGCATAGTCATTTACACATAAAAAATGCTACCTGTAGTAGCAGTATAGGTATATGAATCCGGCTCCAGTGGAAGTGAGCCAGAACCCCCATTACCTATACTACTACTACTACTACTACTACTACTACTACTACTACTAATATATCTTTTAAGCTTTTTGCTCAGCAAAGAGGAAGGTTATCACCTGGGACCTCCTAAGCACAGATCCCCATAACCCCTTACTCACCTCCTTTACGTGGATGTCCTTGAACTTATTGTCAATGGGGGATCTACACTACAAAAACCCGATTCTGCTTGTCGATTCCTTTTCTAATGATATCGGCGTGTCCTTTGGACTCAACATTCTTCATTTGAAACGTGGCACGGTATAAGAGGGAGGATCAGTCAGTGTACTTGGAGGAGGAGTTATTGACCAACTTGTGGAAGGTCAGGCCTATACGTACTCAGGGATGCAGATTAGGGACAAACTCCAGTATGCCCATATCAAGGGCTAACTTCTTGCAGAGTACATATATAGACTAAAGAAAATATGGAGTTCAGAGCTGAACGCTCGCAATATAGTCAAAACCACAAATACGCCCGTCCTTTCGTATTCATTTAGTGTTGTTGATTGGACGAAACAAGAAATGTAGGCAATTGACACCCTCACACGAAGAATCATGTCAGACAATAGATCCCACCTACATCGCTCTTCCCTCAATCGCTTATATTTACCAATTTTGATGGGAGGGCGTAGGTGGATTAATGTGGAGGCTCACATGATAGAATTGGTTTTTTTTGCACTTTTACACCCATTTATTTGTCTGATGGTCCTTTTTTGAAGCATGTCAAGACTCGTGATGAAAACAAGGCATTCCACAGTTTTCTTAAACGAGCCAAGGATGTGGGACATAATCTCATAGTCAGTGCTGATTTTGTTGATGGTTCTGTACTGCCGGACGGTACAGAAATGAGTGTCAACCAAGTGAAGTGCCATATCAAATCGGCCCAGACTCAAGGAGTTTTTCAAGGAGAGCCGTTCTGAACGGCCACTGCATCGAGTTTATGTGCAGTGTGTTGAGAAGATAAGCAATCCTGCAGCGTCCTTCGCTTGGAGGAGATGTCTGGCCTGAAAAGTGAAACCGAAGGCTTTCTGTTTGCTGCTCAGGACAAGTCACTTCCAAATCGAAACCGTCAATGTGTGTTTTTGCTTCAAAATGTGAATATGAAATGTAGATTATGTAATGAATTTAATGAGACTGTCGAACACATTGTCAGTGGATGCCCAGCTTTGGCTTCGCCATGTTTGTGGTTTTGACACTGAGGTCCATCTATGATACGACCCGGAATATGTAGAGGGCGTCATGGAAAATTATGAATGCAAAATCCTTTGAAACAGACCCGTATACATACATATCCAGGCCAATAAACCTGATCTTGTCCTTCTTGCTAAATTCAATGAAATCATTCATATAATTGAATTGTCTGTCCCATTTGACACTAATGTGATTGACAAGATTGGGGAATAACATGGCAAATATGCAGACCTTGCTTTCGAAATGTTACACTTGCATCCCAAGTACCAAGTTGTCCAACTCTTCATTGTTCTCGGTGCCTTAGGTTTGGTAAACCCCAATCTGTTGACTGACATTGGGAGAGTACCCAGGTTTGCTACCAGGAATACAGCCCTTCTGACAATCTGGGTAATGCAGAAGGCTACAGTGTTGGGGAGTGTTGGGTGGGTTTGACTAGGCAGTGCTTCCTGGGAGAAATCCCATTCGCTGTCTGGGCTGCGTGTAGAAGGGGCAAGGGCTCTGAGCTGATGATGAGGCTAACCAGCCTGACTGTGCCAGGGTCACCCAAACCCTCTTTGCTGCATTTTTAATTTTAATCTGTAAATAATAATAATGATAATAAATTGGAATTGCATCCGAGATCATTTTAGTGAAGGTTTTTATTTTTCAAGGTTTATGTTTTCACATTAACTATAAGCTGTGCTTACTGCTTCATTTGGTTACTTAGTTCTGTCATACCAGCTGAAGGCGTAGAGCTATTTGTTCAATTGTAACATAACATTAAACAGGTTTTCATACAAGTGCAATGATTATACGATAAACACGTCAGTAAATGTTCTTGAGATTGACAGGAAACCCACGTCAATGTATGTATGATAACAAGGTTTACATTTATCAACCACAGTTTTCTGCCAGAGTCCCCAAGGTGGCTTCTCAAACATGGAAAGAGGAAAGAAGCTAAAAGGATGGTAGCAAATATTGCGAAAAAGAACAAGGTGGAAATAGATCCAGGTATTCTTGATGAGGTCGATACTGAAAAGGCAAGGGCAAAGCAAGAACCATTCTGGAATTTATTGAAATCTTCAGTGATGAGGCGTCGAATGGTGATCATCTGCTACAGCTGGTATGAGTTCGGTCTCAAAAGTATGATTGTACAATATTTGAAAAATGGTTTTGGTAGATTAGACGCACACAAACATATGCGCTTCAGTCAGTAATTTACATTTGAAATATGTACAGATATATTACTGTTAATGTTTAAACCTGTATATTATCTGTTAGTTCATGATGACTTTTCTTAGGTGAGGTGAGGTGAAATGGGTTTAACGTCGCGTCGAAGATTATTGCACTTATATAGCGACGTGCATGTACGTGTGTGTGTTTGTCTGGCTGCTTGTACTAGTCCGGACTGATGCCGATTTATAGTGCTAGCTCACTGAAATACCATGCCGCAGTTTACATGAATATCTCACTCAGACACAGTATACTGACTCCGAGCCGACCAGTCCTTGATTTAGGCCCTTAATGCCGAGCGCCAGACAGGGAAACAACAAGTACCATCTTTTAACGTCTTTTGGTATGACGCGGCCGGAGATCGAACTCCGGACCTTCCGCTCTCCGGGCGGATGCTCCACGGAGGCGGTCTATTTTCTTAGGACGTTTCAGGCATAGTCATGTTGCTCTCGGTGTGTGCACGTCGACGAAGATGCGCATAACTTTTATACCAATTTCTCAATAGCTGTGATACTTTTCCTCTCTACAAATTGATTCCAGTGAGAAATGAGACAATTGTCACTATTTAAATTCCTTCCCTTCATGCCATTTCTCCATCTTTTAATGACTCTTCAGGTTTGCAGTTGGAATGGGTTTCTATGGTCTCAGCATGAACGTCACCAATCTCTCTGGAAGTATCTACCTCAACTTCTTCTTGTTCGTCATCGCAGAGGCTGCTGCATACATTTTTTGTTTTTTCCTCATGGATCGTATTGGCCGCAAGTTGTTCCTGTCTATATCTCTGTCGCTGACAGGAGTAGCTTGTATTCTCCCTTTGATTCCAGTCCTAGTGTCAGATCCACGTAAGTGTCAATTTCAGAATGCACAAACACGTGTACTAATGTCCTGGGCCTGAATCTCATGTGTCATTTCTAAAATTCTAACATATTCATACTTATGACAGGTAATTGGTGACTGTTTTAGTTAGGACAGTTAAAAATGATTACGTAGCGTACATGTATTTGTATCTTTACAATATTGTGCCTTACTAAATCAAGGGGGGGGGGGGGGGGGATTCGCTTGTGTTCCTTGATTGTGGGTTCGAATCCCGGTTCGCCACGATTATGTTTCTAGGTTTGTCAGCACCATACCCGTGCTCGTGGGTTTCACCGAAGTGGTAAACGTCTGAGACCTGCATCACTTCGGGCTTTCCTCCTACATTAAGCTGACACACCGCGATATAACTGTAATACTGTTAAAAGCGGCGTTAAACCAAACTCACTCACTCACTCGTTCACTATAATTTCACATATTTATGTCACTAGTAGCCTAGGCCCATAAAACAGGCATCAATATAAACCGGACTAGTTCAATCAGACACTCGTGTATATACACGTTGCTATATGAGGTAAATAATGTAAGCACAGTTTCACCTCTCCTTACCCATTACAAGTACAGTAAACTACGGTTATAACGAAAACGCTTATAACGAACTGACGGATATTTCGAACTTACTTTTTTGGTCCAGACTATTTACTGTAGTTATGTATATATGCTTAAAACGAACTACGGTTATACCGAACTGAAATTAGTAGTCCCTTTGCGTTCCTTATAACCGTAGTTAACTGTAACATAAAAATTGCTTAAAGTATTGACAAGCTTATATTATTTGAATGTGTAGCATGTTGAAAAGACCTGTATATTTCAATCCGAAATATATTTAGTTGATCCATAGCATTTCGGTTATTTTGCAGTTAATCAATAGTTGACGGCCCATTGATCTCCCACTTAACTCCGTAGCTCCCGGTTATATCTCTTGAATAATGTTTAAAAATAAAATTTGATGAAATCAAATTCATCGTTATAAAAATAGAAACAAATGAGGAGATGGAACATGAATTAGATACAATCATGTAAGAATACACATTCCGTTTTGCCTCTTGCAAAGAATCCTTTCCTTCAACGAACAAACTGTCTCTCTGTCCATCAGCTGAGAAATGGGCCATCACCATCCTCGCCATTATAGGAAACACGTGTGCCGCTGCTGCCATATGTGCCGTCTACACCTTCACAGCGGAACTAATGCCAACCACATCAAGGGCATTTGGCATGTCAATAAGTTCCAATTGCTGTAGAGTTGGAAGTCTTCTTTCTCCCTATATTGTTGACTTGGTGAGTTTTACGAATTCCTTGTGATTGCAGGCAAGTCTTGTTTTATTAGTTCTCAATTTAAAAATACAGCGAATTTTTAAAGGGTAAGTATGATGACATTGTGGAATGCTGTAACATATAAAGTGAATCGTTAAAGAGGAAGCGAGGTTTTACTACAGCAGTGGTTGTGACAAAGAGGATACAATATCGAACAGTGGAATTGGGGTTTGATACAACTGGATGACATGAGACGACTTGGGGACCTATGCTTAACTATGAGGTAACTGGGGGAGTTCTGCGTTAACTGACATGTAATTGGGTGAACTATGGGTTAACTACAAGAACATTAGGACATCTGTGGGCAAACTGTAACATGCATGGGGCATATGTGTTAGCTACAAGATTACTGCGGCAACTGTGTCTTCACTACATGATACCCGGGGGAAGAATGAGGAAATCACAATATAATTGAGGATCTGCTATCTGCAACATACCTGGGGGCACTGTAGGTTAACTGCCAGATAGCACAGTGAAATATGGGTTAACAATTTACCAGGAGAAACTATGGATTAACTACCAGATAACTAGCGCGTTATGGGTTACTTATAAGAAAACTGGGGAACTATGGGTTAACAGCACAATGACTTGGGGAACTCTCGGTTAACTACAACAGAACCCTGGAGCTTTGGGTTTACTATTAGACAACTGGTTAACCACGGGCTATCAACAAGATAACACCTAAGGACCAACTATCAACTGAAGGACTATATGCTCACTACAAGCAAAGTTGGGGAACAAATGATTCACTACCGATTAACCGCGAGATAACTTCATGAAATATGAGTTAACTACAAGATCAGTTGGGGAGTTATGGGATTAACATGAGA
This sequence comes from Haliotis cracherodii, assembly GCF_022045235.1. Lineage (NCBI taxonomy): Eukaryota > Metazoa > Mollusca > Gastropoda > Lepetellida > Haliotidae > Haliotis > Haliotis cracherodii. The sequence continues at coordinate 11,506,089 of NW_027266286.1, forward strand.
TAACTGGGAGTGAAGCACAAATGGAAGGACTATGTGTTTACGTCATGATAGCGGGGGAATTATGTGTTGATTGCGAAATAACTGAGAGCTCTGTGGTCAACTACAAGATAAATGGGGGAGCAATAATTGGTTGAATACAAAAAAGTGGGGGAGCCATGGGTTAACTGCAAGATAAGTAGGGGAACTATAGGTTATCTGCGGGATAATTTGGAAAACTGTGAGTAAACGGCAAGATATGTATGGGACCATTAGGATAACTACAAGACAACTTTGGAGCTTAGATTAATTGTGCGAGAAAAGGACATTTTAGTAAACTACAAGATATATGCGGGAACCATGGCTTCTCTACAAGATATCTTGGGGAAGTATGGTTGAAATACAAGATAACGTTGGAGCTATGGGTTATCTAAACGACATCTCGGGGAACTATGTCTATACGGCGAGATTACAAGCTGAACAATGAAGTAACAATTTACCTGAGCAAACTGCGATTTCTGGGGGAGTTACTGTTTCACTACACGATACCTTTATGGGCTAACTACAAGATGACCGGGAAAATTATGGATTGACTATAAAATAACAGAGCTAGTGGATAGACTACAAGATAACTGGGGAGCTGTGGGTTAACTATCTGTTAATTTAGGAACTTTGAGATAACAACAAGATAACGGTGATGTATAGGTTAACTATAAGATAATGTGGGGAACTATTGGTTAACTAACTATTGGTTATGTACAAGGTAACAGTAAAAAAGCTATGGATTAACTAAATAAATCTTGGGCGCTGTGGAGTTAAATGCGAGAGAAGTGGAGGATCAATTTACCTTTAAATAAATGTAGGTTAAAACCAAATGTGGGAGCCACTGGTTAATTAAAGATACCTTGGTGACTACTGCTTATCTTCAAAATATCTGTGGAACTATTGGTCAACCTGGAGATAACTGGAAAAAGTATGGGTTAACTGCAAGATATCCTGGGCAGCTATGGTAAACAGTGAGATAACGAAGAGGTCCGCCAGTGCTAAAAGTTAACTGGGAATCAAGGTGAATAAATACTGATTGACCCTGGTTTTGTCTTGTAAATAACTGAGGCCATATGTTCCAGCGTAATACTAAATCAATGCCAGCACTTTGTATGTTGGTGTAGTCATAAAAAATAAAGCATTTTCACATATTATCCAATTTCAGACCATGTACATATCGGGACGTTTTGGACAGATTCTGCCCATGCTGGTATTCGGGGGTATCACAATCTTGGCGGCTATCTTGGCTCTGCATCTCCCGGAAACGCTGAACAAGAAGCTACCGGAAACCATCAAGGAAGCTGAGACGATCGGGACGTAAGTATTTTGTCCGACTTTCACAGTGATGTTCAGTCTCAGCATCAGTCCTAGTCTTATAATCGGTTTCAGTTCAGTATCCGATTCAGTCTGTTATTTAATTCCAGTCTGTCCATTATACTTGTCCAAGTCGAGATTCACGCACATTTCAATCCACTTAAAGTATCAAGACAATGATTCATTTTACTTTCAGCCTTATAGCATTACAGATTCAGCTCAATAACTGATCAGTTCCAGTTTCAGTGCACTAATCGTAACATTTACAGTTATAGACAGTTCGTTCGATTTCAGTCCAATTTCGGTCTCAGTCTCGCGTATGATTTCTTATATTACAAATACATATATCATTCATCCGGGAAAATTGTTCAAAACCTTGACTTTGGAGTCGAATCCTGTAAGAACTCATGTTTATACCCCTCTGTATGTCACTCATACAAATTGCTAAGCACAATACTACTCTGTTTACATCCAACAAATACAGCTGCAAAGTTTCACTACGACCTGAATATAGACGTAAACTTATTTTTGTTTATCAATGTGCAATCACGACCATTCACTATATGAATGACATGAACATTTGTGAAGCACCTAATTCGTTACTTACAGGAACGCGTACGACGCTGGAGATGCATCCCCTGTTGAGCAGATTCCACTTGAATCTCAGTCGGAGGAGAATGTTTTCGAAGCTGCAAATAAGAACGCAATTGAAAGCGATGCAGTTTCGAGGGATGATCTGCATGTGTGAACAAACTACATACACGTATCTGGAACAATTCACATTATTACCAACACGTCTCATTGTGAATGCCGTTATCTTTGTATTGGACACATCAGATACAATAAATCAAATGTTACCATATTTGTCACATAGTTTTCATGTGTACAAGCGATAATTATGAATAATAGTTTTTCTATTTAGCACATAGTATATTGTACATCGGTGTTTCTTAAGAGAAATTAGTATAGGTAGATTGTTTCAATGTTTCTGGTATTGGAGCAAATGACAATAATAATACTTTATTACCCTCAAGGTAACATGTACATATTAACGTGCAAACATATTGTATGCATGAAATGACATGACAGGACTATACTTTCGTTCGAATGGCCGTTTATTATGAAGAATATTATGGATATTAGAGTTCCTGACGCCTCTATGTCCTCCCTGCTAATTACTGGTGTGTTTTTGAGTTTTTTCCTGAACCTGAGAAAAATCTAGACTTGCTTCATTTAGGGCTTTTGCATTACAGAAAGGGCTGGGTGGAAGGGCAAATAAGATAGTTTAGGGACTGTGAGCCATACTACTGATGTGCAAAATCACAGCATAACAATTCAGAGTGACCACTCCACTGGTTAGCATTAACAGTCTGCACTTGATATGATATGTAATAGTTCCATCAGTACACTGTTGTAACACCCATTTATCATATGGCATGACTAAAACACATGTCTCCAAACACACTCCATTATGTTAGATGGCCCGGAAGACAGATGCGCTTAATTGTGGCGATTGGTATTGTTGACTTTATTTCAAGCTTCTTTCACATTTGACAATTATCTACAATAAAACTATACATAAGGCAGGGCGGGACAACTTCGGAATGACCAGGAGTCCGAACTTGACCACAAGGAAGGATGCGAGCTACAAAAAAACATGTTTTATATCATTGGACAGATCTCGTGGAGACGAATCCAAATAATCCCAGTGTGTACACATGTTTACAAGCTCAAAAATTGGCTCAGAAAATGCATTACTGCAGAAATTTCTGGCAGATTTTTTTTCTGCAGAAATTACTGGCAGAATTGATATATTCCTGCAGTAATATTTAGCAGGATTATTTTAATTCAGGAGAAATAACGTTTAATTATTGGATAGTTTAATCTAGAGTTGCTTTAAATGACATTTTTTACAAATAACAAACAAAACAGTTGTAGTTCACATGATTACAAGCAAACAAATAAAACTAATTTCGTGAGATCTTTCAAATAAATATTTATTCACATGCTGTATTACAAGACATGTCCTTGGGCGACTTTGCACTAAGTCTCATGGGTAAGGCAATGTTTTCAGAGATGGGTCCTGTCACAGAAGAAAAATAGATGTATAGATGAGTGGATCCATATTGTCTAATATAGCATCAGCTAAATTGCAGCCTATATGCAGCTTAGAGTTAACAATAGAGCCATAAAATGTATTATGAATGTAAATAGTCCGCTCTACTTACGTGTTCTTCCTAACATACTTGAAATGAATTCTTTTTTTCGTCTGGTCATTGAAAGCTATGTGCACATATTCTGAAAAGATATGAAAAAAAACATGAAAATGAGTTGAAATTGGGTTTAACGTCGCGTCACGCGCGTGCGTGCGTGCGTGCGTGCGTGCGTGCGTGCGTGCGTGCGTGCGTGCGTGCGTGCGTGCGTGCGTGCGTGCGTGCGTGCGTGCGTGCGTGCGTGCGTGCGTGCGTGCGTGCGTGCGTGCGTGCGTGCGTGCGTGCGTGCGTGCGTGCGTGCGTGCGTGCGTGCGTGCGTGCGTGCGTGCGTGCGTGCGTGCGTGCGTGCGTGCGTGCGTGCGTGCGTGCGTGCGTGCGTGCGTGCGTGCGTGCGTGCGTGCGTGCGTGCGTGCGTGCGTGCGTGCGTGCGTGCGTGCGTGCGTGCGTGCGTGCGTGCGTGCGTGCGTGCGTGCGTGCGTGCGTGCGTGCGTGCGTGCGTGCGTGCGTGCGTGCGTGCGTGCGTGCGTGCGTGCGTGCGTGCGTGCGTGCGTGCGTGCGTGCGTGCGTGCGTGCGTGCGTGCGTGCGTGCGTGCGTGCGTGCGTGCGTGCGTGCGTGCGTGCGTGCGTGCGTGCGTGCGTGCGTGTGTGTGCGCGCGCGCGTGCTTGTACTTGTACTAGTCCGGACTGATGCTAGCCCACTAAAATACCATGCCTCAGTTTAACATGAATACCCTACTCAAACACAGTACACGACTCCAAACTCACCAGTCCCTGTTTTAGCTCCTTAATGCCGAGCGCCAGACAGGGTAACTACAAGTACCATCTATTAACGTCTTTTGGTATGACGAGGCCAGGGATCGACAATGTAAGACTTAATAAATTTGAATCATAGCATATTTAAAGTTTTAGGTCACATAGCATGCGTACAATTGAAGGGGTATAGGCTATTTAAATATTCATAGAATTACCTCCATCAATGCGCTCCACATGACTAGGGTATCTATCTGCTCTGTACACCAGCCATGGGGTCTCTTCTTCGTCACCTTTCTTTAAAGGGGAAGTGTACACGCAAAAATCACTTTCTTTCTTTTTCTAAACAAAACGCAATTTTAGAATTAGTTAGTATCTGTGTTTGAAAATATTCACTCATTTTTTTTCACAGTGAAAGTAGGAAGCTCACAATAGTGTGAAAGTGATATGCCGTTATGAGGCCTTCGTTTTACGAGCGAAATAGGCCTGAGTTATCCCCCTTAGATTATGACGTAATTGGTGCCAATTCAACTGGGTCCCTGTCTATTCTCAACGCAAAACATATCAAGGACCAGTTTGCGGTAAAACAACATGGTCTACGACACACTCCGGCGCAGTGGTGACTCAGCATAACACAATTCTGGCTGGCATCTGAGATGCTAGAATCACAAAACTGTACCTACACCACGTGAAGCGGCTCTAACAAAGCATGATGACGTCATAATGTTTATCAATTGGCACCAATGACGTCATATTGCAAGGGACATAAGCCATGGTGTTTTTGTTATGGAAATAGAACACTTGGTAAATGTGAAAAATATAAATCGTTTTAGTGCAAAAAATATGTTAATTAAAAATGATGTTTTTATATTTTTGTCTATGACACTTCTATGTTAACACTTTTAATGTGGAAAAAGTACAAGAAAAAAAGGTTCATTTCCGTGTGAACTTGCCCTTTAACTAAATCAGATATATAATTATATATTAATTCTTGTTACCTGTATATTAATTCTTGTTACATATTTACCAATTCTTGAAGGCTTAAAAAAGTCACAGTGAAAAGTTTTAGACAATACAAATGTGTAAATAGTGACCAGCTCTGAATATAAATGTAAACATTCAGATAAAAGGCTATGAGAAGTTATAGATGGTAAGTAAGAAAATCAGTAATTATGTTGTAATCTGTGTGAGTGAGTGTGTTTGGTTTTACGCCGCTTTTAGCAATATTCCAGCAATATCACGGCGGGGGGCACCAGTAATCTGTGTGAAAACTATTATAACTGATTATGTTGACCCTGTATCTTTGTATTCTGCTTACCTCTAACCTAATCTGGTTTGTTGATAGCCACTCGACTAAGTTGTAGCAAGTCCAATGTATGTTCACTTTCTCCTTCTGGACCGATAATATTTTGGCTTTATACCTGTATTTTTTTATTTTAAGATAAAAAATAAATCATGATTTAGGCAGAAAATGAAGGATAACATGAATTTCTATTTTCATAGAACTAACTTCTATCACATGTCTCCCTAATTTCGATAATACAATAACAAGTTCTTGTCAGTTACTGTAACCATGAACTGGACTTCAAAGAGAACATCAATTTTATAAGAATTGTACTACTCAGATGCTACAAACATGTGCTAATCTGCATATCATCACATAAAATGTCAGCCTAAAACCCAGAGGTTTCAAAAGATATGAAAACTGCAGTTACTTGGCATAGGTAGTAGCTGGGTAACAGATGGGATTGATCAGACAGAAAAGACACTATGTTATTCAGCATAAACTGCAGAACACCTGCATGTTCACCTACATACAAATAACCAGTTGTATTTTTCGGCACGTTTTGGATAATGTCCAAACTGCTGGCTTTTATAGCACCAGGGTGGGTTTGGTACATAAACCTCCACTCCGATGTTGAAATACCCAGCTTTAATTGACTTTAATTTGGCAGTACTGCAAGACAGAAAGACAGGTAAGTATTTGGTGTTATTATATCATAATTTTTCTTTCTGGTAAATCGCTTAACAGCGGTTCAGTTGTGATTTCTCCCTCGCTGATGTCAGACAAACAACGAGCTCGGTCTCTGACAATTCCTCTACATGAGTTTAGCTTCTTGTGCACTGAGACAACAGCCTTTGTGTTAGCCAACTGTTGTAAGGACAGCAGATTGACAGATTGTTGCCTCCGTTCACATTCCACTAGGATCGTACCACCTCGGAGGTGTGTAACATTTGTAACGTTGCCACAGGCACCTTTGATGCCTTTAGCAATGACTTTGATGCCTTTAGCAAATGGATTTAGTCTCAATGGATTAACATCTTCAGAAGCAATAACGATAAACCTTGGCAAAGAATCTGTGACATTTGAAAAGACTTATTCGTCGGATGATAAAGCATCAACATGACGACGTTTGTTCTTTGATGAACCTGAATAAGTGTTGTGAGACATGGTTGAAATAATATGATTTGGCACCCATGTTCCCCACCCGAGTGTCAACATGGATGAAGCCAGCCTACAACATCAGGGTTACAGGGGTGTTATACTCCAGAAATATAGACATGAAAAGCTTTGATGACTAAAAGAAGAAGTGGCAGACTGGTTCGGCCCACGACACTTTTCCCAGATTGGCCCATGAGCCACCGCCTTCTGGTATTGGACTCTAGGCAAATTGGCAACACAAAAGTCATTGCTTACAAGCAGCGTGAAAAAGCATTGTCATGAATAATTTTTCTAAACTTCATGTCCTCCATGCTGAGGGATGGCGTGACCAGCTGATTGATAGAAGTGGCGTGTTGGGCAAAAGGAACACTGTTCCTGGCTCAAGTGCCGTCCACCACCAGAATCTTGTCCTCCACCGACACAGGGGCGCAACCCACGGCAAACGGGTTCCCAATTTAGTCGCCTCATACGACAAGCAATGGGGTGCTGAGGACACATTCTCATCTTTCTGGGTCCCCACAGGGGAGAGAGGGAATTGACCTTGTCCGGTTGTCGACGAGTTATTATGTGTATATTGTAGGTCATTATGGGACTATGCTGTGTTCCGCTTTGTTCCACGAAAGTGACGGACACAAGATACAGACTTATTCTATTCCAAAGAAACCTGAATGGCGTCTAAGAAGTTTATTTTAGGACCATTAACTGAGTAAACGCCGATGAAGGCGAATGGATACCTACACCAAATTCTAGCGTGTACAGTAAGCATTTCATCAAGGGACACACAAGAGTGTCAATACGGACACCTATTACCTACCAACATAGTTTATGCCAAGGCAACCCGCCACATCTTTTAATCGAGATATGATGACGCATTGCACCATGGTAGGTCAGCTTGACCTCCAGATAACGTTATGTACAGCACTAGAACTAGCCAAGGCAGTTAAAAGCAAGGTCTGGGGAAAAACCAGTTTCATCGATGTTTGCTAACTCAGTTGAATACATGTCCTTTCTATAGTGTGTAATTTCCGCATCAGAGTACAATGCAAATGTTGAACTTAGATGATTTTGTGTGAGTAAATGGGAATTAAAAGATATAATTTACAAGACAGACTGAATATTGATGGTCAAAGATCATAATTATATGTGCATCCTGATATATAAATTAGAACTCGTGAAAGATTACGTATTACTCATGTAGTGCTATAAAATTCCCTTTCTCAATATAATGTCATAACAAATAATGTAATATGTATAACTGCACCTTTGTGTCTATGTACCTAGCAACAGCAGTGCTATTATATAGAGATTACTACACGAGTGTCTGTCAGACAAAATGCATCAATTCGATGCTAAAAAGGTGCGAATGTAGGGTATGTAAGAAACAGATTACTGCACTCATACCTGTCAGAAACCATATGTTTCCTACATACCCTATATTCGCACCTGGTCTTTTCTCATGATCGCAGTGGCGCATCAATAAATATCAAAACGTTTCATGAGCGACGTCATCCGACGTACCTCTTACTATTCATAAATAATGTAGATTCTGGGGTAGAATAGGTCTTCAGCAACCCATGCTTGCCGTAAAAGGTGACTATGCTTATCGTTAAAAGCGACTAACGGGATCGGGTGGTCTGGCTCGCTGACTTGGTTGATGCATGTCATCGATCTAAATTGCGTGGATCGATGCTCATTGAATTAATCACTTGATTGTCTGGTCCAGACTCGATTATTTACAGACCGCCGTCATATAGCTGGACTATTGCTGAGTGCGGCGTTAAACAACAAACCAACGAACCAACCAACATAAATAATGTGACCATACACAAATATACCTATTGATTTTCAAGGCGATAACAATAATGCAAACTAGATACGATCAAAGAACCTGTTAAAAATTTCACCTCAAAGAAATTACCAAATATGTGAAACAAAGTTATCGTCCGTATGGCATCACTACCGCTGACCGACTTTGTCAAAATGACGTGTTCACTGACAACAGTAGGCGTGATTTTCAGAGAAGGAATTTCATTGATTGTGAAATCGTATATACATAAATGTGCGAGGTAAGATATCAGAAACAGTCAGACAGTCTGCGTTCTGTTGTTTGTTTTTATGTTTTTTTCCAATGTAATCAACGGGCGGTGGGTTAGTCTGTTGGTTAAAAGTGTTCGATCGTCTTGCCGAAGACCCGGGTTCGTTTCTCCACATGGACACAACGTGTGAGGCCCATTTCTGGTGTCCCCCGCCGCGATTTTGCTGAAATATTGCTGAAAGTGGCATCAAACCATATCCACTCCCTCCCTCCAATGAAATCAAGAGAATTGCAGATAACTACTGTTTTTGTTGTGCGTGACTTTGCGTCACCGAGGTCGGACACTTTTACGATTTCTGTTGAATTCACTTGATCATTGTAATGTTTAATTACAAAATTCGTGCTACGATACTCTTCCCATGCAAACTCTCAAACACGTCTGCAACTGTATGCAACAAGACGTTTGGATCGCTCAAACAAGGAGAAAATGCTCACAGTGTAAAATCTGAATTTTATAATGTTTACATTTCAACAACTACAGTTTTTCCAGCACAGCGTTCGTTTCCACACCTATTTTTTCCGCTTGGTTTCATCAAGATAATTTGCATTGGTGGGAAGACCATTTGTCATTTGATTCCAAAACGTATGAGGTATTCAGGGAGAAGGAGTTTGAAAGATACGCGGTGAATGGTGATTTAGCTACATTTAAGATGTACCTCATTGTCAGAGGTCACTTGCAGTAATGTTATCATAACGTTCAACACAGACGTGAGTGAGTGAGTGAGTGAGTGAGTTAAAATTTTAAGTCACATCGGCAATATTTCAGCCATATCGTGACTATCAATAACACAGACGTGAATATGCGACTCAAGCACGAGAAACTGATCAATGACTTACCATCAGGAAAGTAGTCCGTGGTAATCTGACATCAGATCGTCACCATGGAGTAGCCAATCACGGGCCTGGAGTTGGATCTCACACATTTGTTTGATACCAGTTATCTCAAATTGGTTTTTCACCAACAGGTGTGTCAGAAAAATTATTATTATTATATCCCAGCGAAGCCTAACACCCCAAGGTATATCCATAATCAACGCCTGTCCTTGTATCGACAGAGCATGATGTGAGAAAAGTCACAGCTGATGACGTAAATAAAAGTCAGCTGAAAATGTAGTTTAACTAAGAAACCCCAGAAATATTTATCAATCGAAGGGAATATCCTCATTATTCTAGAAATTCTAAATAACAAATATTCTGACACATATGTATAGATTGAGGCATAACATTGATTCTTCCAAAAGGTAGATTCAAGTATTTTTCACTTGTCAAATAAGGTTGATTTATTGGAAACGAAGTGGCAAAATTCGTTCAACTGACTTCCCGAGGTCGGCATATTGTTTGAAGCTGATTTAAGTGGCCCAGTATGCGTATTACAACAAGGTTAAAACAGGCGTAAAAGTACTACTCACTCGTTTACTTTTACTCACTAACTTCAGTTGACTGCTGTAAATTGTATTTTGAAACCTCATTATCCAAGATATGACTGCCGAGCATTGCTACAGTTTGTTTAACTATCAATATGCAGTATTTCATGATGACATACATAAATTTAATTTTTCCTTTTAAATTTTGTCAAAAGTGGATCACTGGGCTGTATGATAACATGGTGAGGTAATGCTGTCATTTAATAACTAAGATTACCAGGACATTTATTTAGAATTATATTGAAATATAATTAGGTTCGCTGACTTGGTTGATGCATGTCATCGTACGCCAACTGCGTGGATCGTTCCTCATGATGTCAACCACTGGATTGTCTTGTCAGACTCGATTATTTACTGTCCTCCGCCATACAGCTGGAATATTGCTGAGTGCAAACAAACAAATGAGGAGTGTGCAGAGACCGAGGGACAGGGCAGTGTTACTATTTATCATCCAAAACTGGCTCCCACAGGAGATATCGCTTGGATTAGATCAATCGATATCTACACTGTAGATATCGCTACAATGAAATGACATCACAATACTTTGCAGACCATTGTGACGTCACTGGTTACCGTGACGTCACAATCAAATGACATCACTAATGGCTCTGCTACTGAAGCTGTTAGCAGTACTTTTTACACTGAAGACCCTTCTAATTACTGTCTACAAATTGAAAAAATGGAAGAATGATGTTGGATGATAAATAAAATCTTACCCTCGTGTCTTTTGATATCAAATATATCAACACTCGTTGATAAAAGTGGCAAAAATCCTCGGCAAGCCTCGGAATCTTTCCGATTTTATCAACTCGTGTTGATATATTTGATATCAAAAGACACAAGGGTGAGATTCTCTATTTCTCAACCCGTTTACAGTGCGATGGTACACCGCATCGAGGATCAGGAGAAAGAGATAGACACTCTAACATTGTATGTGTCTTCTCTGGAGGAAAGAATATTGTCAATCAGAAGCATTCAGGATAATGAGAAACGTGTACGCTTTTATATAGGATTACAACACTATGAAACATTCAGTGCAGTATGTAGTTTTCTTTTGCCCTTAGCGGAGAGAATGCACAATATAGAAGGCAAAAGCACTGTTGCAAGTAATTCTAGGAAGATCTTAAATCGTCCAAGAAAACTTTCCTTTGAAGAAGAGTTTTTATATGACTTTGGTCAGGCTAAATATTGGCATGATCAGGAGAAACTTTGGGACAAACCAGAGCTGCTGTTTAAAGATTATTAATACCTTGATTGTATTGGGAATTAAAATCCCTCCAAACAAAAGGTAAACAGTACTATTCCAGATTGTTTCAATCACTTTCCAAATGCAAGGGTAATTTAAGACTGCACTGAGCAATTCAATGAAACTCCGTCAAGTTTTAATGCTAAAAACTCTTCCAAGACAAACAACACCATGAAGTTCCTGATAAGCATAATGTCTCATGATAACATGAGTTTCATCCCTAGAGCATGGGGTGGGAGGGCTTCTGAGAAACTATTGACCCGGGGCTCGGTGTTTTTCATTAGTCCACTGAGGGAGATCAGGTTATGGTTGACAGGGGATTGGACATTGAAACTGAACTCAAAGGGTTGGACTTGTAATTACAGCATTTAAAGGTTTGAAGGAACTGTTGCGTACATCTTAAGTGAATAGATCTCTTCGTATTGCTCAATAAATAATCCAGAGCACAAGTGGCACAGTCGTCTAAGGCGCCGTGATTCGCTGTGCAGAGTTGCGTCCTTTAGGCACGCCCGAAATGTGAGAATATCGAACAGTTTACAACTCTGACTCAAGACAATTAAGATAAAAAAATATCATCATGGGATGTTATAAATATATTTGGAGTGAGTGAGTTTGCCGGTTTAATGCCGATTTTAAAAGTATTACAGTTATATCACGGCGTGTCAGGTTAATGTGGGAGGAAAGCCCGACTTGATGTAGGTCTCAGATGCATAGCACTTCGGTGAAACCAACGAGCACGGGTATGGTGTTGACAAACTTAGAAATATAATCGGGGCGAACCGGGATTCGAACCCACGATCATGGGTTTCAGGCGTGCCCAGGGGACGCAACACTGCACAGCGAATCGCGGCGCCTTAGACGACTGGGCCAATTGATGAACGTTTCATGAAGACAGATGAAACGACGATTGGTACTTATTTTAGATACTCTTCCAAGACCAAGACTAAAAGCAAAAGGCAAAAATCATGGTTTGGTAAAGATTGTACAAAAATGAGGGAAATGTTTTGAGGCTAAAATGTCTTTAAATATAAAACGAAACAAAGTAGCGAATTTGCAGCGCCCAAAGAACAAAAGCAAATCGTATAAGAAATGTATGTTACAATATTCAGATTTGCCAAAATCGATAAAAAGATCATACTTGTACTTCTTTGGGTTAAGTCCCATGTGATCTAGACAACCAGTTGCCGGGCTTTTATTTTTGTGGAAGCCTCGATGGCTTGTGTACTTGTGATTAGGTGCCTCACTTTGGCAGTGCGGGTTCGAATCCCGCATGGGTGTCAACGCAAAAAGTACGAGAATCTGTGCTTAACTAAGAAGGTGTTATCCCAAATATAACATTTGTTATATTTGATCACTTTCTAAATGGCATTGTGTGTTCATAGTACACTTGTCAGAGGGGTACACAAAGTATGTGTTCTTGACAACCAGTTGCCGGACTTTGATTTTCGTGGAAGCCTGGGTGGCACAGTGGATTAGATCGCTGACTTTGTGAGCTGGCGAATAGGTGCCTCTCTCTGGCAGTGTGGGTTCGAATCCCGCATGGGACTCGAACTAGAAAGTTCTAGAATATGTACTTTACTAAGAAAGTGTTATCAGAAATATTACATTTGTTACATTTGGACACTTTCTAAATAGAATTGTGAGTTGCAAAAGTTAAATTTCGTTTTCACCAATTTGAAAGAATTCTTTTCATTGTTTCTATTCAGTTTCTGCCCAGTCGTCTAAAGCGCTGCGATTCGCTGTGCAGAGTTGCGTCCCTTGGGCACGCCAGAAACCTATGTTTGTTGGTTCGAATCCTGGTTCGCCCCGATTATGTTTCTACGTTTGTCAGCACCATACCCGTGCTCGTTGGTTTCACCGAAGTGGTAAACGTCTGAGACTTGCATCACTTCGGGCTTTCCTCCCACATTAAGCTGACACGCCGTGATATAACTGGAATAATGTAAAAGCGGCGTTGAACCCAACTCACTTATACTATTCGGTTTCTCGCTTTTATCATCCAAATATCTATCAAACAGGAATTTAGTGTAATTCCGAATGCTTCAAATTATCCATAAATTAAACCTGTCTAAATTTAAGTCTTGGCTGAGATTTGGTTACTTTCTGTCATTGATCTTATCTATATCGCCTGGATTTTATCGATATATATTTTTAGTCCAAACATTTTGTAAAACTTCAGAGCTGTCTAGAAATAATTGAGTATTGTCGAAATACTGTCCAAGTTTATGTTCTGTTTCATTTACAGTAATCCCCTGTAAATTGGTATTTGTTATTATCATAATACCTAATAACTCAGCAATAAACAAAAAATATATTGGCTGAACGTGGATATCGATTTATTAATATTTTTTACGGAATCCAATTGTATCTAACAGCAACATCATGACACGCTTGGAAATTATCGAATGCCTCTTTTAGTCTCAAACCAAATAGCATATAAGATATACATCATATCATATAATTGCTTATAAAACGTTCTTGATCATTAATCAGCATGCGACCAAGAGTGAGTGAGTGAGTGAGTGAATATGGTTTTACGCCGCTTTGAGCAATATTCCAGCAATATCACGGCGGGGAACACCACAAATGAGCTTCACACTTAGTACCCATGTCGGGAATAGAACCCGGATCTTCGGCGTGACGAGCGGACGCTTTAACCACTAGGCTACCCGACCGCCCCTCATGCGTGTACGACTACAAATAGAGCGAGAGGGCATGGAGTACAACATATCCGGCTAATGGAAGGAGTAGTCAATAAAGGTAATGCTATCTTATTTAACGTGAATTACCGTGATGCACTTTGAGTGTCTTAAGCAGCCTAACACAATTCTTAATGTGTTATAATATTGTGTCCCTGTTAAAAAAGGTACATAACTAAGCACAGAAATATTTTCACAATATGTCAATTGGACTTTAATGTGAGTGAGTGAGTTGGGTTTAACGCCGCTTTTAACAGTATTCCAGTTATATCGAGGCGTGTCAGCTTAATGTGGGAGGAAAGCCCGAAGTGATGCAGGTCTTGGGCGTTTACCACTTCGGTGAAACCCACGAGCACGGGTATGGTGCTGACAAACCTGGAAACATAATCGGGGTGAACCGGGATTCGAACCCACAATCATAGGTTTCTGGCGTGCCCAAGGGACGCAACTGTGAACAGCGAATCGCGGCGCCTTAGACGACTGGGCCACCCGTGCCCCCGACTTTAATGTGAACAGATACTATTCTTGATTATAGATCTTCAGTCATATTTACAGTGCAGGTCCAGGTTTCTGAGGGCCCTTGGTCTCCATGATACCTTCTGTAGAGACGACTTTCATGCGCGTCCTGATCTTGTTAGTCTCGTGGATTGATGCGGCTTGTCTGCTGAGAATTTACCCGCTTCTTCTTGGTGGTAGTTTGGTCTGAATACTGATCCCCCTCTCTCTCAACAGTGCTTTTGCCTGAAAAATGGCCTCTCTGTCTGGCATGTACGCGAATGTAGACATTATGCTACTGGGTGCGTTGCGGTGAGGTGCATTGGGTCGATGTGCCTTCTGGTACTCAGAGTGAGAGAGTCAATAATTATGGTCACATCGGCAATATTTCAGCCATACCGTGACTGAAGCAATTAAGTTAAGAAAACTATAATTTAGACTTATAAAAACCTGTCAGCAAAGGACAGTTATATTACTAGACTTATCAAAGATATCTCTTTCTGGTACTCGGGCAGCGGAAGCCTGTGAACGACTTTAAAAATAATGTCGTCCACGCTGGATTGAGAAAACTTCAGGGTCTTAACTAGATCTTCACTTTACCTTTCACATCATACAGTTCTTATTTCATAGAGGCAATTGGTACTTGGATATAGACTTTCATTAGTATGATAAGTTCGGATAGCCTCCACAATATCCTCTACTGTAGCCATTTTCGACCGAGGCGATCAAATTAACAATATCAAAAAAAGTTTAAAGTCGTCCACATATTGCTCACAGATAGTTGCTGTGAGACGGGAGGGATCTTTCCAAGATGTCAATGTATTCATAATTCTCCAGTGTTACAGATAAGCAACGAATTGCGTACAATACGCTAACAACATTTGTAAATCACCATGACCCGTTTGTGTTGCTTGTTTACAAATGTGCATGAAGAAATTAGATAATTCAACAGTATACTTATTGTATATGTTACTTTTTCAGTTTACGTACACAACTGTTTTTACAGAACTTTCAGTCTTACTAACTGAATGCAAGCATCGCTTATCCACGAATTCTTCTGCAGTGACTAATGCACAAATGTGCAACATTTCGCTTAGTGAACGTGTATCAATGAAATGAGGTTATGCAACAGACGGACACATGGTAATTAGACGTTTAAATCTAAAACAGCACAGAAGTACAATTAATCACAAAAAGGTCACTCATAGGTTTAGTAAATACCCAATTCTACCTAACAGAGAGTGAGAGAGTAATAATACACTGAATACCCCAACAAATTTCAATACCCAATGTGAATGATAACATGTAAGTAAACGTTCAACAGCTCAAATATATTTTGAACCCTGGTCTCCTACACTCCCACACAATTACAAAATAACTGGCAACCCGGTGAAGTGAAGTGATTAAACTGATGACCTAACACACACGTTTCAGCTTGCATAATAATGTTTTGCTTAGACAGTCCCTTAGCCTTATGAGATTGGTGAGATCATATGAGCCTGGATGGCAAAGGACATCAAGAATATGTGAAAATAACGTTAACATGAACCCAATATTTCAAATGTTAGAAACATAATATCATCTTGTGTGAGTACCGGTAAAATGAGCAAATACAAAGTGATCAAATACGTACACTGGATATCCTGAATGATACATAACTTTCTTAGGCATGTAACCATTTGAAACTTTACAAATTTACAAATGTTTCTCCACCTAAGAAATGTCGATATTTCAAACCCTAGTAATCTTACAAAGCAGTTTACAAAATAATGCTTGCACCGATTACAATTACGATAAATGCATAGGAAATACTCTGGTCAAGTATTTACTGGAGTATCAATTTTGGAACTCAGGCTTAGACATGTCTGCATATCATGATAGTGGTGCAGGTGCATACGGAAATACAGGATGATCATGTGGTGCAGCTACATATGACATGCATATCGGGAAACATATGCAAATCCGGTCATAGAACACATTTCCTACTGTATTTGCGTTTGTTTCGATGTTGAAAAATCCGGCCTTTGGTCCTGTGATATACGTATAGGTATCGAAACTTCGCTCGATATCTCCAAACTGAATACACAGTAGGTATTTCTACTAATTATTCTCTGATATGTTCATTACGTGGTATTGACTTTCATCATTAGTTTAAAATGACCATGTAAATAATTCCAGAGTATTTGTTTTTACGCAAGTAGGACATTGTTAGAATCTTCAGGTGCGTCTTCTCTCAAACACTCAAGTGGAATCAGCTCAACATGCGTAGGAGATGCACCTGTAGCGTCCTCGTCAAACGCGTTCCTGAAAGCAACGAATCTGGAGCTTCACAAATAAATATTTCAGTTGGATACATGTTCATAATACATTATATTTGCATCTCTTTCGGACAATCTCAATTCAATTTAACTATCGTGATTATATTTTGATATACAAATGGAAGCAAGTTGTAATTATGTTTATGTCTCATTTACACAATTACGGTTTACAAATACATTTTCACTGTGATCCGTTTGCATCCGTTACATATATGATTACATATATATGATTAAATGCTAATCCAAACTCAATGTTTTACACTATTTCATTAAACCCAGATAAATGACAGACTTACCAAAACAAAGCAACAATTCACATAACTGAAACCGCAATTTGACTAATAACCCACACCTTAGATTGTGTCTGCTATGTCCCTGACACAAAGACTGAAGTGATAGTACTACTTACGTTCCGAGTATCTCAGCTTCCTTGATGGTTTCCGGTAGATTCTTGTACAGCGTTTCCGGGAGAAGAAGAGCCAAGAGGGCCGCCAGAATGCTGATACCCCCAAATATCAACATAGGGAGAATCTGGCTGAAACGTCCGGATATGTACATCGTCTGAAATGTGTGTATATTTGTGACTATTCTTGGTCATATGATGACGGAAAACAAATTATGAAGTACGGGCCTTTGTTTATCTACAGATGATCATTATGTTGTCCACGGTTCCCCAGTATTACATTATTAAGCCAGGGTCCCCCAATTCATTGCTGTTGAAGAGGTACCCATGTTACTCCTATTGGAAAAGTTATGAAACACCTGGGGCTATAATTCATTTTTTGGACCTTAAAAATAAATAGGAAATGTGTACAGTCAAAATGATTTTCTTAACCTCACCAAGTCAACAATGTAGGGAGAAACTAGACTTCCAGCTCGACCAGACAAGGAACTCAGAGACATGCCAAATGTCCTAGATGTGGTCGGCATGAGCTCAGCTGTGACGGTGAAGATGGCACATATGGCTGCAGAGGCACACGTGTTTCCGATAATGGCGAGGATGTTGATGACCAATTTGTCCGCTAATGGAGTGAAACAGTTGAGTGGAATTAGCAATATGACCTCATTTATGTTGAACAATATCAGATCATCGATACACCTGAAGCTTCATTTACACTTCTCCTTTTATATTTTGCCAACCGAGAAGAAATTACGATTCATAACCATAATTTAACATGTCGACAGGGAGGTGAGTGCAATTTTGTCTAAATGTCCTATCCCCAATTTTCACATTGATGTTATCAATGAGAAAGTTCAGCACTTCATACGTATGTTTTGTTTCTGACTAGAACTCAATTGCGTCTATTTTTGACAAACTGTCCTAACCTTGAAGATAGAAATGCAAATATATGTATATTTATTGTCACCTTCAGTTGCTAATTCCAAATGCATCAAGGAATGACGTTTTGTCCTTAAGTGTGTCGTGTATGAATGTGGTGTACAGATTGGTAACATTAAATATTTTGACAGATTGAAGTTGGTTCCTTTCCGATATTGCAAAAATTCGGATATTGGTAATCCACAAGGGCTAGTAACACTTGTCTCACATGTTTTCTTTTAACATAAGAAACTCCTTCTTTGATGGATTATATAGTTAAGGTATGAGGCAGAGATTTGGTGTTTTGTTTGCATGGCCCTGCAATATATCTCTCAGCAAAAGAGGAATGTACATGTATTCAGGTTTTAGTGTCCAGCTTATAGTTGAGAGTACCGATGCGTCATAACAATATACGTTAAAAGATTGTACTTGTTGTTATGCTGTCTGGCGCAGCGCAAAACAAGGACTGGTCGCCTCCGAATCAGTGTACTTATATGTGCATGTGTGTGTGTAAGAATCCTGGAAGCGATGTCAACACCATTTCACCTCACCATGCATGACATGTTCATGATGTCAAACACTGTATTGAGTCGATTATTTACAAACCACCGTCATATAGCTGGAATATTTCTGAGTGCGCCGATAAAGGCACAACCAAGGAAGGCCTTGTATGTGGCAATAAAGTATTATATAAATGTATATTCCCTTACCTCGTGATGGACGAAATAGATAACATGTTAAACGATGAATATGTTTCCTTCGTACGTCTTGTATAAATTCGTTCAATGCATGTGCATATATGTGCTTTCTTCAAAATAACACCTTAAATTTAGGTCCATTATTAATGCATACGCTTATAAACACGTTTGTAATATTTGGTAATGACACTTACGTGTATCTGAAACTAGCACTGCAACCAAAGGAAGAATGCAAGCTGCTCCTGTAAGCGACAAAGATATACATAGCAGCAACTTGCGACCAATGCGATCCATTAGGAAAAAACAGGAAATGTATGCAACAGCCTCTGTGATGATGAACAAGAGGAAGTTGAGGTAGATGCTACCAGAAAGGTTGGTGACGTTCATGGTGAGGCCATAGAAACCCATTCCAACTGCAAACCTGCAAGAACAATGACAGCTATCTTTTTTCTATTAACTTTTGTCGCTATATTAGTACCACATTTACAGGATTTTCGCTCACTCGCACACACAGAGAAACACAGATGTTTACGTTTAACGTCATATAAAACATATCCAAATGGAATGTATTAACTATTAACAATCTCTTCAAACACTAGCAAACAGTACCCTTCACTTATGGTCACATTCTATGATTGTGCTTATTGTCTGTACTGGCTGAATTGCTTTTACTTGTGTGTTTCTTTTATTTTTAAACTAGTTTTCATGTAAGGTGATGTATAACCTATGATCAGAACTAATGTTTTAGGAACTGAATTTTAGGTACCAAATATAGCAGATGATCATCAGTCGGCGAATCATCACAGATGACTTCAAAATATTCCAGAATGGTTCTTGAATCACCTCTTCCATTTGGATATCGACCTCATCAAGTATTTGTGGATCTAATTGTACTTTGTTCGTTTTCGCAATATTTGCAACTACCCCTTTAGCTTCTTCTCGTTTGCCATGTTTCAGAAGCCATCTTGGAGACTCTGGGATAAAACTGTGATGAAAAAATATAAACCTGGTTTTCAGAACTAAATGGACAGAGGTTATGAAGTTAGGAACAACTCGTAATACTTGTAAATGCACAATATATGTCAGTTACCAATTAAGTATTAATAAAAAGTAGTGAAGCTAACGTTTATGTTCATATTTAGTAAAATAGATATACGTTAGAAACTTAAGTTATTGTTATTCGTTCATGTACAAAAAATGGAAAAGATACATCATATTTTGTTTGTTTACGTCAATATTATTCCGATGAGGTATCACTGCAAAGTTACATAAACATTGCATACTTTCTCTCTTTATGTATGTGATTCATGTGAATGTACACCAAATTTCAATACTTACAATAAATAGGCAAAGACAACCGCCGGGACACTGACAATCAGCTGTCGAGTCTTCCAGTCCCTGAATAGATAAGCCGCTAGAGCTGTCATTATGTTCCCCGCACTCCAGAAGAGGTTCATGGCAACACCTGCCCACATACGCTTAGAGGGACCGACTATCTCCATGCCTGTTCCATGAACATCAAGTATTATAACAGATTAATGTTTGCACTGACTGTGTTTTGTTTCTTTTGTTTGATTGTTTGCTGTTTGCCATGAAAGGCGACTACTCTTCTGAGGGGCGACTGACGGGATCATGTGGTCAGACTCAATGACTTGTAAGACAACATGTCATCGTATCATGATGTCAGTCACTGGATTGTCTGGCCCAGCCGCGATTGTTTACCGACTGCCGTCATGTAGCTAGAATATTGCTTAGTGCGACGTTGAAGAACAAACAAACAGTGTGGATTTTACAAGGGCTTTTCTTGCCACGCCTCGTTCTTGGTCCATGACACGAAGCAACTTTTTTCTGGAAAGAGGGAATGAAACCAAAGAGGGAAGGAAATCAAAGTGGCATTCTTAGACATTTGGAAAGCTTTCAAAAAGGAATGGCACACCAGAATCCTGTGGAAGTTACATCAACATATCTCTATGGGATCTCTTCAGCAGCATGTACAGGGCCATCATTACATGCTCAATAACGAAATCCACTGTTATGTCTCTGCAGAGGGCAGGCTTTGAAATAAAGGGATAAACAATCTTCCTCTGAGCGCAAAATTTATCATCATGGTGCCTTAAACAAGTTTCGTTTTTGGCTGTGGACAGTGGTCCAATTTGAGAAAAGATGAAATAATTGCTGTGGAAATTTTGCTTGAAGCCCATACAAGGCTTGCCCAAGACAACTCACACAGGTACTTTCAATGCCACTGGGTCCAATTCTGTAGAACTATACACTGACACTGATAAAGTACTGTTTCCTTAACATTTGTGCAAGAACCAAACACATTACGTCAGCAAGAAACTGTTCAGGGCATGTCTGCTTTCCTTTAGGAACAGCTGTACTAAGACGTCACATGGGTTCATATCAGATTCGTAAAAGACCACCAAATTGGGCAGCCTGTTTGCCCTGCTGGGTATCATACAGGAAGCAGAGGTACTGTAAGTCCCCATGATCCCCACCGAGGTGGCCTAGCTTTGGTTAATGGTGGCCCGTGTTTTAAACTGTATTAATGATATTGTTATGCTCAAATATGTGTCATCAATTGTTTTTAAATATAGTATCCTTCAATATGTTACATAACTTGTTTTTTTCTTTGCCCAGGCACCAACCACAAGACCGAACATCACTGCCAAAGAGAATGCCAATAGATTATCCTCGGTCGCTCTCTCTGTTATAGTACATATACTTTTATATGACATAAATTCACAAAAGAACAAGGTGATACTTTGAATCAATATAGGCAATGAAATTAACTCAAAGGCTTACCAAATACAAAGCATGCGACATATCTGCTCACGGTGCAGGCGTGGATGACGAATTCAAGGAAGAGGACCACAGGGGCTGAGTTGGACCACACCAGACAGATGCTGCACAGCACCATTACGAACATGGTGGTGATTATTATCGGTCGTCTTCCAAACCTGGAGAAAACAAAACATAACAGAAACAGCACTCTCAATAATGGCTCAAACGTTATGGCCCTAGGTATAGTTACATCCATATATTCAGAGGTTGAAGACAATTGGTTACAAGTGAAAGCAAATGTCATTTCAAGTTCTTTGAGAAACTCCCATTTGTCAGATACCTTAAAATCACAAATGCCACGGTTGAGTTGTCCCACTCTCCAAGGCTTGTTGTTATCCAAGTGATAAAATTTTAATCTTTTTAATCTTATCCAATTTGGCAGACACCTCATAAATATAAAATAAATAAATGAAAAGACTTTTATTGTGTTTTATAGGCTCTATGGGTTATAATAGTCACATAATAAGCCATCAAGGTATAATGCATTACTACGTTAAGGTACATTGCATGCATTAATCAAGGTACATGACATGCATATATCATTAAAAATTTGTGAAGCGATGGAATTGCAGGCGAGTCCTGCAGATCGTACTTGTGAACTTTGTTCAGGTAGATGGCTGGCAATGATATTGTACATGGAAGTTGTTTTCATGAACATATGGTCTTCAACATGTGAAATGCTGGACTTCATTGATAACATATATGTTGAACTTGAGGAAATGGCAGTTAGGCGAGAATCCCAACTGTTTCATATCTACATCTATGAAAAAATGTCCAGACGCACTTTCAAACTCTCCGGAAGACTGTACGACGAGAGGGATGACTTCAACTCTCCAATAATCAACTTCCCTTTTTACCTCCAGCAATACCCCAGTAGCTGTAGCTCCATTTGAGATACAATCTAGTTTTGCTTTTTATTCTTATTTAAGGAATTCTAATCTTCTCAAGTACTATTGCCCAATTCCCAGCAATGCAACGCTTCCACTGTTGTTATATAGAAAATCTGACGTATTGAAAATTAATTACTGTAGCAGTTTATTTAAGGAAATGTTAATAATGTGCATAATTGTTGATTGCATTATTTATGCATATTATAATTAATTATTTAACAGCATGATGTGTGTTGTATCCTATACTAGTTGATACTCTGCGCTTTATCTGAATGTACTAACACTTTCCTATGTATATCTAATGGGCCAGGTCCCCCTTTACGTCAATAAATCATTAATCACTTAAACTTGAAAGATGATTTCATATGATAAGGTCAGTAGATTGAAGAAAAACAAATTATCTGATGAATTAAGTATATGAGATTAACATTGACAAATGATTGTCATTGGTTTCGGCCACAGCTTGTATTGAGTTCTTTGCCCAAATAATTATTTTGTCGGCCTTGTTACACATGTAGATTTGACGTCGAATATGTCCAATGTAGGAAGAACAGTTATAATAATTAATATGAATGTATATTTAGCGATAACTTCATTGTTTTAACCATCGAATAAGAATGGTTCTACTATAAAAAAGGAAAATGTGAATGGTTTATAAGTCAATGCAGCTAAATCTTTAAATCAAACTGTCTTCAGTATTTATATCCAACACAAGTATGCTTCTGCAATGGAATTACCTAATGGATCATGTGACCTTTGATCCGTTTCCCTTCTATCTGGAGCTGCAGATACAAACAGTTGTACCGAATATAGCTTTGGTTCTTTGTTCAAGCAGGGATATCCAGGATATGTTATGAAACATTTCCATGTGTATTATGAATAATGTCTGGTTGTTATCACTCCTGCGTCATGTTTATGTCTAGCATTATGTATACAGATAAAAATGTAATTTGGAATGTGCATGACTCTTATATACTTTTAATGATTTATAACATTTCAAGATATGGCTGAAATACTCCTGATGTGACAATACATTTTACTTCACTCACTCACTCACTCACTCACTCACTACACATGCAAGCCAATTCAGTTATGCACCTGTCGCATACAAGCTGAACTAGCTGAAGAACACTACTACCTAAATAGTCAATGTTATATTGTTTGTCCTTTGTCCTTCCTTTTACGGGCGTACGGGTGGCCCAGTCGTCTAAGGCGCCGCAATTCGCTGTGCAGAGTTGCGACCCTTGGGCACGCCAGAAACCTATTATTGTGGGTTCGAATCCCGGTTCGCTCAGATATGTTTCTAGGTTTGTCAGCACCATACCCGTGGTCGTGGGTTTCACCGAAGCGGTAAACGTCTGAGACCTGCATCACTTCGGGCTTTCTTCCCACATTAAGCTGGCACGCCGTGATATGACAGGAATACTGTTAAAAGCAGCGTTAAACGCAACTCTCTCACTCACTCTTCCCTGGTACATTACAAACATAAGAAAAAAAATGTTGTGATAGTGATTTTATGATAATCCATTTTAGCTATAATAGGTTATAATAAATAATATCCTCAGTAACGAAGGTATTATAAGTTTTCAAACTGTAAAATACATATATGTTAGAATTAATGAGCATCAAATCGCTAAGATCGTTAATCATGACTCATAAAGCATAAACCATAGGTGTTACTTCTATATTTTATAAATGAACAGTAATCAAACAATAATCATTTTCAGACAAAACAAACAGCCTTACATTACATAAGTAACCAGTCTACCTGCTCCGCCATCTCCATGATTGGTTGGATCTTATGGTTCTTAAGTATTTCTGCTTGTTTATTATTGTTGTTTAACGTCGCACTCAGCATTATTTCAACTTTTTGACGCCGGTATGTATATAATCGAGTCTGAACCAGCGAATTCCAGTGATTGACATCATGCACAGCCATCTTTGCATACGATGACATGCATCACCCAACTAAGAGAGCCTGACCACCCGGTCCCTTTGGTCGCCTATTACGACAAGCAAGAGGTGCTGAAGATCAATTCTAACCCGGATCGTCATGTCTATGTTTACTTCTGAAATTAATTTTTCACCAAACACAAGTTTAACTGAAAGGTATTTTGATTGTTTGTAGCTGCAAGAGACTGCAAGTTACATGATGATTAATAAAGCTGGCCTTAATTATTGAAAGTTTTTTTGAAACTCTAAAACACATTAGGTCATCATCAGCTTCACTGATGATATAATGTTTGCAACTCGTTTTGAATAAAATTGGCTGAGTGATGGTCATAAATAGGTTTTAGCAATATGAATGACGTGGATTCCATTTTTAAAACCATTTGTGTGTTGTCACTGGTAGGAAGATGCATGTGAAGTGTCACTGTTTCAGCTTCGTATGAGTTTCTGAGTTTCTGAGTAGGAGATGATCTCATTGCAAAGACATGCATTGTTAGAGATCTCTAATGTCGGCGATTCCTCGTCCTGGGTACTCACATGTCTGACAATGGTCCGACGATGACACCACCAACCAAATGACCAAACATAGCCAGCATCTTGGCATGACTCACGTAGGACTGTTTCTCGCAAACAAAATCCATCTGGAAAAGATACAGTTCAATCGGCCGTAGAAGATGCGTTAAATTTTTGGAATAAGTTCGTGATTAGTTAATGGACCTTGTCAAGGGTTTAATAAATGGCTCGGAGTCAGTATCATGTTGGAGTCAGTATTATGTGTCTGAGTGAGGAGTCCATGTTAAACTGAGACATGATATCTCAGTAGGCTAGTACAAAAAATATCGAATAGTCCTGACGAGTTGAAGCAGCCATACACGGGTTGAAGCAGCCATACACGGAAGTGTAATACTCTTGCACACATTGATGAAACCAATTTCATTTCAGGTCATGTCACAATATGTCGGATATATAAATTGCACTTATGTCTTATATCTTTCGAAGAAATGCGGGTTTCATATTTTTTCTGATAGATTTATGTAAATATTGTTGTAATGATATTAGATTCCAAATGAAACCACCTGAATGTTAATAATCTGAAGTTTGCTTATTTGTTTACAACTCACCGTCTCTGAAACCGTGGATATGAACTGTGATTGATCGTACACCCAGGCATGACACGGTTCTGTGATATTTCTCGTTGACAACCAAACATTGGAGGCATTGGTTTGTAGATACAGTTGACAGCGAGAATACTTTTCCTCACCGTAGTAACCAGATGTCATGGGAATGGAGCGGTTTATGAGTTGTTTGTGAAAGTCATTCTGAATTTCGTAGGTGTCATTGGCAAATCCTGGAATAGCGCACCTGCCATTGGAAATAACATAGTAAACGTAAACGTACAGCGTTTTTACGGTGGCATGTCAGGAATCAAATTTGGGGCATACATATATAACATATACATGTTTTTATCAACCATGATCAGAAAAAATACGAAACATAATACAGGGTACTATGACGAAAATACGCAGTATTACTACCTTATTGAAATAGTTATATCCGATTTTGATTTAAGCATTAGCATATAATTGTACAATATTATGACGTGTTGGGGCGTTTAAAGAGAAATTAGTATCAACAGTAAAGTATATTGTTACATGTCGATTTCCAAATTGTAACAAATTGTTAACGGAGAAATCTGAACGTAAGAGGGCAATGGGAGAAACCAACAAACAACCAACAAGTGGAATACAATCAACAAATGTATTACAAAATTCACAAAATTTACAAATCAATGCAAATTACTGCATGTCTACGAGGCAATAATTTACGGACGCTTCACTTTCTATCTAAGTCAATTAGAGTTATCACGTGTTTCAAATCAGTGGTTTCTACGCCTACTCAAAGGTCTTATCACCATTACTCAGGTGCTGACATGTACAGGTTTTTTACCCTTTTTGTACTACGGGTATATGACGATTAAAGAAACAATACTAACATCTTTTTTCGAAGTCGTTATACTGCACAACAATTACAATGGTAGTACTCAATAGAGTGGGAGTACAATATTCAATGACAGTATGTCAGTGGTCAGTGTCAAATACAAAAATGTAATGGTGACAGTAAAAGTCTGTGACAATAGTATATTCACCCAACAGCAATGATAGTCAAGCTTCCGAGATGGGCAATGAGTGACCCTCACACGAAATCAGGTCTTGATATGATGAAATGCCTGAGAGATGCAAGAGGCATGCTCTTGTCCCTTTAGACACCGTCCAACTAGCTACTGAAAGTTTCATATAGTTCCCTCATAACAAAGAATATTCTCCATGTTTCTATAACACACTATCACAGTCTACAGTACTCCGGACGTTTGCATATCACGTCAGGATCTAAATGAAGTAACTTCAAGACGACTGCTTACATTAAATAGTACTACATTCCTGACAACTAATCACTGTCCAAAACCAGAATGCAATGAGCATCAAGCGAATCTCCACAGAAACAATGTAACACAATTACAATCATTTTTAAACAAAAAATACCCTGCGATATAACACTCTCCTTCAGAGAAAGAATGTTTGAACATAGTGAGAACTTTCTTTGCTAATAAAAGTTTAAAGTACAGTACATAATAATAGACATTATACATGATAACAATGAGAAATGTTTACAAAAAATGCAAATCATGTTTGCAGTCAGAACTGATCACGTTCATCCAACTCGAGATAACATATCAGCAATAACGTTGTCCGTGCCTTTGATATGCTTAATGTCTACATCAAAGTCATGCAAAGCCAGGCTTCAGCGTATCAGGCACTGGTTTTTCACTGTATTAAGGAAAAGTCATTGTGGATTGTGATCAGTGTACACTTGAATAGAAAACAAAGTAGTACCTAAATACACTTCAAAATGTTGCAAAGCTAACAAAAGAACAAGAGTTTCTTTTTCAATGGTCGAATAATTTTTCTGATGGTTGTCAAATTTTCTTGTATAATAACAAACAGGATGATCAAAGTCTGAGGTACCTTCCTGCAACAGGACAGCTCTAGCACCAATGTCACTATCATCTACTGCTAATGTGAAAGATGTTTCAAAGTTAGGTGCTTGGAGAACAGGAGAAATCAGGAGAATAACTTTAATTTTCTCAAAAGCAGCCTGACAATTGCTGTCCCAAACAAATTTCACCTTCGTTGATACGGGCTATAACCGACCGTGGCCTATGACATGACCTATATAATGTACACGTGCCTGTGCACATTCACTTTTCACTACATTTACAGTTAACATGGCTTCAGTGAGTCTCTCGAAGAAAGTGTTTGTCCAACTCCATGGAATGATTGATGACATCGTCAACGTATGCTCTGTAATCTCTCTGAAATTTGTTGAGACGATTGAAGGTGCCTGGAGCCCAAATGGTATCAATTTGTATTAATAAAGTTCATCTGGAGTCTGATAACAGCTTAGCGTGCTCAGTCAGTGGAATCTGCCAATACCCTTTCAATAGGACCACCTTGATTACGTACTTGGCTTGACCGATTCTGTCAATACAGTAATTGATTCTTGGTATTGGATAAGAGTCAGTTTTAGAAACAGAGTTAACACGTCTCATGTCAGTACAAAATCGCTAACAAGCATCAGGCTTCGGCACAATAATGCAAGGTGAACTCTAGTCACTATGATTTGGTTCAATAATGTCATTATCCAGCATATATTGAATTTCCTTCTTTAGAGCTTCAAGCTTGATTGAATTCATTCAGTAGGGATGTTTCACAGCGGCACCTCCATCTACATCATGACACACTAAATATTTATGACCAGGTACATCTATCAACAAGTGAGTAACCTCTTGAAATAACGCTGACAATTGAACCTTTTGCTCAGATAACAAATGACATTACTTAGCATCCAAGTTAACTAAAACTTCAGAATTGTTTAGTTTATGGATAGCATTATCAGCAATGCCTTCGAACTTGACAAAGTCACAATTCTCATCAGTATCACAATCTAATACAATTATACATCATAGTATCATAGTGTCAGTATCACTGACTTTTCTGTCAATAACATACGGACCAAGGTAGCTACTAGCACGCAATGGCTGCCAAGGGATTTACAACACACTACGACTTTATCACCAGGGTCCACTTGCACAAAGCGATCTTAGTGCTACAATTATTGTAAATCCTTAAGATCACGATCTTACGCTTCGGACACAATCGCCATCCACTTGCACAAAGCGATTGTAGGCTAAGATACAATCGAAACTTACAATTGGTCCGGACCAGTCTTAAGTAGCTAAGATCGTTTTAGTCCCTGACAAAATGGCTTGCAAGACAGGGCTTGTTTCACATTAATAATCTGCTTTAAAGCCAACGGATAAAAACGATATCCGTTGGGGTCATATGCGGATAGAGATGCAAATATCAAAGGTCAAGTAGGACTACTTTCACTGTTTATAAACAAACATGGCGTCGCCCTCGTCATTCGGCGATCGAGTCAGAGATACAAATTCGGAATCTGGATAAACTACAGGGGTAATTGCTATGATTATCAAAAGAACAGTCTAACATACTGAAAATCAGTGTCTAACTGTGACGTAGCTAAGGCATTTTATAAGTTTTGGCACCTTTGGAGATATGAATTTTGAAACAATTTTGCGAGGGCACGAGGCCTAGCCGTGCGGGATCAGTAGCCATATCTGCGCTTGTAGACCTCTGCGGCTTGGAACCTTCTCCACAAATCAAAATAGTTAGATTTGGCAGAAATATGTTTGAATTGTTACCTTGTTTCGTTTTGTCGCTGTGTGTACATCTGACTACACTTCTTAACGTTATGACAGGACAGACCGACTGTCAACAACGTCTGACCGTGGCTGTGACGTCTCATAGACTAGGGTTAGAGTAGCTTCCCTTTGACAAGGGGCAATTACTCTAGCGGACAGACCGGTGGATTGCCGCAAAAGGCAATTAAAAACAACTGTTGTTTTGCGTATATGTTGCTTCGCCACTGGATAAGAAACAGATTTCAGTTGGAACTATATTGGCTACTGTCACTGTCCGACTGACACATCACTTACCCTGTGACCAAATAAATATTAATGCGCGCATTCCAGGAAAACTCGCAATGTTTTGGTAATGTTTGTGAGAGAGGGAAAGCAATTTTAAAGCACAGAATTAAAGAACGACATTGTATGATAAACAGGTTATCACGCTTGTGTGTTTGGGGATGGTAAATATCCTGTATTAGGAATAAACACTATGTATTTAGCTCGCCAAGGGTCGCTAAATACAATGTTTATTCCTAATGCAGGATATTTACCATCACCAAACACACTCGCGTGATAACCTCTATTTACGTTCAAACACTGCCTCTTTATTTTGTTAAATTTTATGATTCGAATCGACACTTCAACAACACGAAGACCGCACCACAGATTTAACATCAGAAATATCGTTAATTGCGATAGTGAACCACATAACTATCGAGTCGATAGCTAAAAGTACTATATCGTCTTAATGCTGAAAGAAGTCTGAAACAACATACCTTATCAAGGGAAGGATAAAACCTAAGTCGCCTGCAAGCGATTTTTAACGTCCGTGACCTTCTAGATAAATCAAGGGTAGCTAATCATAGTTTATACTCTAGATGGGAGTGGTTTCCCTTTGTATAAGTATCGTAGAATCAACCTTGCCCAGTGTATTAATGTTGTAGAACCGCCGAGCTCCTCCTGTATCTCTTTTGCGTCACATTCCTGTCAATTATTTTGTCGTTAGTTTATCATTAAATTAATCTACAAGTAAACTCAAGTCGAAGTGCAAATTCATACTTTTAAATCTAAAATCGAGTGGAACGGACACGATCGGTTGTAATATCTGAATTTAGAAGAACCCAATACAAATACAAATGATGAAACATTTGAAATTTGTGTAAAATATCCCATAAATAGCAAAAGTAAAATTCACACTTTTAAAAAAATATATAAGTAATACCCAGTGAATATACATTAAACAACTGCTTTCTTGAAACATTATTCATTATTCTTATTTCCCATACATGCATTCTCGAAATCTCCCGTCTTACTGTGTTTTGAAAAGGTTGTCATAACGTCCTTTGTAAAAGCAGCGAAACTAAAACATGAAGGATAAATATGTATTTAAGATTTTACGGAAAGCACCCCCAAATAGATGACGATCATACATTTACCTGTTATGTTATTTGGACATATTATTATTTTCTATATTTATTTTCATAATAAGAATGTCACTAAATCTATATGCCAACATTCTAGTTGTAGTTTCCTTAAAATAATTGGGACCTTTCAACTGTGCAAGGTGCGATGGAGGGAGGTACGTGTTTATGTCATAACCGGTTCCACACGTTGTATCCGCAGCCAGATTTGCGTGTTTGCAGACAAACGTAGACAGGTGTCTAGTTTAAGATATTCGTACCTCCACCATTGAAGGTAGCGATCTTAATTCCAAGCCGTCTTACAATCGCGCTAAGACCGGTTTGTGCAAGTGGAATAGGACAATTGTATGGTAATTGTAAAGTTGATTGTAGCCACCTAAGATCGATTGTAACTGTGCAAGTAGGCTCAGGATTGAAATTTCTCTCTTGAGACTTTTTGTCATAATGTACTTACTCCAATAAACCTATCATTAAGTCAATGTTCTTTAAAATGCTGTAAAGGTCCATGAACAGTATTTCCCAAGACTTAAACCTAGGGACTAAGGAACTGACTCCCTCAAAGGAAACAATAACAAATTAATGCCTTCATTACAATCTTAGTCTCAAAATAGTAAGTCCTAAACATGTTCTTAAGAGTCTGATGAAACCTCTCTAAAGCTCCAGGAGATTCAGGATGATATAGATTACACTTCAATTGAGTTATACCTAACTGGTGCATTGCTTATTGGAAAACACCTGACATGAAATGAGAGCCCTCATCTGGCTCAGGCAAACCATCCATGGTGATATACTTTACTAATGCCTTGATAAATACCTGACCTGTAAATTTCCGCAAGGTGCAGCTGGGATGTTCTGATTCGGTTTGCAAACCATTTGACACACATGACATTGCAAAATAAGCCACATTATTCTGCAAATTAGGCCAAAGAAAATTTTGCCACAAGTTTTGTTTACATTCAAATAACCTGCCAATGGAGTTTCATGTGCCAAACTCGAAACATGTTTGATATGAATTTGAATGAACAATTTGATGGAAGACCAATATTCATTGTCAGCAGTTACATCTGGTCTCCTCTGTGTCCTCATGCAAATGCTATTCTTGATATCATAGCAAACGGGAACCTTGTCAGCTTCTTTTGAAGAGTGTGTGCTCCCCCTGTATATTTACTAACTGATCCCTATAAAGAACTGGTTCCTCAACAGTAAAACTTTCAGAATGTTCATTACTCTCGCTCCCTCGAAAAATTAGACAGGTCAAGAGAGTGCCAGCCAAATCATAACTGGAATCATTATCAGAAGACCTCAGCCATAGTATGTGTAACAACACACGAAGGAAACATACCTGGAATTTCATTTTCAAGATTTTGAGTACTTTCTGAAGTGCTAGGCTCAAGACAAACAACGGGATCAGCCAAACATCTTGTCCCTGCCAAAGCATTCCCAGTGAGCAAGTCTAAACCGTTAACAAGTAGAGTTGCTACAACAAAAACCTTGACCAGCCAAGACACCACAACTGTCTTCAAATTCGAGAGGTACACTAGAAGAACAACGTACACCCTTCATCAAAACCTCAGAGGTCGCTGATGACTCCTCAGAATGTTGGCCAAATACCATAAAAAACATATTTTGAAGAGCACCCGTGTCCCTTAAAACGGTAATGTGCTTAACATAGGAACTGTCACCTTTAGAAGTTTTAATATCGTGCCCTAGCACCACTAGAGTGAGTGAGTGAGTGAGTATGGATTTACGCTCCATTGAAGGTATATGTCTAAATGTTACAAATGCTACCCATCTCCGGTCAGGTTCCCTGCTTGTGGAATGTGCACGGAGACAACAATCTCATCATTTTGCAAATACGGAGATTGTTGTCTCTGTGCACCAAATTATGTCGAGGCATTATACGCGATCGTGCAAAGTACTTTTTAGATATGTCCGAGGAGGAGATTACAACAGAGCTGAAGAATCAGGGTCTGACTTCTGTGAAGATATTCACAAGGAACGATAGTGACAGCTTCATTGAAACCAATACCTACATTTGCACGTTTGCTCTTACAGGGTTTTTAATCATTGGGGTGGATGTATATATACCAAATCCACTCCATTGTTTCAAATGCCAACAGCTGGACATGGTGTGAAATCCTGTCATAACTGCAATAAGACCCATGATAGCACAGACTGCACAGATACCATCAAATGTGCAAATTGCAGCAGTGATCACATGACCTGTTATGGGAGACAAACAAAAATTCACAAACACAAACTCTAGCTTCACAAACTCTACTTTCTACAGAACCTCTGCCAGAATCTGCACCTGAACCTGCACCTGAACCTATCACTGAAATAATGAAAAATGTAAGCATGACAAGAAAAGGATAAAAACAACAAAAGAAAAAAGAATCAAAGGCCCTGAAACAAATTGAGGTGCCTTTATACCATTGACAGTCCCTCTGGAGGTTCATAACCCCTTTGAACCTCAAGATGTGGCAGTCACTTCATCTCCGCCAATTCAACGGAAAGGTTCTTCCTCCCGCTCACAATCTCCAGTTGAACTCCCATGAGTTGCTCTGCTACCTTAATACAATGGAATTGTCAATGACTTCGGAACAATTTAATGACTTTCAGCGACTCATTCAAGATTTAAAACCAAGAATAAAGCAACTGGAGGATCTTCTGTTATGGTGAGCTGGGGCGTCATTTACAGTCCTGTTCCTCTCAATAATCTTCTTCAGTCGGTACGTATAACATTAAATATTGTTTTGACTTTATGTGTATCACCATCGTACTCTCTTCGACAGTCTGATCTTCAGGCACTATTTGACCAACTACCTAACCAATGTGTTATCATTGGAGATTTAAATAGGCATAACCTGCTTTGGGGTAGTAGTGAGACTAATAATAAAGGAAAAGTACTTCAGGACTTTTTCCTAAATAATGATTTGTGCATTTTTAATGATGGTTCTCACACATATCTACTACTGTCCTGTGACTGGCACTTACTCTTTTCTGCCGTTGTTGATTCTAATATACTTAATGAATGTGAATGGTCAGTCCACAATGACCTCTGTGGAAGTGACCATTTTCCTACCATTTTACAAACCGTGGCACCATCTGATGTTTCCCATCATCAACATGGAATTTCTAAGGCAAATTGAACTTTCTATGAACTCCTTTGCACTAATCAACTAAAACTGGATGGTTTTCTTGATGTTCTCGACCTTTTGAAACATTTTTGTTCCGATAAACTTAATTAAAGAGCTGATAAATGTATTCCAAAGTCCTCCTCAAATCCTCACATATGTAAACCATGGTTGGTTCAGCAATGATTGCAAACTAGCTAGGAAGACAAGCACAAAGGCTAAACAATATTTCTGTCGCCATCCTATGGTCCACAATTTGAATAAATTTAAAATATTAAACGCTAAAGCATAGCCTACATTTAAACAAAAAAAGCTTTAGTCTTGGCAAAAGTATGTCTCAAAGATAAATTCACACGTATGCTGATATCTAAAGTATGGAATATTATTCAGAAAATTAAAGGTAAGGGTTCTAAATTTAGTATCCACCACCTTAAAAAGTGGAATGACTTATTAACTGATACTTCTGACAATGCAAATAAACTTGGTGAAACTCTGGCTCAACATTCTTCCTCCTCCCACTATGTCCCTAAATTCCAAAAATATCAAAATCAGCAAGAAAAGAAACCCATAAGTTTTAATTCAAATAATGGGGAAAATTACAATAAAACGTTTTTCATTCATGACCTTCAATACTGCCCTTAGGCAAGCTCATGATACTGCTACAGGGTCTGATAATATACATTATCAACTCTTAGATCATTTACCGCAGTCCTGTTTAGAAACCCTCTTGGTGATATTTGATGAAATCGGGACGTCAGGAGAATTTACTTCTTCATGGCGTGATGCTATAACTGTTCCCATTCCTAAACCTGGACGTGATCATACTGATCCTTCCAATTATCGACCCATTTGAATGACTGCTGCAAAACCATGCAATACAAGTGGTACTTGGAATGAAATAATCTAAAGACCTACGTCCCCTATAAATAGTGGACCTCTACCAAGGATGGGGGCGGTCGAGTAGCCTAGTCGTCAAAGCGTTCGCTCGTCACGCCGAAGACCTGGGTTCGATTCCCGACATGGGTACAATGTGTGAAGCCCATTGCTGGTGTCCTAAGCCCTGATTTTGCTGGATTATTTCTAAAACCATACTCACTCACTCACCCAAGGATGGTAATGACAATATTGACTTCAAGCTGTTGAAATGGTACATCACTTGGACTGCTCCTTTGAAAATATTGATGGTTGAAAGGCATATCTATACTCAATTTTCACTTCATGTATTCGAGTAAATCAGCCTATAAGTAGAATTTTCAAATATCAATGATGAATAGTTAAAGTGAAAAGTAATTTGAAATTTCTCAAGGAATTCAAAACCTCTGACGTATGACGAGTCCATTGATGAACTTTGGGAGGGGTGAAGGGTGTAGTCAAGGACTGTAAACACAGCCCTGTCTTGGAGGGGAATGAATACAGATGGCTATCTGGTGCCATTACCTCTATCACCACAAGTATTTTATTATGAGAGTATAATGATAAATGAAAGACATGTCTGTAAGAGACAAAACATATGTTTAATCTAAGAAAATACTTTACAATAGTTGGAATATGTCCAAGTTATCTTCTATATATAACCAGGAAATGTTCAGCTCTGAGACAACAAGACTGTTGATGCCTGAGACTGACAGGGAGGAGTATGTGGGACCTCAGTGGGAGAATGTGAAGAACATTATTCTTTGCAAAGATTGAATGATTGATGATGAGCATACATTTTGCTCTATTTTGTTCATTTCTCAATAAGAGACATTTTAAAATAATTTTGTTATAATCTTGTCTCATTAATATACAGTGAGCATGCAAGATAAATTATAAAAATGAAGAAATGAAAACAATGTAATAGAAGTTATAAAGATTCAACATTAAAATACAGGAAGTCTTAAGCAGATTTGCTATAGTCAAAGAAAAACAAATCACAAAGTTTATTGTTAGAGTGTTTTGTAGATATTTTGTAGTTATTGACAATATACAGTTATTTGAATGATTTTTCAACAATTGTCAGGAAGTTTTTTTTACCCCACCAAATTTACATTAGAAGTGCCATTCGATGACAAAAGGCACATGCCTACACAGCCACATGACCAAGCCGAGATCTCTGTCAGGCTCCAATTGCAGTCACCCCTCCGCTTGGTAGGCATGTGCTAGGCTAACAATTTATTACCATGGGAGAAAACCTCGGGCCTTTAATCACAAAACTTCAATGTGGTTACCATTGACTAAATACATTTAGTTCAATTCGAGTCATCCGTAAAGAATTCCAATATAAACAAACAACATGCAGTGTTAATCGTTTTCGATCCAGAAAAAAACATATGACACCACATGGAAGCACCATATTTTAAAAGACTTACATGACTTTGGATTGCGAGGCCGTTTCCCTCAATTTATATCCAAATTTTTATCCGACAGACAATATGAAGTTCGTGTGGGTTCAACCCTGTCTGATCATTATAATCAGGATCAGGGTGTCCCACAGGGCAGTAGTAAATATGTTACATTGTTCAGTATAAAAATAAATCATCTTTCCAAAGTATTAAACGATTCAATTGATGGATCACATTTTGAGGATGCTTTTAGCATATCATGTTGTGGTAAAAACTTGCACACGTTTGAAAGACAATTATACCTGTCTATATAAGATAAATAAATGGTCGTTGGAAAATGGTTTTAAATTTTTGAAATCCAAACCAAATTGTATACATTTTTGTAGGAAATAAAAACCTCATTAAGACCTTGATTTATTTTTAGATAGCACTCCAATTTAAGTTGTAAAAGAGACTAAGTTCCTCGGTATTATTTTTGATCACCACTTAACCTTTAAACCACACATAAAATATTTGAAATATATGTGCCTGGAGGCCCTTGACCTACTGAAAGTAGTTTCAAATTCCAAGTGGGGAGGGATATCAGAAAACCCTCCTCCAAAGCACTTATTTACTCTAAACTGAATTATGGCTCCATCATCTATGGTGGAGCCTGCAAAAGCATTCTGAAGCTTTTGGATTCTATCATCATCAAGATCGAAGACTCTGTTTTTGATTTTTCCGAACTTCTCCTATTGATAGTCTGTACGTTGAGGCTGATGAACCATCTCTTAAACAACGCCGAATTAAATTATCCTCACGGTATATATCTAAATTAAGTTGTAATAAGTCGAATCCAGCATATGACTGTGTTTTTAGACCCCTTTACCAAAATCTCTACAATAAAAAATCATCGGTTCTCCCTCCACTTGGAATATGACTACAATCTGATATTTCTGCTGCTAAAATTTGTCTTGCAAATATAGCCCCCCCCCGCCCCCAAGCTTTTGCCTTCTCCACCTTGGCAGTATAGGTCGAGTTCCATGATTGATGAAAAAATAACAAGAAGAGGTTTGGTTGTGAATTATAATATAATCTAGGGAGGGGTAACAAATTATTGATCAACCCCAGTTTGAATGAAATTGTGCAATCGCAGGTAATGTAAGCTCAAAGTAAACAATGGTAGGGTAAGAAATTTCATTTTCAAACGTTGTCTGAAATGTCACCAAAAAATTGTCAGACACACTACAAGTTCATGGTTGACACAGTCGTACCTGTCTCGCCCATCGTAGTCTCAGGCGTCCATGTTGAGCAGTTAGTACCATTCCTCGGAAAGGATGATACGCTCGGATTCCAGCAGCACGACGTCGTCGCGTTACTGTACGTTGGCTTATGGGATGCCCCAACGCTGTTGCTGCCGTCGCCGTCGCCATTACAAATCTGTTTTGAAGGTGAATGAGCCGCATCTGACCGTCTTCAAGTGGTGTTGTCAGGCCTGTCCTGTGTCCTCCCTGTCTGCTTGTACCAATGAATCAGCCTTGCTACTGTCAATGGTGTACAACCAAACCTTCTGGCAATTTGGACCTGTGTTGCCCCCATTTCGGCAATACCGATGGCTCTCTCTCTCTCTCTCTCTCTCTCTCTCTCTCTCTCTGTGCTCCTGTGACAGTCGTGGCATTTCTTTTGTGTGCTTTAATCACGCGTGGTTATACCCTGCAGACGAACGCATTTATACAGCTAACCTGCACGTGCAGTTTTTGCCATAGGCGGGAAACCTCTTTAACCATTTTTTTGTCACCGCACGAGCGCCGTCAAAGGTGGCGCGTTCGGGGAAAGTGTTTTTTGGTACCTGTTCCTGCTCAGTCATATTTCCAATACCCACTTTCCACTAGTTAACGCTGTTTTTAGGAAAATTACAAATTGCCAACCTATACTTTCTTTTGCTGCATAGTTAATTTATCAACAACAAAAAATGAATTACGAAACACTTATAATACTTACAAATCTATATTTACAGATAGATCCAAGGATAGCGGTGATGTTGCCAGCGCCACGTCATTGGATCCAGGACTATCTCCTCCAGGTTACCCAATAATAGTTCTTTTTTCACAACAGAGGCCAATGCCATTTTAACAGCTTATCAGTAAACTGTCAAAATGTAAGAAGTTTATCATATATCTGATTCACTTTCTTGCCTTCTGGCTATTCATAACATATCATGTCAACATCCACTTGTAATCAACATTATTGAATTATCTAATGAATTTGCTGTTGGTTGCCCAGTTATGTGGGCATAAAAGGCAACACAATGGCTGATGCTACAGCAAAAGCAGCACTCAACAAATCTGTGACACCTCTTCTTATCCCATACACAAATCATAAACCTGTAATCAGCTCTTATATTCGTGATCTGATGCAAAAAAACTCCCAAGTAGTTGTCAATAAATTACATGAAATCGGTTACACCTACTTGGGCTGACAGTCCAGATTTGAAGAGGTCATTATGCGACGATGTCGTATTGCCCGTAGTAGATATACACACGACTATTTATTGAAAGGTGAGGATCCTCCATTTTGTATCCCTTGTGATGACTGTATTGATGTTTCCATCACAAGGGATAAATATTTCATTGTAAAGACAGTCAAGGACCTTTTTAGTAAAGTTAATTTTCATTTAATACTATGTTTTTAAAAGAAATAGAACTTATTCATAAATTTGATGTGCTAACTGTAGAGTTTTAAAAATTGTTAGAGGAAAGTAATAACTTAGATTGTTGGTTGCGGTACTATCGGGTGGGTGGTGGGTCGGTGGGGTGGGTAGTGGGTCGGTGGGGTGGGGGTGGGGTGGGGGGGGGGGGGGGGGTGGTTGAAGCAGGCTAAAATTATTGTCCCCCAAAGAGTATGAACGTTCCACATCATTTGATGTATTTTTATGCATGCCAGGCTTTTAAACGTAGTATATTCGTCATTTTAATCTTTGGCCCAACTGGTACACTGCCGCCAGGGATGATTATAATCCTGCCAGGGTCCATGCAGGTAGCAAAGGCACTGTAAGTCCCCATTGTCCCTAGTATGGTGATCTTCCTTTAGTTAATGGTGATCTCTAGCCCATTTTTGTGTTGTTAGCCCATTCTTTCTGCTTTTAACTAGTTTTAACTCGAATCTGTGTTATTCAGGTTATTGCACTGTCCTTCTATGACAGGTTTTTATTTAGTTTAAATATATGTATTAATGTATAGCTTTTCCTCATGATATTGCTAAAATACTGCCGATGTAACGTTAAATATTAACTTGTTAAAATAACTCACTGATTACTGACTGAACACAATGCAAACACAGAGCGTATAGCGAATCTCAACACAATGTAACACAGTTTTGTGCTTGTTACAAAATAAAATACACTGCCATATAACAATATACATACCTATGTTCAGGAACTGCAAACAGAAACACAACTGCCTGTATAACCTGGAGAGACGCCGGTATTGCTGGTAGGCACAGAAGTACATACAGCCATTTCTGGTATGTCCCAAACTCCCCCAGTTGCCTCAGCACGTCGTCGAACTTCATCGTCCACGAAGACCACCAAACAAACTTTCAAGAATTGAAGGAAATGATAAAGCAGTGAGTCAACACACAAGTCCACACGCGATGACAAACAATCAAAAACGTAGATCCCAAATGCATTATTCAATTGGATATGACGATCAATTACCAGGGGAAAACAATACCTACGCTACACGTTACATTTATACAGGCCCACTAACCAGGTGTCAGGATAATATTACCATATATAAGTGGTGCAATTAATTATGTGTGTCAAAGTGTGGCCATATGGTGACGATAACAAATTAATATATACAAGTGAATCATGAATACAATGTTATCTTTACACATAAATTTGTCAAACTTATTTTAGCATTACAGCAACCAAAGCAAACAGCCAAAGCTAGGCCACTTCACTGGGCATCATAGGGATGGGGGCTGTGCTTCCTGGCACAATATCCCAGAAGGATTCACGTCATCACTTTACTACAGATGGTTGAACACAGTACTACCCAATATTTAAAAAAATGTTCAACAATGAGTTGGCTCAAAGCACATGTTGATGAAGGTTAGATCGATTATAATACAAGTTGTAGCAGGATCACGAGGAGTACATTGGGTTTATACGTCCCGCGTAAGGATTTATATCACAAGCTTTGAAGCGGGGTATAAAGGATTTATTCAGTCTTAAAGAAATAAACGTGCAGCATGTAGTGCCCGTGGCGGGGAATGAGAGATTTATTGGTCGAAAACCCAAGCTTCTGATTGGTCGATCCTTTTCTTTTTGGTAGACATCTCCACTGCCACCACAATCATGTTGTGGAACGGTCGTCTTAATTCTAAAGGTAGACCGACAGGACAGACATGGACGTGATGTAGGAATGCCTACTTGATGTTCTTCGTGTCTCCATGCAAACGTGATGCAACTTGTGACTACAAACAGACTTCTTTTTTTTTTTTTTTATGGACATACGTAGTGTTGTCACTCGCTCATCCATGCCGAGTAGTTGGCACTCGTGTATGCCTGCATGGCGGTTTTTTTACTCTTGACTCCATGAAAACGTGGCACCACTCCTGACAACAAACAGACGTTACTAGAGGTATAGATCGATAGACATATGTGACGTTGTCACTCGCTCATCCACGCCTAGGTGTTTGCACTCGTGTATGCATACATGTGTGCTGTCATCCGTGTCTCCATGCAAACGTGGTGTCACTCGTGTCTCCATGCAAACGGGGTGTCACACGTGTCTTTAAACAGACGTTATATATATATATATATATATATTTATATGGATAAAGAGAGATCGATAATGTTACTCGTGTTTTACCTCCAAGAGGACGGGGAGGGTGTGGGTTCCTTTGGATTGTTGTTGCTTGTGTTGTCAAAACAATGATCAAAACGTTTCTTTCAGGAGAGATGGGTGGCCCTGAAAATGGCCGTTGGAAAACAAACTGGAAACTCAAAAAACAGTTGAGCAGCATGTGCCACTTTGCTCAGATGTTATATATCTTCTTCTTCCTCCTCCTCCTCCTTGGACTGATGACATCGACGGTGCTTTGAAGGGTGCTTTCTTGAGAGGCTTCTGTCATGTTTTCTTTTGCATAGGCATGGTGTGACGTCCACATGGAGTTGTGTGATGCATTCGTTTAGGGCACGGCCGTCGATATGCATGTCTTCTATGAGATGGAGCACTTGTGTCACTTGTGTCGACATTGGCAGTGCTGCTGGAGTCTTCTTTCAACTAGGTTCTGGGCAATCTGCAGCGAAATGGCCCACGGTTTGGCAGTTGTAGCACAGGCCCTGGGGAGTCTTCTTGCGGGGTTTCTGGGCAATCTGCAGCGAAATGGCCCATGGCTAGGCAGTTGTAGCATGAGGGAGTTTTCTGCTTAACTTGACTGCTTATCTTCGTCTTCGTACAGTCATAGTGGCGGTGACCTTGAGTGTGGCACTCGGTACATGTCACTTCAGGGCAGTACAGGTAACTGTTACTGTCAGTCTGACACTTCATACAGGTGTATCGAGATACATGGTTGATCTCTCATTCAGTGCTAGGATTGTGATGGTGAGCATGGCTTCGGTCTTTTTTTATAGGAGAGGCACAGAAACCCTGCTTCCTGATTGGTCCAAAATGCAGCGCACCGATTGGATCGTTCCGGCGACTGGCCTGAGCCTCGGTTTTCCAAACCGAACTGACCCTTGTGTTTCCATAGGAACAGGCCAGGTATGATGTTGTGGTGATTGGGCAAACAAGTTCTGAGCGATGTACAACACGGATGTGTTTCAGTGATGACTTTACTTGGTGAACCGTCGCAACACTTCCGTTTCTTTTTCTTTTTTATTGTCACCAAGCAAATCAACAATGACGAACCACCACTTTTTCTGGCAAGGTACGATCCGCTTCTTTCATGTCTTCAACTTGAAAAAATGGATGACATAACGGGCAAAGAGTCCTCCTTCCTGGGTCTCTTGGTCATACGTGTCAAAGGTGTCGAAATGCCAAGCTTCATACATCTGAATCACTTTGTAGCCACACTGCTTCACGGCTTCTTGGACTTCTAGGGTGGTGTACGTGTCCACCCAGGCCCTCTCTTCGTCCATGTGCACACAGGACGTCTCTAACTGGGTTTTGGCACAAGTGCAGCACAAAGAAAGGAGCAGTTGTCCACATACCTGAATGGTAGTAGAGGATGGTAGAGTTGTGCCGGGGGTAGGACATGTCTTTGGATAAGGCCGTGCAGATCAAACAAGGTCTCCACAGGGGGATGGTCGCGGAGGGTAGGATGTCCTGTGGGAAAGGTAACGTACTTGCAAATGTAGGGATAAAGCGACATCGATATACTGGATGGTTTCACCTTCTTTGGCCTCGTAGTATAATTGGGTGGCATTGGTTCGTTCACAATAGAAGGCCTCATGAGGGTCTAGCGGGGCAGGAAAGTCGATACAGTGTGGTCCATGCAAGAAAGAACTCAAAGCTGGGTCTGTCCATTGCTTGGCTTTAAAGTCGCATTCCCACAGGATGATGATACGTTTCACATCACAGTGTTGGTTCAAGAAGGTCAGGCGATGCTGGGTCTGGAAATACCCATAGACGTGACCAGGACGGGATGAGGTGCTCCATGTTCGGTTTTGTAACAGGTGGGGCACCCATGCCAGAAACAGCCCATGAATTCAAAGACGGTGCCTGTCGCTGGATCGTATCCATACACACTGTAATGTGGCACACATGAAAGTCACTTCACCCCAATTCCTGGCATGATGTATGTGCAGATCCGGAGTGGTCTTAATTAGATAGGGCGGTCGGGTAGCCTAGTGGTTAAAGCGTTCGCTCGTCACGCCGAAGACCCGGGTTCGATTCCCGACATGGGTACAATGTGTGAAGCCCATTTCTGGTGTCCCCCGCCGTGATATTGCTGGAATATTGCTAAAAGCTGCGTAAAACCATACTCACTCACTCACTCACTCACTTAATTAGATAGCATAACCAGTGCAAACAGGCCAGTGAGAAGCCTCTCTTGGGTCGGTAGCCTTGAGGTGGGATGATGGCAATGGTTTTGGGTTTCAGAAAGAGTTTATTGTAGGTTTATTCTTGACATGGATGGCAGTCTTCTGAACACACTTGTTGGGCCATGGGTGTCACCAAGACATGGACTCGTTGAAAACAGGTCAGACACTTGAAAGGCACTGGGTCCTCCCTCTGGTGTTGACTGGCGGGTGTAAAAGCGCTGATTTTGGAACCATCCTTTGCATGACAAGCAAGAGAGACCATGATCTTCCTTGATTCAACAAGGTGTGGGGTGGTGGCATGCATGGCAGCTGTATGGCTTGGTGCAGGGATGTCTTTTGGGATGGTCATAACCACGGTCTCAGTGCTCACAGTAATAGCTAGACCCATGAAAAGGATGGCATGGCAGTGATCACATCAAAGTGGTCATGATGATGGTATAAATGCAATACGGTGGAGCCGGTTGGAGCCTCATCACTCTTAATCAACAGTCTGTTGAACAAATCCTGACTGTAGACTTTCAGCCGATAGTTCCTTTGGGCATGTATGTTCCACACGTTCTAGGGTGTTCAGGTCCTGACAGCGGCCTTCAGGGATGCCTAGGCGCCGAAGCATTGCCTTTGCCAGTTTTTCTTGAACGTTGGCTCGCCACATTCGTCCCATTAGTCTCCATCTCTGGCTTGACCATTCTTGAATAGGGGGGTCGGTCTTCTGTGCATAA
Source organism: Haliotis cracherodii (assembly GCF_022045235.1). Lineage (NCBI taxonomy): Eukaryota > Metazoa > Mollusca > Gastropoda > Lepetellida > Haliotidae > Haliotis > Haliotis cracherodii. The sequence goes on from NW_027266286.1 coordinate 11,550,203, forward strand.
TGTTGTGCAACCACAATGGACCTTGCCAAACAGGATCGATCTTTGTTCTTGATCTGTACAATGCACCTTTTGCGTTCTAAAAATATTTCCAGCCCAACCACATTATTTAGACGTCCACTGCCTGATCCTAGCCCATTGGGATCTGCTACATGTAATAATTTCACATACTTGGTGTCATCAATGACAAGGTCTTTGTTGGACTGCTTGACTTTTTCCATGGCATACAAGATATCTTGGGCACGGAGATCTTCAAAGCGGCGAAATGAAATCCGTATGAGGGACTCCAAAGCGGGGTGACGGATACAAAGACCAATACCCTTCTGGCCTGACACCTGTCGGCAGATGTCCTTGATCACGCTGTCTTCCAAGTAGTCTTGGTTCAATGTATACTTGGTTCAATAAGTATTGTTAGAGGTTCTTCACTGTCTGGCTCGAGACACCACTATCTTCTCCAAGCGATACGGTTCACTCTGCTTGTCAGTCATGATGCCTATGAGTGCCTGATGAACGTCCGCTTTTCTTGATTTACAGACAAGCCTTCCTCAAAACAGTATAAAAAATCTGGCCAATCAGAAACTTGGGTTTTCGACCAATTAGAAGACAGCACCGACCAATCAGAAGACAGCAACCGAGCTGAATTGTGCTTTCTATCCCATGGCACAGGCCTGTTCCTATGGAAAAGAAACACAAAGGTCGGGTCGGCTTGGAAAACCGTGGCTCAGGCCAGGCGCCGAAACGGACCAATTGGCGTGTTGCGCTTTGGACCAATCAAAACAGGGACCACCATCTCGATCGACTCCCTCTCCTATAAAAAGAAGATGAACACTCTAGTGGGTTCAGTGTCACTTGTGAAAAATTCAACATGGCACGGAGAATGGCAGAGACGAGAGCTGTACAGATGCTTGTGAGGGGACCAGGACTCTTCTGGATTCTTGCGGACCCAGGAGTGAGGGTACGGATGCTTGTGATGGTAGGCCATCGCCATCCAGTAAGCCACTGTCGCCCCATTATCTACACTTTGTAAAAAGGCTAGCCACATTTGAGGGTTAGCCTATGCAGATGAACCAGACCGCTGAAAGATGGCCCATGTGGTCTTCGTGTACACTCAAAGTGCCGATGGTGTGTACTGCTTTCATTGCGGCGTGCGGCTGATAAAATGAGTGCCCAACGACAATCCTTGGCTGGAACACCTCTTACCTCAATCTGACCGGGCTGGTGAGACACAGAAGAAGAACATGTCAGCTACTGCATACTGGCACTATGTGAGGACAATGCGAATGAGGAAGCTTCTGTTTCCCTTCTAGTTCCAGTTCCTATTCCAAATTGTTGCCAACAGCCCTTTTCAGGGCCACCCCACTCTCCCGAAACAATGCTTTCATCATTGCGTTACCTACCCATCACAACCACAACAAAAAAAACCTCCTCCTCCTCCTCCCTCCACCACCACCACCACTTTTTTTCGCTTTTTTAAAAAAAAGTGGAGGATTTTACGCTTCTGTTCCTTTTGTTCCATCCTGGGTGATGCGTGCGCATCCATGAAATGAAATGAACAAAATGTTTTTTCATTTCATGGATGTGCACGCATCACCTAGCATGCCCCTCTTTGTCAATCCAAGATGGCGGCACTTTCGGTAGGGGGAGATAACTCCTGCTGACTTAGTCACCAGGGTACGGTCTATAACTACTCACATTGGCCAGAAGCAAGATCATTAAATAACTCAAGAATTTGGATTAAAAGTGGATGTTTATACGACATATTTTTAATTGCCTGAGTGTGAGTGAGGGATTTAATATTTAAAGTCACATCGGCAATATTTCGGCCATACAGTGACTTGAACAAGGTATAGCATATATAAAAACTGTCGTCAAAGGACAGTACAACAACTAGCAATATATCAGAGATTATAATTTAAAACTAGTTTTAGATCAATAAAATGATTGGATTACAACAGACGACACATTATAAAAACAGACTATTAATCACCAACAACTAAAGTTAGGCCACCATACTAGGGACCATGGCGACTAACATTACCTTTGCTACCTGCATGGTTCCCCAGCAGGATTTACACCATTCCTTTAGTCATTGGCGAATGTTGACAAGATTAGCCGAAAATTAAAAATAGATGAATTACTTTGAATGAGGTGGTCTTACATATCCTCTCTGGGGTACAATAATTTTTAACTACTTTAAGCCCCTTCGAGGATATAGCCACTTACAATCTCAGTTCATTATTCATACTATCAATAGTAAAAGTTTTTTATTTATTTACAATACATTGTCATCAAAATTTATCAATCAATTCAATTTCCTTTAAAGAGCAAGCATAAAATGAGGACTTACCTGATTAAAAAGATCCTTAATGGATGGTACTTTGAAGTACTTATCCCTTGTAATGGAAAAATCAATACAGTCAAGCAGGACATGATCGTGATTCTTTCATCACAAGGGATAGAGAACAGAGGATCTTCACCTTTTAAAAGATACTCATGTGTATATCTCGAGTGGCCAATACCACATCGCCGCAAAATGACCTCTTCAAATCTGGACTGACAACCCAAGTAGGTGTAGGCAATAGTTGGTTTAATTTCATGCAATTTGTTTACACCTGCTTGGGTGTCCCACTTCTGTTTCATAAGATCACTGATATGACAACTGATCAATGGCTTATAATCGCTATATGGAATCAGAAGTGGTGTCTCAGATTTGTTGAGTGCTGCTTTAGCTGCAGAATCAGCCATTGAGTTACCAATAATACCAACATGACTCGGTAACCAGCCAAAAACGATGTCATTTTGGCCAGTAGCAAGATCATTAAACAATTCAACAATTTTGATTAAAAGTTGATGTGTACAAGATAGATTTTTAATAGCTTGAAGGCAAGAAAGTGAATCTGAAAATATAATAAATTGTTTATGTTTTGATTGGTTATTTATATATTCCAATGCTGTTAATATGGCCTTAGCCTCTGCCGTAAAAATGATACAGTTATCTGGTATTCGGTTTGATATAGTCCTGGATCCAATGACAGTGAAGCTGGCAAAGGCGCCACCATCCTTGGATCCATCTGTAAATATAGTTTTGTAGGTATTGTATGAGGATCGTAATTGGTTGTATTCTTGTAGATAAATTAGTTGATTTGTGTCAGATTTTTTAAACTTAGTAAAGAAAGGTCTACTTCAGGCCTGACTAATTGCCAAGGAGGAGTAGACAGAAGTGCATATGGAGATATGATGTCTAAATCAATATTAGAAGCTGCAATATGAGGTTTGATCCAAACCCCAAGTGGTGGGATAAGTTTGGGCTTGTTGTGAAACAGTTCCTCATTAAGTGGATCAAAAAAGACGCAATTAAATCCTGGATTTGATGGGTTGCAACGTAATTTAGTTACATATTGAAAAGATATTTTCAAGCGGCATTGTGCTAGCGAAGGATCATCCACCTCCACATACAAACTATCTACAGGAGAGATTCTAAATGCTCCAAGACAGAGACGCAGTCCCTGATGATGTATGCTATCTAATTTCTCTAAATTACTTTTAGCAGCTCCACCATAAACAATTGAACCATAATCTAGTTTAGATCTAATAAGGGATCTATACAGGTGAAGTCTGATCCCCAACCCAATTTGTATTTGCATCAACTTTTAGTAGATCAAGAGCCTTCAAACATGTAGTTTTAAGATATTTTATATGGGGTAAAAACGTCAAGTGGCGATCAAATATAAGACCCAAGAACTTGGTCTCCTGAACAACCTTGATGGGGGCACCGTTTAACAACAGTTCCGAGTCTTTATGAGGTCTATAATTTCTACAAAAATGGATACAATTTGTCTTTCCCTTAGAAAATCTAAAACCATTTTCAAGCAACCACTTTTGGATTTTATTTAGGCAAAGCTGTAGTTGCCTTTCCATTGTGTGCATGTTTTTGCCACGACAAAGAGTGACCCATCAATTGAGTCATTCAAAACCTTGAAGAGACTGTTAATTTTAATGCTGAATAATGTGACAGACAAGATAATGCCTTGTGGAACACCCTGATCCTGATTGTAATTGTCAGACAGGGTTCAACCCACACGGACTTGAAATTGTCTGTTGGTTAAAAAACTGGTTATAAACTGAGGCAAACGACCTCGCAATCCAAAATCATGAAGATCTTTTAAAATGCCATGCTTCCAAGTTGTATCATAAGCTTATTCTAAATCGTTGTTGTTTATTTACAATGGATTTTTTTATGAACGATTCTAAACGCACAAGATGATCAATGGTACTTCTATTTTTCCGGAAACCACATTGTATATCTGTAATGAGATGATTGGTTTCCAAATACCAAACTAATCGATTATTCACCATACTTTCCTTAGTTTTGCAAACGCAGCTAGTGAGAGATATCGGACGGTAATTTGATGGATCTGTATGATCCCGTCCTGGTTTTGGTAGAGGTACTACAATCGCATCGTGCCACGAGGGAGGAAAAAGCCCTGATGTCCAAATATCATCAAATACAGTTAAAAGTGTTTGGAGACATGATTCAGGCAAGTGTTTTAAAAGCTGATAATGAATAGTATCTGCTTCTCAAGTTGAAGTATCATGAGCTTGCTCAAGGGCGGTATTGAGCTCAGGTAGTGAAAATACTTCATTATAGTCTTCACCATTATCAGAATTAAAGTTGACCTTTTTCTTTTCCTGTTGTTGCTGAAATTTCTGAAATTTAGGATCATAGTTGGATGATGAAGAATGCTTGGCTAAAGTTTCACCTAATTTATTTGCGATATCAGATTTATCTGTTAATATATCATAACCATCTTTGAGATGTTTAATGCTGGATTTAGAATCCTTGCCTTTTATTCTTTGAATCATATTCCACACCTTTGATTTAATAGCCTGAAGGCACAAAAGGGAATCAGAAAAAAATAATCGTTTATGATAAGGTTGGTTATTGATATATTTTAGATCTGTTAAAATGGCGTTTGCTTCTGCTGTGAATATGGAACACAATCGTGAAGAAATTGTTCTGGATCCAATGATAGTGGCACCAGCAACTGCACCACAATCCTTGGAACCATCTGTAAATATAGATTTATAAGTGCCACATGTGTTTCTTGATTGATTGTATTTATGTTTATACATAAGTGGGCTTGTGTCTGATTTCTATGTTTAGTTTATGTCAGGTCGACAGCTGGTCTTACCATTTGCTGATGATAAAGTTAAATGGGAGCTACATCTTTTGGGTTAATTTAAGCAGGTTAATTCATATTCCAAGTGACGGAACAAGAGTTTATTCCATAGTGTAACGAATTCCGTAAAGAGGATGGAATATGCATTCAATAGCTTGATTTGACTGATTAGAATATAATTTAATGACGTCCGGTGAGGATTATCTCAGACGGTGTTTTTAAAGGGATGGCCCATCTGCTTCCACATATTGACTTTGAATGGGAGAAGTCCTGAAGACTCCAAAGCAAAGCCCCAGGCCCTGATGATGGATATACTAGTTTTTGTAAATGACTTTTACATGCTCCACCATATATATGATGGAGCTGTAATCACGCTTGGAAGGGATTAGTGATCTATATAAGTGTACGAGGGTTGTCTGATCCCCTCCCCACTTAGAACTAGAAACTACTTTCAATAAATCGAGTGCCTTCAGACATTTAGCTTTAAGGTATTTTATATGCGGTAATAAAGTTATATTGCTGTCAAAAACAAGTCCCAAGAACTTGGCCTCCTTTACCATTTTGATAGGGGTGCCATTCAAAAATAGTTCAGGGTCTTTATGCGGCTTATATTTTCTTCAAATGTAAAGTTAGTATTTGATTTAGAAAATTTAAACCCATTCTCAAGGGACCCCTTGTGAATTTTATTGAGACAGATTTGTATCTGCCTTTCTGTGGTATGCATATTTTACCACGACACGAAATATCAAATTCATCCATTAAAAGTGATTTTTCCACTGAATCACTAAAAACCTTTGAATTTATTATAATACTTAATGTAGTGACAGACAAATTATCTTGTGTGACACCCTGATCCTGATTATAATGGTCAGACAGGGTTGAACCCACTCGGACTTGGACTTGTCTGTCAGTTAAAAATTATGATATACAATGAGGTAAACCAAGATCATGTAAATCCTTTATTATGTCGTGCTTCCAGGTAGTATTGATACTATGTGTTGTTTAATTACAATAACATTTTCAACAAAGGATTCTAATGGCGCTAAATCATCAGAAGTTCTTCTACGTTTCCAACAACATTGAACATTAGTAAGAAGGTTATTGGTTTCCAGATACCAAACAAATCTTGTATCTACTATTCGTTCCATGGTCTTTCAAACACAACTGGTTAACCATATAGGGCAATGATTTGAGGGAGGCCAAAGGTTTTGGTTTGGTTTGTTTTGGTTCTGTTTGATTTTGTTTGGTTACATGTTTTCAGCCGCACTCAACAATATTCTACCAATATGACGGTGGTCTGTAAATAATCGAGTCTGGACAAGACAATCCAGTGATTGACATCACGAGCATCGACCAACGCAATTGGGATCGATGACATGCTTCAACCAAGTCAGCAGGCATGGCCACCCGATCCCATAAGTCACCTCTTACGACAAGCATAGTCGCCTTTTACGGGAAGCATGGGTTGCTGAAGACCTAGTCTACCCCGGATCTTTACGGGTCGCCAGGTTTTGGTATTTGGACTACAAAGGCGTTATGCCATGAAGGAGGAAAATTCCCAGATGTCCATATTTGGTCATGTATAACTAAAATTGTCACAAGACATGATTCAGGCAAATGCTTGAGTAACTGATAATGGATACTACCATCCCTTGCTGCAGTGTCATGAGCTTGCTCAAGAGCGGTGTATAAAATGCTTAAAGAATAAATGTCTGAAAGCTCTAGATTTGTTAAAAGTTGTCTCTAATTCCAAGTGTGGAGGGTATCAGAAAACCCTCCTCCGATTTAACAGAGCACTTATTCGCTCTAAACTGGATTATGGCTCCATCATCTATGGTGGAGCCTGCAAAAGCAACCTTAAACTTTTGGATACTATCCAGCATCAAGGTCTAAGACTGTCTTGGATCTTTCCAAACTTCTTCTTTTGACAGTCTGAACGTTGAGGCTGATGAGCCACCTCTTACACAACGCCGAATTATATTATCCTTACAGTATGTCTCTCAATTACGCTCTAATAACTCGAATCCAGCATATGACTGTCATCAGTTCTCCCCCAACTTGGAATAAGACTTCAATCTGATATTTCAGCCGCTAAAATTACTCTTGAAGATATAGCCCCTACGCAGCTTTTGTTTTAATCACCTTGACAGTTAATAAAGCCAGAGGTTGATCGGACATTACCCAAATTAAAGAAATCGGAAACAAACCAACTTATTTATCAACAAAAATATAATGAACAAGCATGAAATACTCACATGTCAGGTTGTGTGCAATGCATTAGCTCCTGTGAACTATGTTCACTGGGCCTTTTTGTAAATGGCCTTATTGCAACACTTAAAAAGTTATTAATGGTGTTGTTTTTCCATCTGCAGTTAATGATAGAATATGTAACTGAATTTGTAATGAGTAAGGATGAGACATATGGACGAACAACTTCTTTATTACAATTAGGAGCGATGGTTTCTGTGTAGGTTCTGACACCATTATCAAGCAAGTGAAGTACAGAGTATGGGTGACAAGAATATATAGTCTTTATACAGTTCAGTAAGATCAGTTACACTGTTGTATTTGTAATGAGTTGTGTTTCTGCATGAAGTTAGTCAGTGAATGCAACAACTGTGTCCATGGCACTTTTGGAGGAACATACACTCAAACAATGCAGAACTTACCAACAAGAAAGGAAATGTATTCAATACTGTGAGATGACATTATGTGTCAAGTTTGTTGAAGAAATATAGTACGGTTTTTAAGATCTGCTCCGGAAGCGAGGACTGGCGCCATTTTAAGTCTAAATCAAAGTCGTTGCCATGGAAACTCGAAAAATATTTTTTTGAACATCCCAAACAATCAAAAGGTACCAGTTCACCACTAGAAATATCTCTGTGCCAAGTTTGATGAAGAAATATAGTATGGTTTTCAAGATCTGCTAGGGAAACGGGAACCACCGCCATTTTCAGTCTAAATCAAAGTCGTTGCCATGGAAGCTCGAAAAACAATTTTTTGAAAAATCCCAAACTATCAAAAAGCACGAGTTCACCACTTGATCTATCTATGTGCCAAGTTTGGTGAAGAAATATGGTACGGTTCTCAAGATCTGCTCCGGAAACGAGGGCTACCGCCATTTCATGTCTGATTTAATGTCGTTGCCATGGAAACTCGAAAAATTATTTTTGAAAAATCCCAAACTATCAAAAAGCACGAGTTCACCACTTGATCTATCTATGTGCCAAGTTTGGTGAAGAAATATCGTACGGTTCTCAAGATCTGCTCCGGAAACGAGGGCTACCGCCATTTTATGTCTGATTTAATGTCGTTGCCATGGAAACTCGAAAAATTATTTTTTGAAAAATCCCAAACTATCAAAAGACACAAGTTCACCACAAAATCTATCTTTGTGCCAAGTTTGGTGAAGAAATATGGTACGGTTTTCAAGATCTGCTCCGGAAACGAAATGTGACGGACGGACGGACAGACGGACGGAAGGACGGAACGACGGACGGACGGCACCCATTCCTATATCCCCCTTCCACTTCGAAACACAGATAAAACTTACAAATCTATATTTACAGATGGGTCCAAGGATAGTGGGGATGTTGCCAGCGCCACTGTCATTCGATCCAGGACTATCCCGATAATAGTTCTATTTTCACAGAAGAGGCCAATGCCATTTTAACAGCTTTAAAATATATCAGTAAACAGTCAAAATATAAGAAGTTTATCATTTTTTCCTATTCTCTTTCTTGCCTGCGGGCTATCCATAACATATCATGTCAACATCCACTCTTATTATTATTTAATGAACTTGCTACTGGCCAATACGACATCGTCTTTTGTTTGTTGCCCAGTCATGTGGGCAACACAATGGCTGATGCTGCAGCAAAAGCAGCACTCAACAAATCTGTGACACCACTTCTTATCCCATACACTGATTATAAACCTGTTATCAGATCTTATTTGTGATCTGATGCAAAAGAAGTGGGACACCCAAGTAGGTATCAATAAATTACATGAAATTAAACCAAATATCGGTTACACCTACTTGGGCTGTCAGTCCAGATTTGAAGAGGTCATTTTGCGATGATGTTGTATTGGCCATAGTAGATATACACACGAGATATACTCACGACGATTTATTGAAAGGTTAGGATCCTCCATTGTGTATCCCTTGTAATGAAAGAATCACGGTCAGGCATGTCCTGCTTGACTGTCTTGATTTTTCCATTACAAGGGAACAATATTTCAAATCATCTTCTTTAAAGTATCTTTTTACTAGTATTAATTTAAGAATTGAACGTCAGTTTGGATGGGTTCACACTTCAATGAACCCATCCAAACTGACGTTCAATTCTTATAATTTCATACTTTGTAGTTTACTGGTCTCGCTAAACAATATTGCAACACAGTGACTGCTTACTTTGAAGTTCTCTGGTTACGCCGAAGAACATTGCAACAATGTTACTTGATCGGTATTTGCCGGCTCTCGGTCACATACTTATCCCCACTCATAATCATTTACGCAAAGAAAAATAGTTCTTTGACTATATACAACATAAGCCGAAAATATGTCAACATCAACATAATTTTATTCTCTGAACAAATGGACAAATAATGTTTGGAATTAATCTTATCTTCAAAAAGCGTAACAGGTGAGTAAATATAAACATAAACATGACCCGATGCACTGAGGCGAGGTCAACCTTCAAGGGCGTATTTATACATTACGACATAGAAGTTTGTGAAAAGGTGTATTTCAATTCGAACGGGATCACAAGGACGGAATTTACGTATACTTACTGCTGTGGAACGTGAAGTTAATGAAACAGTTATGGAAAACACCCCGAGGCAAGAACCCTTCCATGGCACTAGCAAATCGGGAATATGACTGATTTGTGAAGGCGTTGCCTGTGTTTGGATAATCACAAACAGATTTGGACGATGTGGACTGGACTGGTAGGGATTCACGGAGTGCTTGGAAACTTGTGTGTTTTGTGTTTCAACTGTGTTTGGTCTTTGCGATTTGTCGTGTGTGATCTCCTTTAATACTTTGCTCAGCTGGTGTTTCTTGTCACCTGAGATAGATCTACTGTATGACCTTATGCTTGCTTCATTTCTATGCCCTGACAAGTACATGATGTGACGCAATTCAACATTTGCATCGGCTAGTGCTTGAATGGCAGTTACACGAATGCAGTGAGGAGTATAGGCCCGGCTGAGACCTGCTTCCTTGGAAATTGTGTGAGTGATCAAACCAAGTTGACGTTCCGACATGGGCTTACTCGAGTACCACACTTGGTCATTTACCATGGCACTTAATTTGGGAATGCAAAACAACTTTTCTGCATTTGAGGGCTATTTTGACATGAGAAGTTTCAAGGTTGCGACGGGACACTGTGACGTACCAGAAGCATACATGCGTTTGTCGGTTGTGGAACCAGGTGCTGAGAGTGAAATTCTAGGCCACGTGAAACAAAATGAACAGTGATGTCGAACCAAGCTTTATACAGAACACAGAGTGGACCCTCGTGTGACAGATAATCTTGATTTTTTGTCATATCGCCATTGTCAATAATTGGCTTATGTTGTGTTGGCATAGATTGACCGTTACGGACATTGGATTTTAATTTTCCATTGAGAAGGTCATTGGCACGTTGGAATCCTTTAGAGTCCTTTACTATGTCTATTTGGCGACCCAAGAGACGGATATTTCTGTTGAGGGCAGCTCTCACATTCTTCATCGTGTTTCTATGGTACTCATCGGACACTGGACCCTTGCCATCCTTCCTCATGTGCCGCCGCGTCTCGGCGTAGAATGCACGGAGTAGGACGGCCAACTCACAAACCAGAATAGTAATCCAGTCGACGAATATTTTTCTCGTCTCCGATGACCAATCTGTTGTTCATTTTTACGCCATTGAACACGTGCGCTTTATGACTTTATAGAGATTCGCATCAATAGGTAGGTATACTACAAAATTTCTTTCCGCCGTGTTAATCCTCTGGATCAAAGTGATCGTGTTTCTGTATATAGAGTAAATAATGATTGTCTCCCCTTTACAATTGCGCTATTCCAGAGCTAACAAACAACACTTACCAAATCCAGAACGAAGACAATGAACGGCCTTTAGTTTATCCATTCCAGGTGAGTCACACCATAAGAACAGCAACGAGTATTACAAAGACAAGCTGTATGTCCGGACTTTTGTATTGTATATATGATCTTACAATACGCGAACAGTTGTGGATCAAAGCTGAAGAAAAACTCTTGCTAGTTCTTCACTGCCCTCCCTTATTGTTTCTAAACATATGAGCATGCTCTTCCAATCTGATCACATTACTTCCATTTTGATTATATTACTTCGTTGCGTCATTAATTATGATCATAACCCATGATCATGTCATCACTCATCTTCCCGAGACAAGGGAGTTAACTAACTGTGAAAGTCCAATTTCCAACCTTGCCGAACTAGATTGGAATTTCTGGGTTCGATCGTAGCGCCACCAGTGGCTATTACGAGTTATGTCTCTTCTGTGTCACTCCTATTGACCAATCAAATTCCACCTCTCAAATCGCTTGTATTTGCTTCAAACAAAATGGCGGCTTCCATGACAGTACATGATGCCACACAACCAGGTCACACCTTGCCAGCTTCGCCCGTTGACTCTCATGCTGCACATTCCTAGGGGAACTGGGTATCGAAGCACCAAACACTGAACACACGTTGGCATTCCCTTGACACATACATAACGATCATTCGAAAGCATATTGCACAAACAGAAATGTTTAGTTGTCTCAGCATTGTCTCTTTAATGATCCTTTGGCACAATTTCCGGGCTGGCTTGTTTCTGCAAAATGTGGTGGTAGTCATCCCTGTTGACTTTCCACCCACATTTTGCTGTCAGATGATACTAAAGAAGATCAAGAAGAAACACTTTCTCCCGATATTGCTGACCTAGTGAGTTTACACATATGATATTCAAATGGAATTTTCACAATATTATTAACAAAACAAGTCTTAACCGTTTGTGCATTATACTGTTTGGACACAAAATGATATTTGTTGAATGTTATATGCTTATTTTGAGGCTCTCTACAAAAGGCCGTCTTGCCAGCCAACACCTGCAGATGTTGATATACGGAGGTATCGTGACCTTTTCTGGTAATTTGACCCTGATACTGCCAGACACATTACGAAAAACACTTCCAGAAACCATTAAAGCGCCGAGATACTCGGCGTGTAAGCATTAGCCTATAATCTACAGTTTCATGGCTTTGTGTGGTCAATATGTATAACAAATCTCAGTCCAGAATTTCATCACAATTCGATGGTAATTATAAGATCGTTGAGAGTCTGCTACAACAGTGCAACTACTAGCAACACTTTGATATCAGTTATGGTAATTGGGTAAACTTTTAATAATATTGTAAACTCAACATATTATGGAAAACCTTACAAAGAAGGCTGATCACTGACAACTGCAGTACTCTCCAATCTTGAATCAGACCAACAGTAGGAAAAGACAACAAACAAGAATGACAATGAAAATGATATAATATGAATAGTCGACAAAGATGGAGAGTCCATAATCAAATAGATTAATGTGTATAGTTTTAATATGAACAGTTAAATTCAATTGATAAGTATTCATACATCTACAATCTGGATGTATGCCTTCATAAGAAAACATCCGGTTCCATTTCGCGTGGTCTCTTGTCCTTAAAACGAGGACTATGTGCGTCCCTGTCGGTTGTATCTCCAAATCTGATAAATAAAGAATAAGGCATAAAACGTGTTCTTCCACATGTACTATTCTTGGCTAGGTTTCTCATACTGGTGTTTGTCAAAGTGTAGATTGAAGCACTTCGACCTTTACGCCGATGGGAATTACATTCACTAGTCATTGATGTAACGTAATCAGTGCCATCAGACAGTTCCATGTAAATGTAAAGGTTCTGACTGACTGAACAACCACAGAACCACTTGGATTTTAGAACCACACAGCGTGTGGACATGCAAGGGATAACATGTCATGCATACCTTTATGATATATGTGGGATTAATGTACTGACACATTGATCAGTTATCTGAGGGTCATCCCCGAGGTCCAAGAAAAAATGTTCGTTTAAACGATAACACAAGATTTATTGACACTTTGACATTCGTGAGACAGGGCTGCGATCTGACGTGGTTGTGAGTGACCTATGTATAACGTCAAGGCCATTCTAAAAGTATGCTTGCCATTTTCAATGATCAACATTTATCTATACATTAAATCTTATGTATGTAGTGGTTATATATTTTGAAGTATGACGATGATGACTGGCTAATGAATTCAGTGGCAAATCACTGTGACCTTCTGTCAGTGAGTAGCATGTGCTACTTTTGTGTTGTTACGTTGTACTCCATCAAGTGACACAATTTGTATATATGCTGGATATCTCTTTGGATATCTCACTTATGCGAGTGAGTGAGTTAATATTTAACGTCACATCGGCAGTATTTGAGCCATATCGTGACGATCTTTGGAAAGGATTTTGGAAAAACATTTAAGGGCAACTTTACCGTCATACACACAAAAGTAATTATGCCGAAATAACTCGAGAAAAATATTCTGTAGGTGAATGAAACATTCTCTTTCGGCGTTGTTAGGTTGAATTGGTACAAACGAAACATTTGATTTTTTGCAGTGCAGATTTTTAGAATGTTCATTCTCAAGGTCGTACACCAAACAATGAGTAATGGTCGTGGTAACTAACGATATTTTCTCAGCAATAGGATGAAATTTGGTCCATATCATCATTAGAGTGGGGCATTGAATTAGTTAAGATCACTGGAAAGGTCATTTGGTCAACCATATCTGTGTATCGTTGTATTCTGAAACAACACTGTGCAAGAGCAAGCACCCATGCATTTAACAAGGAATAATCAGGCACGTGATTGGCTGAACTGGAGGGTCAATGTAATAAAACATCCAGTGCTTATATATCTTTCTCTCTCGGGTAGCTGGATGGACCTTATCTTTAAAGGATGTTTTGCATTATAAATGTTTCTTTCCAAACCAGGAAATGAAGCTATTAAACTGGAAGTGATTTCGCTTGTCGTAAGAGGCGACTAACCGGATCGGGTGGTCAGCTCGCTGACTTGGTCGATGCGTGTCATCGTATCCCAACTGCGTGGATCGATGCACATGTAGCCAATCACTGGATTGTCTGTTCCAGACAAAAATAACATGGCAATAATTTGCATAGACTACCACTTGAAGTATCAAGTATCAAATTCTTCACAAGGTGGCCCAGTCGGGTGGCCCAGTCGGCTAAGGCGCCGAGATTCGCTGTGCAGAGTTGCTAGAAACCTATGATTGTGGGTTCGAATCCCGGTTTGCCCCGATTATGTTTCTAGGTTTGACAGCAACATATCCGTAAACGTCAGGGACCTGCATCACTTCGGGCTTTTCTCTCACAGTAAGCTGACACGCCGCGATACACCTTAAAGCGGTGTTAAACCCAACTCACTCACTCACTCACAAGGGGTATAGATATTGCAACTTACGTCACTATGTTTTCAGCGTCCTGTATTGTTTCCGGAAGCTTTCTATTGAGTGTTTCCGGGAGTCGCAAAGCGAGAACACCAGCCAAGGCAGTGATGCTTCCAAAGATGAGCAAAGGAACAATGTTCTTGTATCTGCCATCAATATGCAGTACCTGTCGAGGTATAAATATAGGGAAGTCGACATTAAGAAGAAGATTGGATTGGAGACGCTGAAAGCGTTGGTTCTTCACCGAATCCTAAAACTATTTTTAGCATATTAAATACCATATTTGGGATACGAGTATATTGTTCACATTGTCCACAATGATTTCCCTTGTTGTTTTATGATATTAGAGAATTTAAATATTATAACAATACCGTAACCAACTTAATATTTCCAATCAATGATTTCAAGATTTCCGAATTATCAACCAAGAAGAAATTAATATTAAATTGGCGCATTGGTGACATTCCGGAAGAACAAACAGATTTATGTTCATTGGAAAAAGGGTAAAGTTAATTCACCAAGTCATTGATGTAAGGTGACACCAAGCTTCCAACGCGACAGCACATGGAACAGAGGCCAATGCCAGAGTTCCTGGATGTCGTTGGCAGCAACTCCGCCGTGAAAACGTACAACGCCGCAAACCCTGCTGACACGCACGTATTACCCAGGCAGGCCAGCATGTTGATAATCCATTGCTCAGCTGAAATTATAACAATCTATACTAAAGAACACAGAACATCAAGTATTACACTAAAATTTGTCAGCTTTAACTTGAAAGCCGTAAGAAGACATGACATGGGTTTGGTGACTATTTAGAAGTTAATGCATTGCTCAAATATCAAATGACGTTTAGGCAAAGTTCCTAGTCACACTCTCGCTGGGTCCATTGGAAGGCTTTGCAGAAAGGTATGTACCTTACCAGATGTGATTGATTAGTTTATTGGCGTACAGAGAACATAAACCATTTATATTTCATTACAATCATTTCTGGACAGAACTCGAAATACTGTTACACAGCAAGCATCGTTGTTTTGTTTATGTTAATAATGAAATATGCAGTGATAATGTCACATACATTGTTACAATTAACCATTTTGAGAGATACAGTTACAGTTACAGTTACGGTCATTTCTCTTCTGTGATTTGAATCACAGTGCTATGCAGACAATCATCGGTTACCATTACGTCACAATCAAATGAAATAACTGATCTCTTGGCCACTGTTAGCTATACATTGTACACTCAATACCCTAGTTAATGATGTTTACAAACTGGAACATTTGGAAGAAGGATTTGTTACAGATAAATATAATCTCTCCCTCCTGTATTTTGATATCACATATATCAGAACTCATCGAAGTTTTAAATCCTTTGGAAACTTTTGTAGCTTCAAACCTCTACCATCCCGTGTTGAAATATATATGACATCGAAGACACTTCAAACAAACATCACCTGGAAGGATAAATCAGCTTACAATGTGTTGTCTGTAACCTTAGAATAATATTCAATTCTTGCTACGCTCAAGTTCTTTGAGGTAGAATGTCCGATGACAACTGTACCCCCAAGTACTTAAATTTGGTTAGGTCTCAAATTTGGAGTTGCATATTCTGAACTTTTCATAATTTCTTAATTTGCCAGTATTTCGTGAAACTATCACATTACACGTATCAGTATTTATTTACAAAAATAATTACTAAATATGTTCAGGCGCTTTTGTTACCCATTATCACTTACATTCATAATGACAATATTAATATCGTCAGCAAATAATAAAATATTCTCCATGTTGACCTTCATAACTAAAAAGAACAACACCATCAATTTATGCATCGAGAACGAATTCCTCCTCTAAATTCTGAAGAGTAACGAAATACGATAGACAGAATCAAACGCTAGTCTCGATTATCTGCCGGAACAGATTTCTTTGGGCGTAAAAGGCCAAATAGTGGTGAAAATGTAATGAATGGATCACTGAAAATCAGTGATGTATCAGCTATTCGCGAAACCGGTAAGCATACCCCGCTCTACCTGTAGCACCCAGCACTCGCACAATTTGCAAGAAAAGTAAGCCTTTGTTCGCTGACGCCGCACAGCTCCTGCCATACTTTGGCGGCCTGTATTGAAACAGATTAATTGATGATCCAGCAACTCCAGTCTAGATTTATTTTAACTATAAAGGATGTGTTAAGTTTGAATTACGTCTGATGTTTACTAGTGCAGAGATTCTGCTGCGTATAAGGAATGAAAAACATTTAAGAAAAATACTGAACCGCAAAAAAAACGTCATTCCCAAGTAACATTGCATGAAAAGGTGTCATTTAAATATCAGGGTAATTTTTGTCAAAGTTTCTATAATTTAACATTACCTTGTCCGGAAAAATGAAATTTGATGATAAAAAACAAAGCGGGTAACAATAAAACCGATCGCCAAAACGCATCACAGCAACGGCCATGGTAACCCGATGCACATACGTTCTCCCATTTCTTGCCCTGTAAAAATCCACCCAGATCGGATAGCATTCATTGGTTATTGAATTGCTACCACATGCAAAGATAGACAAGAAATCAGCGACACCAAGCCCTTGAACGATTGCAAGCTGGACAAACCGCCCGGCAAGTAGTCAATGCACCAGCAACGGTACCAAAACACCAACAGAACAGATGGGCGACCACGTAGTTGAAGACCAAGGGTCACCACCCTACGTCAGGATCGTCAGATTGTGCAACAACACCTTCAAGATAACTTTGTTACAGTCCGTTTGACTCCAAATGAAACAATGAATTGCAAAATAACTCGAAATCCAGAAAAGTGTATGAAACATCAATACGGTACTTGACCATAGTACCCTGTACCCAACAAAATCTGAATTTTGTTTAATTTAAGACCCATGACGGATGAAGTTTTTTAAGAAATTGTATTGTAATTTTGTATAGAAATGTGTACATGACACGTAGGGGGACAAACCGTGGAAGGAACAGCGCAAGCACGGTCTGCTCGTGTTACTACACAGTGACTGTGTTCATTCAATGACAAGATGCGCTACTCAGCAGATGTTAAACAGTTGATGTTGAATGTGTATGATTTCTTTAGAAGTGAAGCAGAAAGACCAAATCCTTTTTAAATTCTTGTCCCCTCAGAAACTTAAAAATGTTGTTTGTCGACGAGATACAAATAGTCAGGCCAAGGAGGTAGGGAACATGTCAAAACCACGCAAGGTTGATAAATTAGACAGTTTTCAGAGGGATCAAGTCAGACGTGCAATTGTTAAACTGCACTCAGAAAATAACTACCTGTCCCTAAAATAAGAATTTTGAAGAAACACCTTGAAACTGACCATGATTTACGTGTTACAAAGTACAAACTATGGCAGCTGTTGCATACATTTGGTTACAAATACAAAAAGATAACTGAAGAAAATAGGGCTGTGTTGTGTGAACGGTCTGACATTGTTCGTCTCCGAAATCATTACCTTCGTACCATCAAGCAGAAACGTGAAGAAGGATATGAGCGCGTCTTCTTAGATGAGACCTGGGTAAATGCGTCACACACAGCCAGCAGTCAGTGGGTACCCAGTGGTGACTGTAAGGAGTCTGGTAGAAAGTTAACAATGGGAAAGGGTGAAAGACTCATAGTTCTCCATGCTGGTTCTGCTAGTAAGGGTTTTCTCCCAGATTGTGGCCTCGTCTTTAGAGGCAAGGCCAAAGACAACAGGGACTACCACACAGATATGAATGGCAATGTATTTCTGGAGTGGGTGAAAGATAAATTAGTCCCTGCTTCGCCTACCAAGTCTCTCATTGTCATGGACAATGCATCTTATCATAGTGTGCAGGATCCAGAAAGCAAGACTCCAACCTCTAATAACCGTAAAGGAGACATGGTTACTTGGCTGCAACGGAGGAACAGTACCTTTCCTACTCGAGCAACGAAACCACAGCTCTATGACATCATCAAAACTATGAAACCTGACCCCGTGTATAAAGTTGACAGTTACATCAAGGGTCAGGGTCACGCTGTCTTACTACTGCCACCTTTTCACTGCGACCTGAATCCAATCGAGTTGATATGGGGCATCGTCAAGGGTGACGTTGGACGATCGAACACAACGTTCAAATTACGAGAAGTTGAACAACCAACTCGTAAAGCAATCCCTTGGTCGGGTAACAGTAGAAACACGGAGGGGTTTTGTGGACACAGTCGTTGACGAGATAGAGCCACGTTATTGGTCACGAGATTGACTACGGCCAGCAACAGTCCAACCTATAATAGTGGCAGTCGGTTCAGGCACCAGCAGTTCCGACGACGAGATCTATGGCATGAGCGAGTCAGATTGCGATTGAAATTATCATGAGACGGCCCCTCTAACGCTCTGTCATTTCCCTTACCACAGACCGCGCAGTGCATGCGTGCTTGCGCTGTGCCTTCCACGGTTTGCCCCCCCCCCCCCCCCCCAACGTTTCATGTACACATTTCTATACAAAATTACAAGATAGTTTCTTAAAGAACTTCATTCGGCATGGGTCTTAAAATAAACAAAATTCAGATTTTGTTGGGTACAGGGTATTCATGGTCAAGTGCCGTTTTGATGTTTCATACACTTTTCTGGATTTCGAGTTATTTTGCAATTCATTGTTCTCATTTGGAGTCAAACGGACTGTACTCCTGCGGAAACTGCTCGACAGACCATGGGGACACACCAGCGACACATTAGTGCGGACACCATGCGTCGACGATTGACGAACAGACACGGCCACTGTCTAGGGCCACGCCGAGGACCCATTCTGACACCACGTCATCGCCAGGACCGCATCCAGTGGGCAACACATCACCAGCATTGGCGCCAGAGAGAGAGAGAGAGAGAGAGACGCCGTAGGGAACATTATTCGGATGCTTGTGTTGTTGAGAGAGACTCGTGGGGTGGTCCGAGCATCATGGTGCGGGGTGGAATTGGTCTTGCACAGAGGGTCAGCCCTGTGGTCTTACAGAACATCGGTCCAGGGAGAGGCAATGGTATCACGGAAGCTCGGTACATTGATCAAGTCTTGAGACCACACGATATACCCCCATTTGGCACGCTGCCGCAACAACGAGTTTCAGTATGATAACGCCCGTGCCAACACTGCGAGAGAAAGAAGACACTTCTTCCAGCAGAATGGCATCAGAACCATGGAATGGCCTGCTCTCAGTCCCGATTTTAATCCCATTAAGCACCCGTGGGACTAGAGTCAAAGACGGCTGAATGACGTCTGACCAAGGCCGACTACTGCAGCTGAACAACGTCTGGCGTTCCTCAGAGTGTGGGCTCAAGTGCCCATGGCCTTCATCAACCGCCTCACCCATTCCATGTGTCGACGTTGCACGGCAGTAATCAATGCACTTGGCGGAAACTCGAGATACTGACTTGTGATGCCATTTTCTCAGAGACTGGTGTTGTGTTTCACTTTAAGAACATTTGACACTTTAATTTCAACTTAGCTATACTTTGAATGGTCATCCCAATTAGCCTTCTTTCACACAGGGAGAATTAGGAGATAAACATACTGTGTTTTCAATATAGAGCTAGGTTACCTGTAGATTTAACCCCGCTAAATTGAATTTGGAACCGAACGCGCAGCGTGAGGTTTCAAATGTTAAATTTAGCTCGGAGAAGCGAAAAGAGTAAGTGTAAAAGAGAAAAGAGTTAGTGTAAATATTGGTAAGTTAACCTACTTAATGCCATTACGCATTTTAAAACAGCGACCAATAGATATTTTCACAGTTACTTCTGCAAATATCTCCATGGCTTCACACACCAACAAATATTCCAAACTAATAACGTTTAAAGGTTATCCTCGAAATGCAAATTGTTGAGTCATTTCAAGCGATACTAGAGCGGTCCGGTAGCCTAGTGGTTAAAGCGTTCGCTCGTCTAGCCGAAGACCCGGATTCGATTCCCGACATGGGTACAATATGTGAAGCCCATTTCTGGTGTCCCCCGCCGTGATATTGCTGGAATATTGCTAAAAGCGGCGTAAAACTATACTCACTCACTCACTCAAGCGATACTGTATCGGTAATATGATGACAACTTCAATTGATAACTGTTTATGATAAGGGAGTCAATCAAACATTGTTAAGGGCACCTTAGAATATAATATGCTGGAACTTAAACTGCTTGCAATATGTACGAACTATGTATGTTAACGTTTAGCTTAACGATACGACTAATTGTGAAAAGCAGCCTAGGTGTACCAAAGCAGGTAAGCTTCACACTCACGATTGTTTGAGAGTAGCAATGGAAAAAAGGAGAGAAGGCAAGCGACGCCCCCAGCTATCATGGAACCGCAGAGCATCCACTTCCTGCCAACTCGATCCAACAAGAGCAGACACAAAACGTAGGCGCACGCCTCCACGGAGACAAACAGGAAGAAGTTGAGGTAGACGTTGCCGGAAAGGTTGGTGACGTTCATGCTAAGGCCGTAGAAGCACATTCCAACTGCAAACCTGAGTAGAAATACTATGTTAGGTATTATTTACATTGTATATAACTTCTATTTCGAATTTATTCATATATACAAATGAAACTTAATGTCAAATCCACAATATCTCAGCGACGGGAACAAATTATACATGGTAAACGCTCCCAATGTCGACAGTAAAGTAAATATCACAGATTCGATACATAACACACACAAATTTACAATACAGTTGAACTGCAATCAAAACATGTAATCATTCACAAATTGAAATTAATCAATCAATATCAGAGATAGGAAGAACGGTACTGAAAAAATCCTCCTACAAGGACTATTCAATGACATTTTAGAATCCTGTAGTGTCATTGATCCACCAGCGGTATCGAACAAACTTGACGTACAAATAGTTTGAGTGTGTATTGTTACATTCAACATTGAATCATGCTTACACGATTTCTGGACCTTTAGTGTTTCGTTTAAGTGGTTTAAGTATTAAGGAGAGAGTTATGGTTTGGATACATGAAAGCAAACAAATATGCAAATAAGCAGATTTTTCATGAATTCGCCCTTTCAACTTACTGATTCTGGTCAACCGATGCTACATCACCACTGATTTTCGCTATCACCAATTTGTTCTCCTTGGTATTATCATTGTGTAATGGCAGTGTAAACCATGTAATGGTTACAACTTAGATACCTCACACTATGACATTGGTAATTTTGAGATCATTATGTTTCTGAAAAAAAGTGTCAACTACGTGCAATATTGTGCGCTAGTCGATATTGTACAAATGGGGAATACTATAACATCCTTCTATGTTAAGGTCAATAAAAGCAACAATAAACATTTAAATTATCAAAAGAAGTCACAAAAACCAGAGTCAATTGTACGATAGTCTGAGTACTTCATAAACATGTATCACTATCAAATAACTATGATACCAGGAGTGTGAACACAATCAAACACGAAATCATAACACAGAAACATCAAACAAATAATGTACATAACGATTGAAAGTGTTTACATTAGGTTTGAGTCTTTTTGGATATTTTGAAAATGATTATTATAGCTACTATTGGCACTTTACCAGTTATAGAATAGAATCAGCATTCTTCGTAACAAGGTCGGTGATTTAATGAGCTCCCAAAAATATTCTATCTTTGATTCTTCTTTTGTTGTGATACTCTCTAAATCGTTTTCATGGATGATAACTCCATTTGATTTAGCAATCTTCAGTAATGTTGTCTTTGCTCTTTCGGTCTTGCCCTTACTGAGAAGCCATCTGGGAGATTCTGGTATAAAACTGAAATATATAAGTAAAGATATTCATGTACAATGACGCATTCTTTGGATTCCGGTTTTCTAACGGTTACATTGGATCCTGTTCTAGAACATCCCAAAAATATAGAGAATGTATGGATACTGTCAAAATATATTTTTGTTTCTCGTCACTTCTTTGAAATTTATCCTTTCACATGCAGATTGCTAATTTGTCCATTTATCATTATAACATTCCCTGCATCTTATAGCCATGGATTTGAATGTGAACATTTACATTCATTGATCTTTCCCATTTCATTCATACCATCGTCAACAGTGATGTAATCAATATACAGAACAGTCTTGTAGTTCCCTCATCAACGCAGCACATGTCTGTATTTGGATAAATACTGGACAACATTAAGGTACTTACAACAAATATAGAAAGAAGGAAGGATAGCACACTCAGCACCAGTTGCCTTGTTTTCAAGTCTCCAAGGAGGAGTGAGTGAGTGAGTGAGTTGGGTTTAACGCCGCTTTTAACAGTATTCCAGTTATATCACGGCGTGTCAGCTTAATGTGGGAGGAAAGCCCGAAGTGATGCAGGTCTCAGACTCCAAGGAGGAAGGCAGCAAGAGCAACTATCTCGAGTATTTATAATAACATTCATAGTATTTTGAATGTAGACATTTACATTCACTGAAGTTTGTCATGTTTCCCCCTTAGCTTTGTCTACAGTGTTGTAACCAATATAAAAAGGTCATGTAGTTCCCTCTTGAAAGCAGCACATGTTGGTAGTAGGGCAACATTAAGGTACTTACAACAGATATAGAAAAATGAAGGATGGCACACTCAGCACGAGCTGTCTTAATTTCCACTCTCTCAGAAGGAAGGCAGCAAGAGCAACTATCAAGTTACCGATGCTCCAGAAAAAGTTGATAGCTACTCCCGCCAACATCCTCTTTGAATGACCCACCAATTCCAGACCTTTCAACAATAAACAACAACAGTATTGAAAGTACATTGATTCTAGAACAAATAATTGTAACGTTTACGAGTGCACAGCAGTCTGAAGTATTAGTAGCGATCGTCGTAGAGAGTTGGGTATTACGCCGCTTTAGCCATATTGCAGCAATATTACGGCGGTTGAAACCCTTTCACCGACGTGGTGAATAGGACCTGGGCCTTTTTGTTAACCATCAAAATATAGTAACCTCCTGAGAAATGAAATTGAAGAAATTTGACAGACGCGTACCGTATTCTCATGTGGTGGCATATGACATGTGAGGGGGAGTGCAGGGGTGAGCGATTTAGTTTTAACGCGGCTTTTCATAAGTGAGCGGTGACCCGGAATTCGATCCCAACGATCATCAGATCGTGGTACATTTACGCTACCTCAATATGCCAGAAGCTTTAGTTGGGCAAATTCAAAGTGCAGTGTTTACAGATGTGGGAAAAGACAGTCACCAAAGACGAAGCTAGCCAGATACTGAGTGCTTGAACACGCCGTCATCAGTATGACTACAGGGACCAAGACATTGAAACTGGTGACCCATGGCAGCAACACGCTCAAAACTGTGGTTAGGACCATACCAACGACAATGACAGTCTTGCGGCCAAATCTGTAACGAAACGAAAAGAGCTATCCAGGCCATGTCAGAACATAATGAGTATTCCTACCAGTGCTGAAGAAAATAAGGATCTGATAATTCGTCTTCACATGCTTATCAAACAAGCTACAACTAATTGTTGGGACCGACCATGGGTCATTTTTTCGAGTATGTCTGAGAAAGGAGCCGGATAATGTTCATGGTTTTGTTGGTTAATGCCGCACCCAGCTATTTTTCAGTTATATGTCGGCGGTATGTAAATATTGGAGTCTGGACCAGACAACCCATTAGGATAAGACGACATGCATTAACCATGTCAGCAAGCCTTAACCATGTCAGCAAGCCTTATCACCCGTTCCAGCTAGCCGCCTCTTACAGTCATGGGTTGCTGAAGACCAAACCTAACCAGCAGTTATTTTTTCACAATATAATTTTTGCAGTTTATGTTAAACCAAATAACTTTCCAGCAGCTCCCACCCACCGAGAATATGACATGGTCGGTCCCTGATAACACTGACCACTATATTCTGTAACGAAAGTGTTATGTAGGCAGTTTATCCGTACCAGATTCGCACTCAAGCCAAACATATGCTCGAGTGAAACAAAATAACATTAGCATTTCATTCTGATATTTATTTTACATAAAAATGCGCTGACATACATGTCCGAGAGAACTCCACTGACGACGGCGCCGATCACTTGTCCCGCCATGTTCAGCATCTTCCCGTGCGTCACGTACGATTTCTTGTCACAA
This sequence comes from Haliotis cracherodii, assembly GCF_022045235.1. Lineage (NCBI taxonomy): Eukaryota > Metazoa > Mollusca > Gastropoda > Lepetellida > Haliotidae > Haliotis > Haliotis cracherodii. Next base: position 11,574,996 of record NW_027266286.1, read on the forward strand.
ACCATATTCATCTGCAATCAATGATATTGAAAAACCTATACGTTAATGGTATGTGATGCATAGATGATGTGCTTGTTGTTTTACGCCACTGCTCAGTTGTTTCAGCCATGTTATGGCGGCATTTAAATACAAGGAATTGAATCTTGGCCCGTCCAAATAGTGCTTCAGATCCCAACGTCCCAACCACCACCAGCCGACGGGTCCAAAGAGGTTTCTGGGCACATACTCTGAATATCGTCCCCACTGGTGGAGATTAATTAAAGCTGCTAATACAGGGATTTCACTCATTGGGGGATATTGCTGTATCTGGAATTAAACTAAATCACAATTCACGGCAATTATTCATGTATGTTTTGACAATTTACTATCGGATATCATTCGGAGAGTTAGAGTACGAACATAGCACATTATCGATTACGGAAATCTGTAATTTATCACATCACTAATAACCATTCCGAAACGTCGCGAAGAGACCGAAACGGGTTTGCGTGTTTTGAAAAATATTTGAACACGAACACCGAAGTGAACTTTCGGCCATATTGGATATTAGTAATTACAAAAAAATTCCCGTTTCGCGTTCGCCGTTATGAGACATACATTGCATCACATATATTTTAGTAACTCCGTTGCGATACATACATTCCGGAATTCCTCAAACATTTTAAAATCAAATGACGAATTGTCTGCAAATGAAACTGAAAACTCTTTACATGCTTGGAAACGTTAACAAAGCAAAATTCATATTTACGCTTTGTAGCGTGTTCTCCTATTTTGAAATACATTGCCTTACATTACTGAAAATATGCCTGGGGTGGTGATCATAGCAGGAATCGGGGAATCGGAAATAGATGCATTATAATAAGTTCGTAAATTTAACAGACATTTTCAATGTTCAGTTCCGCGGGACATCATTTTGGACGCAACTGAACGCACATCGGCGGAATTTATCTGCACGTCCGATACAGTCTATTGGTTACAATGGAAACATGAAAACAATACGCAGATGTGTTTTTCGTTTATGGAGGTATAAACGTTTCAACTGAAAAAGTTGAAACACTGATTTTGGATGATAAATAGAACCTCACCCTCGTGTCTTTTCTATGTCAGATATATCAGCGGACGAATAATGAACCGATTAATACAATTTAAATGTCGAATTTCGTAAATAGTATGCTGAAACAGTCTTCCATGATATGATATGTCTTTACTGATTTCCTTGTTCTTTAAGGCTGCACTCAGCCATATATACAAGCTCCTGACGACGGCATGTCAATAATCGAGTCTGGACCAGAGAAATCATTGATTGATCTTATTGGCATGGCGAGGCTAACTCGCAGAACCGATAATCATGACCCACGACAAGTGAGTCCTGACATAGCAGACCCGTGAAGATTCCGGGGTAGAATAGGTCTTCAGCAACCCATGCTTGTCGTAAAAGGCGAATAACGGGATCGGGTGGTCAGGCTCGCTGACTTGGTTGATTCATGTCATCGATCCCAATTGCGTGGATCGATGCTCATAATATTAATCACTGGATTTTCCGGTCCAGACTCGAATATTTACAGACCGCAGTCATATAGCTGGAATATTGCTGAGTGCGGCGTTAAAAAACAAACCAAACCAAACCTGACATAGCAATTGGACGAAATTCGACATAACCAGGTGCGTCGCCTTGTGTGCATGAGGCAATATGTGCTCATTACTATGCTTGGGCAGATCGAGACTAATTATTGACCTTTATAAATGGGCTGATATATTAATGATATTAGATGGCATATACATACAGACTGTGCAATAGTCGTGTCGAAGGAACTCTTATCATACACCCATGAATGACATGTTTCTGTGTATCTGCTGGGGCGGGTCGTGTGGTTATCATCACTATTCAAGGGTACGTCGCTGGGATGAGCGTACAGTGTACACGGCGAATAAGAAATGTTATCAGATGCCAGTCGAGGAATGGTGAGGTTGATTAAGTATTCATGAGCTTTGTTCTGAACTTCGTATGTATCATTTTCAACGCCTGGAATTGCGCACCTGAAACATATCAGGAACATGTTAAGTGAAGTGAGTCTTCTTCCGCTTTCAGCATTATTATAGATATTATGATGAGACCTTATAAGACAGACCGGTGGCTAAAGAACGATTCACGCCATCGGGATACAGCAATACATCAGCTAAGTCACACATAATGTCCAACCAATCCTCATTTTACGACTAGCCGGGGATCTGTTCTGGGTCGAATCCTCACTTCGTACAGGAATCACATCCATTTAATCATAAGTATGACATTACAACGTACATCACAAGTAATGTCCTTACGTTAGGGACATACACATTTTCCTATATTAAAATGTTGAGTAAAAGAGCTTTGGATTTAGTTATTACAGCAATTCAGGTGTTGTGTGCCAATACTCAAACCATAGCATGAAACAATAATGGAATGACCACATGTCGTTCAATAATAGTCAAATAGTCAATTCCCTTCAGCTAGTTTACCCACATGAACCAGAAATATACGGGACAAATGAAACCGATACATCTATTTCTCATTAAGAGCTATGCATTCACTATCACAAGCCTGTATAACAAAACTGCATGCCCTGTGTGAGGAGCAATATCCCGGCCTTTGTTGCGCCTGCAGTTCACATTTTTTTAGATACAATAAAGCATGCTCTTTTTACGATGATTTCAAAGAACGCTATATCACACTTACTCAAACGCTGTTTGGTATGGTTATAACATTCAAGATTTCAGTAAAGCTTTCAAAACATTTTTTGGCAGACATTTCGAGGACATTTCCAAATTTTACGCATCGCCGACCATAATGATGTCCAATGCAATTCTATATTTTGACTTGTACCATATTTTTCCATGTTAATCTTCAAGTGAACAATTGACTTGCCATTGCCTGTTTTTTATGACGTGTGTTACCGGTGGGTCAGTGTATGCTTATTTTTTCCATCATCACTATTTGAAAGTTATTCATAAACACATGTTTATGATATAGCCGGATTTCATATGAGTTCTTATGGAGAGATTTGTGTAGGTTATATGTTCTTATTGAACAACAGTATTTCAAACACATGTTTCTTACCGATGCTCGGGAACAGCAAAGAGAAACACGACCAAAGATATGCTCTGGATAGCGATTGATATTGCAGGCAGGCACAACAACACATATAGTCGCCTCTGATAGGGTCCAAACTCTCCAATGGATCTCAAGAGATCATCGAACTGCATTTCCCACTGCAACAGAAACCACAGTAATTTTGCATATTGATATTGAACCATTTCAGTGATGTAACATCAAAGAATCTAATCAAGTAACTGTAACAGAGAATTTTCACTCATGCTTTACCATGAAACACCACAGTATCATCACTATTGATATAGTGATAAAGATAAACACATATTCATCATATAGTCGGAATCGCACATTAGAATCTGCTTTTAGCAGAGACTTTTTATGAGCATGGAAAGGGCTTTGTCACTTTTATTTTAATTTTTGACAATGAATGGTCAAGAATTTCACCACGATTTAAGACAAAACGGTTTGTGTTACCGTATGCAGAGGTGGACAAACCAATAAAATGGTGCAAGATGCCTAATATGAATATGCCAAACAGCGTGGTGACCATGTGAGTTACGTTCGTATGTTGGGGCACTGGGAATGCTATATTCGTACGTACATGTACACACGAAGAGGGAACATAGGCAGTAGGACATCAGAACAAGTTACTGAGAATGAAAACTTCTGGTCGCCAAATGAAACATGTCGGGAATTGATACCACAGTCATACAGAAACAGCAATGATTCACGCTAGTTTTACCCATCTAAATGACAACGTTGAATACGTGCTATATATATTTCCATGCTTAGCGTTGGCACATGGAGAGTTCCCTTAGCCTTATACAACTCTAGGCATCTAGAAAAAGGTCGCTGACCAGTGTGATGTGCCGAGTCTAGATGTACACTGGCTCACAGAGAACACTGCAACCTACCTGGACGAGATGAGAGACAAGCTTGACTGTCCTGTTTGGATTATGTGAAGTAGCTATTCTAGTGAAACTTTTTGCTAGAGTAGCTATGTATGCGTACGTGACGGTACATGTGATGACGTGATAGATGTGACCATATCGATATCTCAACAACAATGCCTAGACTTCTGTATAGTTTGCGCTTCACCCCTTCAACAAATCAGAATATCAGCAAATATGCAGAAAGCTTGAATAGCGTATTCGGAAAAAAAAAAACACTCCGGCTAAGACTATCTTTAATACTCAGCATTTTACAAGGATCAGTTCTGAAAATAAATATGAATTGTACGGAGCCTTTAAATATTGCTGACCACTATCTTGTGATACTAACGTTTCTTGGTGACATTTTCCTCACTGGTGATAAACAGTGGCATCTACAATCGCAGTCCAACTCAAACTGTATGAAAAATGAAAAGACAGACAAAAAGTTGATAAAGTTGTGGGGCTAAATCCACTGACAAGTATTTAAATATGAAGTCATTTTAATCTCCTAAGCAACCTCTATGAACTATGGGCAAACATATCACCAACAGAACTCCGTGAATTAGAACTACTGCAACACTACTTTGCCAGATCAATATAGAAGTTCCGCAACAGATCAACAAATTACTACAGAAACTCTTGGTCTCTGGACAGTGAAAGCAGTGATTGACAAGACTAAATCTGCCTACCCTCGTGGACACTAAAGATGTAAGGCAGACTATTTTGTTAAAACCCTATTTTAAGTAAGACTAGGACAGTACATAAATAACTGTCTCAGACAAAATGTTATGCATGATCTAATGATCTACTAGACATTGCTAGGAAATTCAAGCTCTTTCAATCCACAGAAACGTATTTCACCAAAGACAAAATGGAAAAGAATTGATTTGAGATAGAGATAGAAATGGATAGGAAAGGTGTCAACTCGCCAAGAAAATGATACATGAAAGGGTAGCTCAACAGACCTAGTCGAAGGTGTGTGACTTTTACAACACGAATAGCAGGCTATTTTATGTTCAAATTAAACTATGTATTTTACCTACAACTTGTATATGTATGATGTGTGAAGAAAAATGGATTTGATTCTGGACACTACACGTCACATTAAACTTTTGCTTTTAGAAATATTGACTATTGGTAAAATATAATAATAATATATTTGTGTTTTTTATTATATAACATGGAACTTGTTAATGTAAGTTATATACAGTCGTTCCGTATTGATGCAGGATGCTTTCAACACCTGATATTTTTTCGATTTGATAGTTATTCATAAGCACATGCTTCTGGTTTAGTCAGAATCGTACAAAAGACACTGACTGTAGCAGAGTGAAATGATGATTACGGAAAAGATTGGTCCTAACCTCAATATAAAAGCAATCAGATTAAAAAGAGAGAAACAGAAATACGAGCATGTTAATACTGCAACAGTAACAAAGAAGACGAATATCATCACTTACGGAGTCAACACCTTGTAACTTAAATCAGCAATATTATTTTATTCATATTTTCACTTAGTAATGCTTAAAGTACACGTACGTGAAGTAATAAACTGTTCCCTTGTGTCCAAACAACATTGCGACACTGTTTACATTCTCCTTTGGATACAGGGATGTTCCGGCTTGGTTCTGCAAAGGTCTTCTCCCAAACGTGTCAGAACACACAATAAAATGTTCACAGGGTGTCTTACAGATCTTGTGTAATTGTACTGCGCTTCCAATGATATCAATTGTATGGAGCTGAAAGAACTGTTGTAACTGTTGGTTACAAAAATTATCCTTGAAGAGGCCCAAACTTACCATCATAACCTCTCAATGTGTTGGATAGACTACAGAAAAGATTATGATTCTGTACCTCCCGAATGGATTGTAAAGTCACTGAAATGCATTGACCTCTCCGAGCGACCACTTGTTTTACTCAAGTCTTTCATGAATTGCTGGGGCGGTCGGGTAGCCTAGTGGTTAAAGCGTTCGCTCATCACGCCGAAGACCCGGGTTCGATTCCCGACATGGGTACAATATGTGAAGCCCATTTCTGGTGTCCCCCGCCGTGATATTGCTGGAATATTGCTAAAAGCGGCGTAAAACCATACTCACTCACTCAAGTCAACATCTCAACTTAAGATATATTCTCAGGGGGATTCTTTTAGTCCTTTGCTTTTCTGTTTGTCACTAAATCCATTAAGCTTTTTGCACAGAGGAAGGTTGTCATCATGGATCCCCTCAGTACAGATCCCCAACAAACCTTACCCACCCCCTTTACATGGATGACCTTGAACCTCTTGTCACAGGAGAATGCATACTTAAAAATGATTGTCCTTTTCGAGTTCTTTTGTAATGATATTGGCATGTCCTTTCAAATGACAAATGCAACATTCTTCATCCGCAACGTGGTAATGTAGAAGAGAATGTTACTGGTCACCCTGTGGCCATCTCAGACCTATCTGTACTTACGGTTAGAGACAAACTCCAGAATGCCCATATCGGTGACAAACTTCGGGCAGAATACTATTGTGGACTTGAGAAAAACTGGAGTTCAGAGCTAAACGCTCTCAATAAAGTCAAAGCCACAAACACGTATGCTGTTCCCGTCCTTTCGAAACAAGAAATTCAGCATATTGACAAACTAACACGAACATTCATGCCAGCTGCAGATAACACATCCCACCACCCTTGCTCTTCCTAAATCACTTATATTTACCAGTTATAAAGGGATGGCTTGGTTTGAATAACGTGGAGGCTCTTCGTGATAGAATCGTATTGTGCACTTTTGCACACATTTAATAGTCTGATGATCCTCTTGTGAAGCATGTCAAGACTCATGATGAAAACAAAGCATTCCACAGTTTTCTTAAAGGAGCCAAGGATGTGGGACATATATACATTGTAATCCCAATGTCCGTGTTTTATATTGATGATGTTTCTGTACTGCTGGACGGTACAGCAATGGGTGTCTTTTAAGCGATGTGTCATATCAAATCAGCCCAGACTTAGGTTTTTAAGGAGAGGCTATCTGAACGACCATCGAACCTGCAGAGTCCTTCGCTTGGATGAAGTCAGATGGCCTGAAAAGTGAAACAGAAGACTTTCTGTTTGTTCAATGTGTGATTTTGCATCAAACTGTAAATATGAAATGTAGAATTCAATGAGACTGTCCAACAAATTATCAGTGGATGTCCAGCTTCGACACAAATACAGTATCTTAAGTGACATAATGGAGTGGCTCGATCATTTTATTACCGTCTTCGCCATGTTTTGGGCTTTGACACAGGTCCATCAATGGTACGACCCAGAATATGTAAATGGCGTCATGTTAAATGATATATACATGTATACATTTTTTTAGAGTAGGCCTGTATACAGCCTCAGACCTATCCAGGCCAACAAACCTGATCTTGTCCTTGTTGATACATCAAAAGAAATGATTTATATCATTGAATTTTCTGTATGGTTGCCACAATTGAGGAAAAACATGGCAAACATGCAGACCTGGCATTCCAAGTACAGACTCCCAACTGTTCTCGGTGCCTTAGGTTCTTTTTTACCTCCCAATCTGTTGACTGACATTGAGAGAGTACCCGGGTTTGCTACCGGGAATACAGCCCTTCTGACAATCTGGGTAATGCAGACTCCTGCAATGTTGGGGAGTCTTCACACCCTCCGAAAGGTTCGGGGTGGTTTCCATTAGGCAGCGCATCCTGGGAGAAGTCCCATTCGCTGTCTGGGCTGCGTGTAGAAGGGGCAAGGGCCCTGGGCTGATGATGAGCCTAACCAACTTGACTGTGCCAGGATCACCCAAACCTTCTTTGCTGCACTTTCTATATTTTAATCTGTAAATCTGTATATCCATGACATTCTTAGTATATATATACTCTTCAAAAAAAGAAACTTGACATAGATGTAAAACCACTTTTTGCCAAATTTGCTAAAATAATTACATTAAATGAGAACCAAATAAGTCAAACAGAAAGATTGGTTTGTCAGACCAAGGACAGGAAGACAAAGGGTGACAACCCAAGTACAAGATCGATACATCCGGCTTCGACACCGAGACCGCACTACCACAGCCACGTCTGCAACCACACAGATCCCTGGGGTACGCAGAATATCAGATAAAACGGTACGCAACAGACTGAGGGAGGCTGGACTTTTTTGCACGAAGACCTGTTCGACGTCATGTATTGACCCCACGTCATCTGGCGGACCGTCTGCTTTGGTGCCAACAGAGGGTTAGATGGGCAAGTGCAACATGGAGAGATGTACTGTTTACTGACGAGTCCCGTTTCCTAATCACGCCTGCTGATGGGCGCGCACGTGTCAACAGACGTCGGCTTGAACGTTACGCCCCCAACTGTGTGCAGCAGGTTGTCCCATTTGGCGGCGGGAGTGTCATGGTATGCGCCAGAATTCATCACGGTGGTAGGACGCCTCTTGTGCATGTGGCAGTGCATTGACAGGTGTGCGTTACAGAGACTTGATCCTAGAGCCTTACGTTCTTCCTCACGTCAACGGTCATGGCGGACAGTTCCAGCAGGACAAGGCTCGAAGGCATATTGCACGTGTTTGTCAGGACTTCTTACAGCACAACAACATCCAGACATTACCTTGGCCAAACCTTATGGTTTCCGTGTCCTATTTTGAAACAATCGCATTATATTACATTTTGAAAGTCAGCGTCAAGTTTCTTTTTTGGAAGAGTATATATGCATATATTATTTGTATGAATCATTTACTTATTGTAAACCTATCCTACATAAAATATACTGAACCGCAAAAGAAACGTCACCCCAAGTAACAATTTTTAACACAGTTTCTAAAATGTAACATTACCTTTTCAGGAAAAATGATTTTTGATGATAAAATACAAAGCAGATGTCAATAAAACCGATCGCCCAAACGCATCACGGAATGGTAACCCGATGCACGTGCGTTCCGTGCAAATTGAAATGCACATGCGTTCCTCCATTTCTTGCCCTATAAAAATCCACCCAGATCGGATAACATTCTTTCGTTATTCACTTGCTACCCCAGGTCAAGATTGTCAAGAAATCAGCGAGCTGGACAAACCGCCCGGCAAGTAGCCAATGCATTTTAAGTCCACGTCAGGACCATATACAGGCTCCAGCAACGGTACCAGACCACCAACACAACAGATGAGCGACCACGTAGTTGAAGACCAAGGGTCACCACCCGTCGTCAGATTGTGCAACAGCATCTTCAACATCGCTTCCTTACTGCTGCGGAAACTGCTCGACAGACCATGGGGACACACCAGCGACACATTAGTGCGTCGACGATTGACGATCAGGCTGTTAAGGGCTTACACAGTTTCGGGTCAATACCCAAAATGTCAGTCAATACCTTAGCATTGAAACAGCAATGATCACTGCCACACACCCTCTGTACATTGAGTGGATCAGACGATTTGTGAAGGCCCTAGGGATCCTCCTGCACACATCCAGAACAACTGTGCGTAGTTCATCGGCAGTTGTAGGGACTGGGCGCATATTGTGCAGACGCCTTTGAACCTCATCCCACAAGTGTTCGATGGGGTTCAGGTCAGGGCTGAGGGCTGGCCACGGTAGAAAACGGATGTTGTGTTGTTGCAGAAAGGCCATGGTAGCTCTGGCAACATGGGGACGAGCCTTGTCCTGCTGGAAAATGTGTTGTTGATGTTGTGCAGAAATGGAACAACGTGGGGTCTGATCACTTGGTCGATATACCGCTGAGCAGTGACGCCGTGTCCCCAACCTTGACCAACATTCAGAAAGCACATGGGCCTAAGTCTCGCATTAAGTCCAATCCCTGCCCATATCATGACGCTAGGTCCACCCCACTGATCCCTTTCCACAACGCCTCTGTCAGCGAAACGACCACCTTGACGCCGCCAAGTTCTGACTCTTCCGTCTGCATGGGAGACACAAAAGCGACTTTCATCATAGAAGATGACACGCCTCCACTCACGATGACGCCAATTGTGATGACCCTGTGCCCACTGAAGTCGTGCTTGTCGTGCTTGTCGGTAAATTGTGGTTATGTTAACGTTGAAATGACGGGCAAAATCTTAGACAGACTCTCCAGCTTCCAAACGTCCGATAGCCTGGTTTCTCTGAATTTGAATTAGGCCTGGCATTGTTGACCAAGGAGTGGCAGGTCCAAGAATCAGCCACAGTTTTATACCCACTTCAGCTCGTGACAGTTCGTGCATTTTCTATTTCGCGAGAAATGGGTGCATGATACCCACATATTCATTGAAGTGGTGCGTTTTGGCGATTCGTTTTTTATGTTGCGTTTTTACTCGGGGCTTCCAAAATGCAACCAAAATTATTGATAACACCATCAGGCTTCACTACATGCTAAAACTCGTATCAGTTTATGGTTCCGTGTTTGTTACCTATTTGCTTAAAACCACTTGCGTTTCTTTTGAGTGTGAGTATATATATATATATATATATATATATATATATATATATATATATATATATATATGCAAAAGGATTAAAAAAAAGGTTTTCTGTGGTGTGTGAAGCAAGCAAGACATTTGATATAGTCAACTGGACTAAATACATCTACAAACATGCTGTTTAATATCCGCCCTTAGCGCTCAGTTTGCAAGTGAATCAGTACATGCATACTTGTCAAAACTCTTTCCACAATAATGGAGTACATTGTAAGATTCCGACTATATCATAAGAATACTTTTATTGATCACTATCAAATAGTGATAGCACCGTGTGTTCACGAAAAGCAAAGATAATTGCGTGATGGTCATTTTCACAACGTTGGTGATATTCTTACGAAGAAGTACATGTTTATCTAATTCACTTGTGCCTCAAGTTAGAACTTTCAACGTCACTAAGGGACCATCCATTTAATATTCTTATGGTGGGTGGAGGATGGTTTTGCAACAATGGCTCCTACAATAAATTTGTTTTTCTTATTGATACAAACACCCATGTCCATGAATCATTTAAAATTATTATTTATAAATTTGAGAAAATATAATCCCCAAATATATGGGGAAGTGTCCCCAATACGATGTGTTTTCTTAAATGCTCACATCCTGTTTACACCATACACCCTCAAAGCCATTCTAAAGTAAATAATGCAGAGGTCGATAAACACTGGGTTGACAAATAAGCAGCGTACATAAGGAACTTCAGTGGTCAGTTTACAGCAAAGTGGATTTCCTCGCCATGTGTTAAAATTACCTCAATACATGACATGAACCCAGGATGTAAATATAACCAAGTTGTCTACCGAACCATTGACATAAATGCTATTTCTGTCAATATGTCATACTTTCATTTATCAATGACGGACAATTTAGTTATATAATTGACATAGGATAAATCTAAACCCGGTTATGCTAAATTTCACGGGTAATGAAATCTGCGTCATATATGCACAGAATTTACGATTATTGCACACATGGTAATAATTCATGAAAACGATGACCACATTTACACGATTCTGTATATGTATGTTCATAGTGACTTTGCGCATTAACGCGGGTTCTAAAACCAAAGAAGAGGAACTTCTTTCGTTTTAGAACCCGCGTTAATGTGCAAATTTGGCGACCAAATGATACGTCGTTGAGTGAGTTTGTTGGGTTTAACGCCGCTTTTAACAGTATTCTGGTTATATCGCGGCATGTCAGCTAAATGTGGGAGGAAAGCCCGAAGTGATGCAGGTCTCAGATGTTTAACATTTCAGTTAAACCCACGAGCACGGGTGTGGTGCTGACAAACCTAGAAACATAATCGGGGCGAACCGGGATTCGAACCTAGAATCATAGGTTTCTGACGTGCCCAAGGGGCGAAACTGCACAGCGAATCTCGGCGCCTTAGACGACTGGGCCACCCGTGCCCCCCATACAAGTTAGGTTTTAATTCTATTTTAGCCATAGTTTTATACACATTCTATTTCAGATATTATACGTACATGTATGTTCTAAACGGTTAAAGATCTCTGAATAGACGTTGTGTCCTTGCATGAGTACATGTGAAAAATATTATTCCTTTGTGTGGTGTGCTGTTGTCTGGTAAACATATAGTAGGGAGATTGGCAACTTTTGGGTGACAGTCTGGACATACCGAGGACACTGCTAGACAACATGGATAGAAATTAACATTTACGATGAAAACGGATCCAAATAAAATCGCATTTCTTGACACCTGACATTATCGAGAATGGAAGTGCAGTGGAAAGCGACATAATCTACAAAATCACAGTCACAAAACAGTACATCAGATATTCCTCCTGTCATCCCAGCCTCAACAAAAAAGATTACCTTACAACTTATCACTAATTTTTAGAGTGTGTACCATGAGTTTAAGAGTATGTACCATGAGTATGTGTCCAATGCGACTTTATTATATAAAATAGCTACGCGATAAATCGCAAAGAACAATGAAGAACGAAGCGTGGTCATTTCACGATATAACATTGTGACGTCATTTCTGGAGGTTCGAACATGTGCTCGCAACTTGATGGCGTTATTTTGTAGAGGGAAGTGTCTGGTAAGTTGTTCCCCACAGATGTAGATGGACAACGCAGATAAACGCGATAGCGGGACGATCGCATCCCAAAGTGGGAGTGATGTGACAATCGGTTATGGGAAAAAAGATACATGTAATCAAAGTGAGGATTGTGAGAATATGCGGGAAATACCCCCCTGTGCATGAAATGGACTTGTCCGACATTGCCAGGGTCGGATTCTATTGAGGGAGTCCTCATTATTTAAATACGGGTAAATAGGTTTAAAGGTTGTGCATTTTATCATCCTTAAAGAGGCTGTACATAATGTTATATCTCATATAAGAAATAATAACGAGTGAGTGTACAATCAAACACAGAATGGAGAATAAACCATAAGGGGCGCAGCCCCTCGTGGTTTATTCTAAATGCAAAAAAATAATACATAAATGAATAAAATACTAACCTCTCTCCCGTGTAAAACAAGTGTTATGAAACTCATAATATTTAACCAGCTCCTGTGTAATACGTATGGATGTAATATATTCAACTTTACTTACATCAGCAAGGAAAACACTTCAATCTGTTCCAAGAATAACAGTTGCTATGAGCAGACGGGTTGCAAAGTTGACCGAAACTCGAAAGTAATGTTCGCAGCCCTCGCTGTTTTTGATTCCGCATACAATCTAAATAATGTGTTGAATCTCGTTTTGATGTACACTTGAGAACTGACACGTCTCAAATGACACTTGAATTTAATAACATTTTCTATGTATTAATTGACACGGCTTCAAACCAAACAATTAAAACATTGAGATATCAATGCATTTCAGTCAACCGTGTTATCCCTCATGGCGAAAAAAATTAATTATATTCGGTGATTGATAAAAGGAAAATATACAGAATATTTTTTTATGTATTTGTATACAAGTAACTAACATATAACATTTACCAACTGTAACACCTTTTAGAAAAAAACTGAATACAATATTTAATTGGGCCACGGGGATGTCAGTGGGCGGAAGGTGGTTCGTGGATGGGAGGGGGTCAGTCGTTTGAGGCACTGGAATGATGGAGACAAGCGTGTTCGGGAATGAAACCCGCAATGTTGATTGAGAATTATCAGACGTTACAACCACAAACCGAAAAACATGCAAAACGCACGATCGTCGCACGAGTAGCATGTCGTATGCGTGAACGTTAGTGTGACTGGTTATCATTGATGGCAATTGTTAGAACACATGAGACACATAATACATTGGTTGGTTTGTTGTTTTGTTCTGCTAGAACGAATATAGCTTATAGGGGGATCATCATTGGTTGTGGCACCATGCATGTGAAGATTCAGCTTCATTTGTTTGTTTGTGTGTTGCTTAACCCCACGCTCAGCAATATTCCAGCTATATGACGGTGGTCTGTAAATAATCGAGTCTGTACCAGACATCCAACTGATTGATATCATGAGCATCAATCCACGCAATTTGGATTGATGACATGCATCAACCAAGTCAGCGGGCCTGACCACCCGATCCCGCATAATACATTGGCTTTGCAGAGGTCTTAGGAAGAATTTTAATGAAATACAACTTTTCTTCCAAGCTTTTAAACTGTGAGCTTCTTGTCTCAATGAAACATATCTACAAAAACACAGATCTATTTGATATCCGGCAGTACAGTTCTTACCACTCGTTTTCCCCTCCTGGTGATAAAGCTACAGGAGGTTCTTCTATCCTTTTGAAGCAGGGCATAATCTATATCAGCCTTTTACCTCTCAACACTACTCTACAAACTGTTGCTGTCCGTGTTACTTTGAACATAGTGTTTACACTGTGTTCACTGTATCTCCCACTTCCCTCAACTATCCGTCAATCAGATCTTCAGACTTTGTACGATCAGCTCCCGAAGCCCTGTGTCATCATGAGCTATGTAAACGGTCGTAATCCCCTATGGGGAAGTACTGATACAAATAATAAGGGAAAAGTCCTTGAACATTGTATCTCAAACAATGATTTATGCATCTTCGATGATGGTAATTACACATATCTGCATCCTGCCACTGGCACATACTCTGCCCTAGATCTTTCACTGACAGAATCAAGTATTTTAAACGATTTCGAATGGTCGATCCATGATGACCTTTGTGGAAGTGACCATTTTCCAACAATACTTAAACTATTAATTCGTCAAATAACTGTCAGGCCTCGATATGGGGAATCAGCTATTGGGAGCTAGCCTTGAAACAAGAAAGTGTGTTTATATCATTTAAATTAAATGAATTAATATATAACAATACAGTGATAATAATGATTATAATATGCTAACCCAGTGTCAATCTAAATCTGGGAATAAAGTCAATGTGTTTAATATTGGAGTATGTACGGTGATAATATACAACGGATATTTATTAGAGTGATGACGGTAATACCAAATAACATTTCTTCAGAGCTAAATTGAGTAATCGTAACATTTTAATAGAGCATGTACGGTAAACCTACATGATAATTCTATGTGTGGTATGTCGCGCCTATTTGGGTAACAACGGTTAACCATTTATGGCTATTAACATTAAATGAAAATAAATACGTGGAACATATACGGTAGACTGCGCAAACGGTTCAGATGAGGAACATGACACGTACTGAAAAAAACGTTGAACATTCATATTTGTAGTTTTAGTAATAACTTTCACATCATAATAATTTCGGGAAAATAAGGAACTCAAGGTAAATATTTCATCCAAATAAAGATACGAATGTATAGCTCGGTTGTAGTTAGAGTAATTATTAGTTTTATTAGTAATTATTTTGGTGACTATGGTAATGTATAACGACGGCTAAGATGCTACTGACGACGCGCATTTCCTGAATATATGCGGAGCTAGACGACAAGGGCTAATGGAGTGAATACGGTAATTGTATACTTAAACGGTGCGCATTTCAATGCACGTTGATGTGTAGTATAAAGGATGACCATAACTGTATTTAAATGACTACGGTAATGAAATTGTTGTACAGGCTGTGTTGTACCGTATACAACTGTATCAGGGGCGGGTCTAGTTACAATATATACAAGTACTTACTTCATGAGGATAAAACCTAAGAAATATGGAATGTGTCGTTACACCCTATCCCGTAAGTTCGCATGGAAGTTAAAGCTGCTCATAAAACCTCTGATCGGTGGACTGCCGGAAAGTATGGAATAACCGACCTACGTATAAAATACATCTTGCTTGAAACAGTTGTGTAAACTCAAGTAACCGTTCTGTGGCTAAGCTATCTGGCATCTGGCATGTTGAACAGATAATGAACAGATAATGATAGACGTAGAAGGCGACTGTAATCATGGATGTCGAAATATAGGAGAGAAATATTGGTTTCTCACATTAATGACACATCAACTGGAGGAGCCCACGACCCGTTACACCTCAAGCATCAGTGGATAGTGCCTGAGATATAAAGGTAAATAATATATAATGAGCTGTCATTAGAACTTGTACACAGTAGATAGAGGGTTACAATATGGCAGTACTGATTCCGCTTAACTATAATATTTTCTAGACAATAATAAAAATGAAATTAGAAGTTTAGTCATAAAATAGGAATATTTAAATGTTTCTTACATTGAAACGAGAGAGGAGCGAGTTGTGAGGTCCTTAGAGTTTATTCAAGGAATTGTGCCGAGGACCAACACCCCACAGCTATACTCGTGTCGCATTAACAATTTCTGATCATGATGTTGTAATTTCTGTCTATGTAATCTGCCATAGACAGTCAAAGTTGACTACACAAAACAGGCGGTAACAGAACATTTAAGTTTTGCCTAACAATTGTCGATTTTAATTACAGTTTTAGATGATAGTCAAAACCTGCGCCAGCTGGTAACAAGACATTTATCACGAGAACAAAGGCCGGGGCGGACATTAGCACTGAATTTATCTATGATTAGGCAATTAACTGTTCGCGTGAACGAGCTCGACAGGTGACAGCCGTCATAGCAGATCAGCGGCGATGAAAACGAGAAATACTGGTCTAGCGACTTTCGAATTTTAAAATTTTAGAATTTCCTAGGTTGTGAAAAATATAAAAAAGTATAATGAAATATATGCACTGTAATAGAACTTTACAAAGTCCAATTGGTCGTTATTCCAAACACTATGTCCTGCAAAATTAAAACACGACAGTTTCAGGAATGTTCCTGATCCTATACAACTTTTTTTCAGATATATTAAATGCTATTGGAGATGAAAGCATCCCTAAGTCCTCTGCAAACGTAAACCATGGTTTGATAATGATTGTAAACAAGCTAGGCAAAATAGGAAGAAAGCCGAGAAATATTTCCGACGACATCCAACTGTCCATGTTAAAATCACGGGCCCCAAAGCGAGGCATACCTCTAAACAGAATAAACGTCAATCCTGGAGGAACTATGTATCAAAAGTCAGTTCCAGCACATCCATGTCCAAGGTGTGGAACATGATTCAAAAGATTAAGGGTAAAGGATCCAAATCTGGAGTTCACCATCTCAAAGATATCTGGGATGACACAACCCTTAATGTAAAAATTACTTAAGGGTTACGTTTTTACATTAAGAGTAACAACCCGCAACTCTTTAAAATCGTTACATATCGCCCCTTAATGTAAGATATTCTTATAAACTAAGTTTTATTTGAAATATAGGATATGTTTTGCTATGTTCACGTTTTTTATTGTTTTTGCTCGGTTTCTTGCAATTATTCGTAATAAGAGTAATTCGTGAAAGGTCCAAGTTCGGGAGGTATTCGGGGGGTACCTTTGATAAAATATTCACTGGTAAGACATGTTATTGATTTTCGCTACAGATAACACGCTATTACTATTCTGTTGCATAAAAGTATGTTTGGTTTCAGTAGCTCTACATTATGTATGTTTACAAACATTGTATATCCAACCGGAGAGATCCATCTGGTAATAATAACAGAGACAGACAAAATGGGGTAGAGATTTTGTTGTATTTTTTATTGAGTAGCCTGTAAGAAGACCCACCTTTTTAAATCACTGTACTTGAATTTGTTTGTTTGTTTGCCTGTTGTTTAACGCCGCGCTCAGCAATATTCCAGCTACATGACGATAGTCTGTAAATAATCGAGTCTTGACCAGACAATCCAGTGGTCGACATCATGAGCATCGATACACGCATTTGGGATATGAGTACATGCATCTACCAAGTCAGCGAGCCTGACCACCCGACCCCGTTAGTCGCCTCTTACGACAAGCATAGTCGCCTTTTATGGCTAGAATGGGTTGCTGAAGACCTATTCTGCCCCGGATCTTCACAGGTCCATTGTACATGAACAGTAAAACCGGTGTGACGCGGGACTATGTGGAGAACGATGTTATACACCATGTTGAAAATAATAATTACTTAATTGATGTTTTTACACAATTTGAGATGGAAAGATATTCCTGTGATAATTTACTTTGGAAAAACTCTTTTGGAAATGTGTTCAATTCTGAACATACATATTGTGAATGGAAGATTTGGAACTGACTATCAAATCGGTGACTGGACATTTATTGGGCTTTCAGTGAGTGAGTGAGTTGGGTTTAACGCCATTTTTAACAGTATTCCATTTATATTCAGCAAAAATGTGGCAGAGTAATATTTTGTACATACAAGTTAGGTGAGTGAGTGAGTTGGGTTTAACGTCGCTTTTAACATTATTCCAGTTAAATCACGGCAGGTCAGCTTAATGTGGGAGGAAAGCCCGAAGTGGTGCAGGTCTCAGACGTTTACCACTTCGGTGAAACCCGCGAGCATGGGTATGGTGCTGACAAACCTAGAAACATAATCGGGGCGAACAGGGATTCGACCCCACAATCATAGGTTTCTGGCGTGGCTAAGGGACGCAATTCTGCACGGCGAATCTCGGCCCCTTAGACGACTGGGCCACCCGTGCCTCCCATACAAGATAGGTTTTAATTCTCTTTTAGCCATAGTTTTATACACATTCTATTTCAGATTTATTTTAAGTACATAGTTTATTTACTTTGTCTTACTTTTGCCATATAATTGTATTTCAGTTTAAACATTAATACCATAACTAATATGTTTCATTCAGTCTATTATTTATCCAGCCTTGACTAACCATACCACTGCATGCATTTCACCCACAGCACTTAGTACCCCACCCCGCGCTTAGCCTAGTCTATTGCTCTCTGTGGTCACTCACAGCTGACCACAGGTACACCTTTTTTCTAGTGATCTGGGGCAGTTGCCAGATTACACTTGACGGATGTACATCATAGTCATTTTGTGTATATTTTGAATGGATCTTGTGTTCAGAATTTTATTCATGGATCCAATGGATGTGTTAATTTCATGGATTTGAAGGTTAGTTGTAGTATATTTCTTGTGTGATGCTTTGTATGTATTTGTGTATTTTTAATTCTTAAAGTTAGAAATAAGTTGTGCTAGGTTTATCGCTAGTCAGGTTGTGTATTGAATTCACAGTTCAGTGTATTCTGGTTATGATTATTTTATATGATAAAGTCATATAAAGCAGTTTCTATAAATGATAAATAGCTAATTTATCCTAGGCTATTATCATCTTAACTTGAACATTAACTAAGTAAAAATGAACCCTAAATAAACTCATAGTAATTCTATACTTCATATCACATTAAGGTAATTGTGTTAATTGTGTATAAGCATGTATGCATAAGTGTGAAAGTGCATTATTTAAGTAATTTGGTAAATCCTTGTTTTAAATACCTATTTTACCTTTGTGTTGTGTATAATTATAGTGTAAATAGTATCTACATTAGTTTATACTTTGTCAATGCAGATGTAACTGGTTTAATCTTAGAGGCCTTGGTGACACGGCACAGGTTTCACCAATCTGGTATGTATTTTTTATGTGTTATTCATGAATGTATAAATGTATGCATCTGTATATATGCTGACGTCGTATATCTTTGTAATTATCATGTGGTATTGTACGTGTATAATTTTATGACAGTAGACAGGGTTTATGTTTAGTTTAAATTGATTATAGGGTCATTAGCATATATATTACTGTATCATTGTGCAGGTTACTTATTACACGAGTAGCATAGGTTTCTCACTATTTCTCGCTTTTTTCAAGTTCATATAATTGAATGTCTATTAGATTTAAGGCCATTATAACAATGTCAATGTTCTATGTCTTTTGTGCAGTATGTCTTATTATTAATACATTGTTTCAGGCCGCATTTATTCGCCTTTCTCTTCTGAGAGAATAAACATCCATCAGCTCACACCCTGTAGCCGTTTGTTGTGTTTACCACCTCGACAACTAGGTGCTACTACAAAAACACAACCACGTTAGCGCTTTGCGCTGAAATACGGCGGAACATGACGTTGGGTTTTCATTGCATGCCATCACAATCTTACAGCAAGTGAATAGCGAAAGCATGCCACGACTAACGAAAGCCCAATGCAACAACTCCATCACCCGAAAGCAAACAGGAAAATCATCTTCATCTGTCGCCAGGCTCTTCCACGTGGCATCAAGCACCATTACAAGACAAGTGGAACCATTTTCAGACACACGGGACAACACGGGACCTTCTCAGATCCTGTCGACCACGTATCACTAAAGAACAGATTCCCAGGGCAACGTCACTTACCTGAAAGAACCACCACGCTCAACTCTACTGCTTCGGCAATACCAGGATTGCGTAGGATATCAGCCCAGACATTGAGGTACACTTTACACATTGAAGGTATTCGCGCTAGACGACCAGTTCGAGGTGTCATTTTGACGGACCTGCATCGTCGGCTGCGATGTCAGTGGTGTCATAGAGTATGGTCATAACTGCGATGGAGACAAGTTTGGTTTAGTGACGAGTTACAATAGTTACCACGTGGTCCTGAGTCCTGTGTAAGTGTTTAATTTGCTATATCTCTCTTATTTGTGATGGAAATTGACTTTAAACGTTGCATATTTATTGACAGTAAACGGTTTCATGTGTTTTCAGCTTGAAATATTGTTTGAAAAAAATTAAATGATTTTTATTTTATTTTGTTGAACGTCGGATTGTATGCATTTGTGGATATGAGTGTGTGCAAGCGCCATATTTAGTCATATGAGTTCCTGTATGGTAGAATTATGTATCACTACACCTGTTGTGCCTCGTTTTAGCTCACATGATCTTAAAATGGCCAAACTTGAAACCTTTTGAAACTAATACAGAGACAAATTTTCTCAGCATTCAGTGAGAAACGAACAAAATAACCAGTGTAAAATCTGGTATAAAGCATACCCCAATGGGTATGGGGTGAAGAGATATCACTACCCCCATATCTAGCATACCATAAATGCTCACCCATGAAGATCCGGGGTAGAATAGGTCTTCAGCAACCCATGCTCGCTGACTTGGTTGATGCATGTCATCGATCCCAATTGCGTGGAGCGATGCTCATGATATCAATCACTGGATTGTCTGGTCCAGACTCAATTATTTACAGACCGCCGTCATATAGCTGGGAGGAAAGCCCGAAGTGATGCAGGTCTCAGACGTTTATATCACTTCGGTGAAACCCACGAGCACGGGTATGGTGCTGACAAACCTAGAAACAATCGGGGCGAACCGGGATTCGAACCCACAATCATAGGTTTCTGGCGTGCCCAAGGGATGCAACTCTGCACAGCGAATCGCGGCGCCTTAGACGACTGGGCCACCCGTACCCTCTTGCAGTTATGAAAGAACAACAGTGGCAAAGTATATGGTTACAATTTCATTTATTTGCCGAGTTTCATCACAGTGACCACTGATTGTAGTATTGCATATATTCACACGACATAGCAATACAGCAATTATCACCTTTCCACTGAAGTTACACAATGTCAGTCATAAGCAAGCCATTTGCACATGTGTTACAGCAGTGTTACTGCATATTTTTGTTTTGTTTTTAATCTGAATGTTCAGTTTGTTTGTTAAAATATGGCGTTGGGTTGAGCCTTTTAAAGCCCACCCTCTGTTTGTCCCTTACTTTTAACTTTTCACAAATGTTTTTCCCAAACTGCAGAATTTGTCCTTTAGGAACACTCAGTCTGGGACTTTTCTGGTATTCCTTGTGATGGGCAAACCTCCTGTCCATGTGTTCAAGTGACCCCACTGCTTAACTTGATAGTTCTACACCAGAAGTTTTGCACTTGTTGACCGCTCATGTCCCGGGGCCATTGTTGAGTCTCCCAATCATGTTCCATGAAAAGTGTTTGGCAAAGGAATCCTCAGCGATCAATTGCCTGTTTCACACATCTGTGTCTCTGTGTACAGTTTCTTCTGTTCGACAACTTCCACATTCAGCTTCTTCTTGAGAATTTCATTCAGTAAGTGTTTATCATTGTCATCCATGTTGAAATGAGTAATTGTGTTGCAGCCGAGTGACATGTATCGCTGCCACCAGCTGTTTGTAACACCACCACCACCACCACACACAACATAGTACCGGCCAGACCTGGAGCAGTGGCTGCTGTGGCACTTGAGGGTTGCTTCGAGCACTCTAGGTTAGATAAGGTTAGATCATGTCGCCTGCATGAGTTCTTTCAGTATCAGGCTGCACAGTTCCTACATCCTGACTCAGCACCCTCTTAGCCTCCAATGTATGTGTACGAATAGTGCCTGGGAACATATCTTAGTAGAAATCAGCTCTTGAGCATTGCCGAAACTGTCCTTGAGCCAAGTGGATGGGATCAGCTAGCCTTTGCACCTTCCACAGGGTCTAACACTTTCAGAGCTTGGTCCATATGCAGACTTAGAGTCACCATCGGTACTACCATACTTAACAAGCAGAGTCTGTAGTGCAATGTCCTTTCCCATATACAACTCGGAGACTTGAGCGGAGGCCAACATGTTTTCAGTACAGTCTGGACATTTCACATCCATTCCTTTTCCTTTCAGCCAAGCACCAGCTCAGCAGAGTTCATTTCGGAATGGCGCGCTGATGATGCCGATTGATTGTGATGCATTCTGCCCTGGCTTCTTCCTGCTTGCTATTGTGGTTGACTTGTATCGGCCATACATGGCACTATTCATCTCACATGGCCCATCTTCCGATTAACTTCATTCACCAATGCAACGTTTTCAGCCATAGTGTGTGTATTTAGTTCAGTTACAGTCTTAGACACTGCGTTAAAGGCCCTCTCCATCTTGCCCCTGTATGGAGGCGGAATGTTTATGTTTGCCATCAGTAACGTGGCTTTTGTATTTCCAATAGGGATGTTTTAAAGACCCAAGGCAAGTCCTATGTTAGGTGCTGCTTGGTTTGGTCAGTGTTTGCCTGTCTTGATTTCTTTGTTCATTTCAGGTGCTGTGAAGTTACACATAACACATTTCAGTGTTATTTTCCAGCATGCTCCCCATTTTCTTACCTTGTCTATCTGCAGCTCAATGTCGTCGCAGTCAATGGATGTCGAACGATACAGTCGCAGAGCTGTGTTCCATGCTTCAGATACGTTTTCATTGTCGCATACCCTCCAAATAATCTTTGCTTGACACTTGATTCATGTCTGGCTTGCAGGCTGCAGTAGGACGCTACAGCCTCACAGAAGTAGCGATGCACACTCAGACGTCGACAGCCCAGTGCCATCCGACCCAGACCTGGTAACCAAACTAGACTCGACTTCTGTCTTCAGCACTCATCCTTGTGACACTCCTGGTAACTGGGGGCACTAGTGGCCCAGTCGTCTAAGGGGCCGAGATTCGATGTGCAGAGTTGCGTCCCTTGGCCACGCCAGAAACTTATGATTGTGGGTTCGAGTCCCGGTTCGCCCCGATTATGTTTCTAGGTTTGTCAGCACCATACCCGTGCTCGTGGGTTTCACCAAAGAGGTAAACGTCTGAGACCTCAATCACTTCGGGCTTTCCTCCCACATTAAGCTGACATGCCGTGATATAACTGGAATATTGTGAAATCGCGGCGTTAAACCCGACTCACTCACTCACTCCTGGGCACCTGGGATGGAGAGGCACTTCGCTCGGCATTAAGGGTCTAAAACAAGGACTGGTCGGCTCGGAGTCAGTATACTGTGTCTGAGTGGGGTATTCATGTTAAACTGCGGCATGGTATCTCAATGGGCTAGCACTATAAATCGGCATCAGTCCGGTCTAGTACAAGCAGCCACACACACACGTTCATGTACGTCGCTATATAAGTGCAATCATCTTGGACACGACGTTAAACCCAATTTCACCTAACCCCATCCATCCGATCGCCCAGCACAATGTGTGTTATGACATAACGAATTTATGAGAAAATTGAAATATTGTTTCCAATAAATATTCCTTCATGGCCTGTACACTAAAAGGTTAATTGCACATATTTAATTAAATAAAATTTAATTAAATGAAAGCAAAGAAAGTTGTTATTGAAGGCATGGTTGTTGTGTGTGAGGCCAAATGAATGTTCCCAGCATTGTCTGGAAGTAATTACTTTGCAATAGTCAACATTTCATTTGTGTCGAGCAATATTCCTGCAGGTGCAACATTTGGTGAGTACATTTCACATTTTGGAGATGCTCTTACCCCACAAAAATCAAAAACGGCTTTCAGGAACTTCATAGTATACATATGGAGGACCAATATGACGCATCGGTGTCAAACACAATATCCAATGCATTGCCCTATTTTAACCTGTGCCATAATGTTTCCATGTTTGTTTGGGTGAACACCTGACTCGCCTTTGCATGTGACGGATGCCAAAATGGGGCAGGATACGCTCACCTTTTCGCAAACACCTTGTGCCATCACTGTAAGATCAGAATTCATAAACGTACATGTATGCATATGATATAGTTGATTCTACTATTGTGGAGATGTCTTAAGGTAATGGAAAGGGTTTTGTCGCTTTCATTTGTATTGTCCGTCATGCAGCTATATGACCATTGTGCGTGTAATGACATTAATAGGAGAGGACCGAAGATGAGCATGCATGGGTGTACATGATTGACGTTGGTTTCGTATTGACTTGTTGGAAAACATCTGCAACGAAAACTGTTAAATACATCACGAAAACAGATTGTTTATATTGCAGAGCTGTGATGAAGGTAATGTGTTACTTCAGTTAAAAATGTATTTAAAATGTATGGTCAAGGTCTCCCACTCGCTACAAATGCCTGTGAATGATCACACATTCTGTCAGAGTAGGTGACTGCAGCGTTAAACTCAGAGCAAACGTAACCCGGATCCTATTAATTATTTTTGAAAATAATAAAAAAAAAATTATTATAACATAGATTATGTGGCTGTGCATATTATCACTATTCTAGCTGTGTAACAACATATGAATAAACAATGACATTCCAACATTTGTGCAAGAACACATGTAATCCAGGCAAAGTTATGAATGTTTTAGGGGGTGATTTCTGACGAAGTTATTTCCATTTTTTTTATGAAAAAGCAGATGATTATTATGTTCTTGCATAAAAATCTATCAAGCGACCGATGGACAAGGCAGGCAGCCTCGGTGACTTGGTTCTTTGCCTGTCACTGGATTGTGCGATGCAGACTCGATCATTTACAGGCCGCATTGCTTGGCATTTTGCTATCATAGCGTTAAGCTATAAAGAATGGAAACAAGCGAATGTTGTACATGTCGCTTTTACCTAACTTCAACACATGATAGAAAAGGTTGAATTACGTGTGTGTGCGCGACAGATGGTGTGGTTCAGTCAATGAACAGTGAAATTCACTGAGGTGGCTAACACATAGAATCAATAACAGGTATGTGTTACACCATTTAAGCTCACGTGTCATGGCCTGCTTGTTCGGCGTCGTCGGCGTCTGCAAACCCTACTTCTCCTCAGAAACTACTAACCAATGGTGACTATATTTGTCGTAAAAGGCGACTAACGGGATCGGGTGGTCAGGCTCACTGACTTGGTTGATGCATGTCATCGTATTCCAATTGCATGGATCGATGTTCATGATGTCAATCACTGGATTGTCTTATCAAGATTCGATAATTTACAGACTGCCATCATATATCTGGAATATTGCTGAGCGTGGGGTTAAGCAACACACAAACAAACAAATATAGCTGAATCTTCACATGCATGGTGCCACAACCAATGATGATCCCCCTATAAGCTATATTTGTTCTAGCAGTTCGAATATTGACACATGGTTGCCATAGCAGGAATTGTTTAACCACTTATTGTAACCATTACTCATCTTTATTTAGTCAAACTATCTTATGAAATTTGGTATGTGTTTGGTAGTAGTGGGACTCGACATATATTCTAGTATTCATTCTTTTTGCGATAGTTTAAATTAACTTTGTGCACTTTTACAGTGCTCCAAATTCTCTGAAAATGCATTGTTGACTTATGCTTACTGATAGAAACACTCATATATTTTTAAGTGTTTTTCTTTGTCGATATGTTAAGCTGTTCCTAAGTAGTCATCGATCCTAATCTTCATCAACTCACGCTTCCGGTAAAAGGCGACTAAACTTGTCGTAAGAGGCGACTAACGGGATCGGGTGGTCAGCGACTTGGTTGATGCGTGTCATCGATCCCGATTGCAAGGATCGATGCTCATGATGTCAATCACTGGATTGTTTGGTCCAGACTCGATTATTTACAGACCGCCGTCATATAGCTGGAATATTGCTGAGTGCGGCGTTTAACAACAAAACAACCAACCAACCAATATCTTATATTTTGTCGTGTGTTCTAACAATTGCCGTCAATGACAACCAGTCACACTAATGTTCACGCATACGACATGCTACTCGTGCGACGAACGTCCCGTCACAACTGCACTATCCATGTTGACGAAACGCCATCTGTAGCATTGTATCCAGTTTATATGAGTAATCATGCAAAGAGAATTACATGTTTATATGTATGTCTATTCTAATGGGACCGCGTCCGTGGTCTAGTGGTAGAGCGTCCGCCCGCGTGATACCAAAAAACGTTAAAAGATGGTACTTGTTGTTACCCTGTCTGGCGCTCGGCATTTTGGCTAAAACAAGGACTGGTCGGCTCGGAGTCCCTATACTGTGTCTGAGTGGGGTATTCATGTTACACTGCGGCATGGTATCTCACTGTGCTAGCACTATAAATCGGCATCAGTCCGGACTAGTACAAGCAGCCACACACACCCGTGCATGCACGTCGCTATATAAGTGCAATAATCTTGGACGAGACGTTAAACCCAATTTCACCTCACCTATTCTAATGGGCTGTGCTTTTGTGACGATCGAAGAGCCCACTGTTGAGGCGTTACTCGAAAATGATTCAAAGTGATGCTCCCGCTTTACACATCCCCTATCCGTATTGTTCATGTTGTTTTTCAATACGTACAACTTAAACCCCTTGATGCCAGAGAGACATACATGTATATGCCCCTCCTC
Source organism: Haliotis cracherodii (assembly GCF_022045235.1). Taxonomy (NCBI): domain Eukaryota; kingdom Metazoa; phylum Mollusca; class Gastropoda; order Lepetellida; family Haliotidae; genus Haliotis; species Haliotis cracherodii. Next base: position 11,601,875 of record NW_027266286.1, read on the forward strand.
TTCAACCCTTTACTTTGAAGTCATATAACATGGAACATACATCACGCACACAAATGCACTTCACAGTTTTGAATAATGTCGGAAATTCCCTGTTCTGTGATGTCATCCACTGGCTTTTAAGGCCAAGCAGAATTACTGAGAATGACCTCTGAAAATTAGGTACATCGTAAACGTCGCCATTTTTTACACTTTACTAAATCACCATTCACGGCGTTATTTACAGCATGTTTTGAAATCTAAATTTCGGATATAAAAATGATTTTCAATAATATCATATTAGTGATCATGGATATCTGTATATTATGAAATGACCAATGATCATCCCAAAACGTCTCCGATAACCCTAGAATCGTTTAGAATGCTTTGGAAAATACGCAAACACGAACGCCGAATGGAACTTTCCGCCATATTGGCTAGTGTTTACAAAATCACGTTTGACACATACCGGTTATGAGACGCCTGTAACATCACGCATATGTCAAAAACAGCTGCCATACATACATCCGTGAATACCTCATACATTTTAGAATCAAATGACAAAAGTCTCTGTCACCAATACAAAGTGTCTAGATGAAATTAGGCAAAATAAATTAGGTGTGAAAACGAACGCTGTGCTCGAAAACCAGCACTTTTTTTTAAATGCACACAAAGCAAAATTCAAATTTTACCCAGCGTAGCATTTTCTACTATTTTGAGAATGGGTGTACATGATTGACGTTGGTTTCGTATTGACTTGTTGGAAAACGTCTGCAACGAAAACTGTTAAATACATCACGAAAACAGATTGTTTATATTGCAGAGCTGTGATGAAGGTAATGTGTTACTTCAGTTAAAAAAGTATTTAAGATGTATGGTCAAGGTCTTCGACTCGCTACAAATGCCTGTGAATGATCACACATTCTGTCAGAGTGGGTGACTGCAGCGTTAAACTCAGAGCAAACGTAACCCGGATCCTATTAAAAGAAATTGAAAATAGTAAACAATGATTATAACATAGATTATGTGGCTGTGCATATTATCACTATTCTAGCTGTGTAACAACATATGAATAAACAATGACATTCCAACATTTGTGCAAGAACACATGTAATCCAAGGCAAAGTTATGAATGTTTTAGGGGGTGATTTCTAACGATGGTATTTTTACAATTTTTGATGAAAAAGCAAAATTAAATACTGATGATTATTATGTACTATGGTTCTTTGCGTGTCACTTTGCGTGTCACTGGATTATCTGATCCACACTCGATCATTTACAGGCCGCATTGCTTGGCATTTTGCTATCACAGCGTTAAGCTATAAACAATGGAAACAAGCGAATGTTGTACATGTCGCTTTTAGCTAACTTCAACACGTGATAGAAAAGGTTGAATTACATGTGTGTGCGCGACAGATGGTGTGGTTCAATCAATGAACAGTGAATATTTGCACTCATGATTCATTACAGTCACTGCGACATCCAGTTGTTCGCTGAGTTGGCTAACATATAGAAGCTTGAACAGGTATGTGTTACACCATTTTAGCTCACGCGTCATGGCCTGCTTGTTCGGCGTCGTCGGCGTCTGCAAACCCTACTTCTCTTCAGAAACTACAAACCAATGGTGACTATATTTGTCGTATAAGGCGACTAACGGAATCGGGTGGTCAGGCTCGGTGACTTGGTTGATGCATGTCATCGTATTCCAATTGCATGGATCGATGTTTATGATGTCAATGTCCTGACAGTCTGGTCCGATATCCTCCTCAAACCAGGGATGCGTCCTGCAGTCTCCGTAGCTGTGGCATTGCGATGACGTAGGTAGGACAGTCGAATGTAGCGATCCTGTGCTGGGGTAGAAACTCTTGATCGGCCGGTTCTCGGACGGTCTGCAGTGGAATTGAACTGTGTGGATCGGTCCCAAAGGCGGCAAATGGTACTGTGGTGGACGTTGCAGTGACGTGCAACAGAAGACTGTGATTCCCTTCTTTGGATACTTCATATGGCAGGTTCCGATCGGCAGCGCTGAGCCTCGGCATTTCTGAACTTGAAAAATGTTGGCAATTGAATGCCAAATGAAATGCCTTATGCTTGCCTTTTAACAGCCACGACCACGAGTTACGAATGCCAAATGGACGTGCATTTTGCTTTACTGTTTTCTCCATGACATATTTGAACATGTGTGAAAACAATGCCGTTTAAGACATTGCAAATAGACAATGGCGGGGTTTTGACGCACCATTGGTCGAATATCAGGCCACCAACATTTTCCAATAACATATATCCAATTTATATAAAGGATGTTTTGTGTAGTCAGGTTCAATGAGCTACATACTACCTGTGTGTTTCTTTTTTTTGAAGAGTGTATTTCTTTGGAATGTGATACTCAGTATTGTAATTTCATAAACAGGTTAATGAATAGCCGTTTGATTATATTTTAAAACCATAACTGAATATATTACTTTAACAAAATGGATAAGACTTTTGTTAAAATATATACACAATTTTAGAAAAAAATATCTTGGTCTTGGAATTGTTTTTATGTCGTTATTGATATACAGAAAGGTGATACCTGAAGACTCGCCAGGTGTGCCTTATTGTCACAGACGATTTATGAATTATTCCTCTCGTTTTGTATCATATAATTAATGGGTTCACCATTTTTTAAAAAACATTGTGATCACAGGATTTTGAACTATTTACTTTATTTCTCGGAGAATTGTGAAAATAATAAAAAATATATACCGTGTCTTATACGATTATCCTGATAATTCTATACCAAAGGAACTTTCTTCGCATCTTCACTGTATAGTTCCGAGACAAGATGAAGAGAAAAAATCACATGATAATGAACAAAAACAAGTCCAATATTGAACATACTTTTGGTTGTTTTGAAATATTTTGGGGGGTTTTTCATTACGTAAAATTGATACAAAACAGGTGCGTGTCTTGTCCAATGAAGGTACACGGTAAAGTAAGTAATTGTTTATATATTCAACACATTATATAGATTGTAAAAGCAGTCATTTATGTTGAGTCAAAAAAGCGTCAAATTCCGTTTTATAAATCGAGATTGTCCATACCACGAACGAAAATGAGGGGATAAATATATATTAATCAAATTACCTGTGTCATCCTACTCCGACGTTGTCAATGCAATAAAAAAATAGAATGGTGTCATGTTTTTAGTAATTCACTACATTTGATGAATAGGCTAGTGCTCCATTAATAATGGTGCAATATCAGTCAAATTACACTTGCACAATCAGGAGAATGTTGGAATCTAAGGACTAATTTATAGGTGAGATAGGGCCATCTATTTCGCTTTTACTTCCTCTTTTATGAAGTACGATTTCATCATTTCTTTATGTTTTGTTTATGCCTAAACGTATAAAGTTTCAATATCGATATTTGTGTTAAAATAGTTTGCTTCCTCGTGAACAAATCAACACGAAAATATTTTGTCTTATCCACAGCTAATTCTAACCAAGTGACCTGAGTTTTGCCCCCTTGTCTCTGTACGTGAGTAACCCTTGTCTCTGTACGTGTGTCTTTTGACGTCATAGAGGAAAATCAGTTTTCGTCATTTACGGCAGGCTATTTTGTATTGAATGTATTACGTTATACATATTAAGCATATAAATCCATTTGATATATATTTATGTCGTTCAGATATAAGGCAGTATTTTGTTCCACCACAGTTTCTGTAAAACTGCTAAATAAAAAAAAATCGTCGCACATTACTTTTGTAGGTGTACGATAAAAAGCGGCGAAATATTCTGTTTTTCAAAGCAGAATAAATTCTCGGACAACACTTTGCAGAGTCCTTTTTCAAACCGATTTAATATTTGTAGTTAAATTTACACCATGAGATAGGAAATTTAATATTCTACATCAATTTATGAATCCAGTGCCGGTTGAGAGCAATTCGCGTCCAACCGTCACTTTTCAGATTTTAGGAAAATGTGCGTCAGTAAAAAAAACTCGGCATCCAGCGGGTTAAATAACCATATGAACGATGCATGATTTTTCCAAGCGAAAGCGATTTTTCTGACACAAATTTCGTCAAAAAGGTGTGTTAATTACTTTGTTATGAGGATTTTGGCGAATGCAACGAGATAAAATCAAATTCACTGACCAAACAGCAACCCCGTTCTAAATATTGATGGATATCCTTACCGCCCTGATACTCAAACCAATCGTGCCCTATAAATTGACGCTTTATTGGAATAAGTTATCACAAGTGACACTTCTGTCAATTATTAATTAATAATAATTGACAAAAGTGTCACTTGAAATTGCATGCTTTCAATGCAAACTTAATGGTCAAAAAGTGTACCCTGTCTGTTCCTGTATTCGACTTTTCATCCAGCACATTGTATGACATAAAGTTTTTCGAAGCACAGTTCATATTTTCACGGACATGGAAAGTTTTTTCCGTGAGAAAGAAGCCCTAGTAAGAATCTGTTTCAGATTTTGGCTCCGTCTTTTACATTTGATAAGTTTATTTTGTGTCATTTTTAGTTTTAGTTCTTTACACTTATTAAAATATATGCCTTGCCGACACGCGGCAATTTGGGCATCAAGATTACAACAGTCAGGGGGACGTCAATTTTTCGTGTCAGGTGAAGGCCAGTATATATGGCGAATAACTGTAAGATATTCGATTAAATAAGAACTATTAGAACAAGAACATGACAACCCTTGTCTGATTTTGTGCACTGGCCCAAGCACGGAGGAAATGAATGATTCCGTGTATTACGGGGGTCGGATCCAGTTCGCGTCTTTGTCTGTCCTTCGCACTCTATAGATACTAGATACTCTTTTCCATCAGTGTACGTTTTAATACTGATACACCCAACCGCGCCCGCATGCCAGCATGGATCATATTTAGCGACCAGAGGTAATATGGCTTCGGATTGCTCCTGCCCAACTACCCCGATGACCACATATTAACCAACCTACTTCCTCATTTTTCAGGACTCATATTTGTTTGGTAAGGTGCCTTTAACATCTCTCTTTAATTGTATGTTTAGACAGATTCCATTTGCTTGAAAACGTGGTCAGTAGAGAGGGCAAAACCCGCAAGAATTCCACGTTATGTAGCAGGGGGATATTCGTCAACGTTGCTTCTTCTGGAACTTCTTCGACAGTTTTGCATTTAATTCAGTGAAATGGGTATCTTGTCTTTTCTGTCATAATGTTTGATTGTGCTCATGTAGGATGCAAAATTTAAATTGATATATTGTTTGGCAGTGATTTCATTCTCATTTAATTAGTCAGCAATTTCGGTGCCAGCAACATCCAAATAATTGTCATTTAATTGTTCAGCTGGTACTTGCGGGGGATACATGTGTCAGTGCGAAGTGACAGTTTTCTGGTATTCTCTGTAGCCTGTATCATGGAAACTGTCCAATACCACCATTAGTTTGGCCAACAAAAACATTTATAATCGTGTTTTCGGGGACTGAATGCTCTTGAGAACTCTTCCTTTTTTAATTGTTCATCAATTTTAACGAGATTGTTTATGGATATTGTTTTTTTTACGGGTTCGTGAATACGTTTTGTGTGAAAATATATCTTGTCATAATTATTCCTCGATTAAGGTTTTGTTTGAAAGAAACATGATTTTTGTCTACTATGTTATTTGCTTCCAGGTTAATTATAATTGATTTTTATAGCACTGCAATCTAACTTCCATAATATTAAACTATTCGCTATACTAACCGTGAGACAGTAACAGCCGAATTAAGTCTTTAGATTCAACAGAAATATGTGTGAGAAAGCAACAGCAACCCTAACACGGAAAGAGATGGATCTTGAGGAACCAAGGAATATTCTTCGTTATTTGAGTGGAGACGACGAAACAAGCACGGATGACATCATTGACCGTTTTTCCCAGATAAGCCCCAAATATGACAAGGTTGGTATATCTTGAATTCATATTTCATTTTGGAAATTGATAGAAGAAAGAGTTATATATGCCGCGGAAATATATATCATCTAGCGCGAATTAAACAGCTTTAGTATATCACAATAATGATGCTGAGAGTATATGAGTATATAAGAATATTGCTGAGGGCGGCATTAAACAACACACAAGCAACATACAACTTGCATTGGCATATAGCTGGAATATTGCTGAGTGCGGCGTTAAACAACAACACACCAAAATCATCCATCCGGTTCACCTGAAGCTGGTCATGGCGATGGGAAACACGAACTCACATTGATGGCCGTGTCTTTATTTAAGATTTTGGAAGCAGTGGGCTATGATAGCCCGATGCAGACTGCCCAGACAACTGCAGAATTGTTCCCTGACAACAGAGAACATATTTATATTCTCGATGCGGCTGCTGGAACTGGACTTTGTGCAGAAAAGGTCAGCAGACAACAATATAACAAATCTCACCCGAGCGTATTTTGATGTAAAATGTTTCGACGGGTGTTAATATATTCAATGTCAAAAGACACCTGGGTCAGATTTTATTTACCATCCAAAATCGTTCTTGCCACTCATTTCCGTAAACCGTAATTACCACTCCCATGATCGTATAAATATAAGCGACAAAACACTTTCCATATTCATAAGAAATCTCAGTGAAAGAGTTGATTGTACGATTCCCACTATATTATGAGCATGTGGTAATAAATCACTATCAAACAGTAATGACACCAGGTGTTCGCTAACCAGCGTGTGACAGCGAGAATAGTCAGGTCGTTTGATTTTGACGTTTTGGGACATGTTCATGTCGAAACCAATTTTGGATGATCATGATATAACTCTGTACATTACTAATGTGCACCATCCACCAGTGTAGAACGTGCGCTAATAGGTGGTAATGAAATATTGTACATTTCAGACATTAACAATAAATGGTTCACAGATTGCAGACTCTAAACTCACAGCAATCCCAATCGATATATTGACCCGTGGAGATCCGCGGTAGAATAGGTCTTCAGCAACCCATGCTTACCGTAAAAGGCGACTATGCTTGTCGTAAAAGGCGACTAACGGGATCGGGTGGTCAGGCTCGTTGACTTGGTTGATGTATGTCATCGATCCCAATTGCGTGGATCGATGCTCATGATATGAATCACTGGATTGTCTGGTCCAGGCTCGGTTATTTACAGACCGCCGTCATATAGCTGGAATATTGATGAGTGCGGCGTAAAACAACCAACCAACCCAATCGATATATTTGTATATAACGAGAAACTTACTCATTTGTTGCACATTTCGGTATGGAAACGTTGTCTAGAAGCATTCTAACTTACCCTGATAGAAAAATATTCGACACATTGTATGTGATAGATAATTCCATATTTAATTTCTTCTTGTCTAAGATCTTAGGAGTGATGTCTCCATCGTGGTCATATCAATGAATACTCCTCGTTAAACCGAGCGTATTTATATGTATCCATAACACAGCAGAAGTCTTTGTATGTGTTTGAGATTGATGCCACCGGTGGGGCAGGATGCACCTGGTATCATCACTATTTATTTGTGATAAACATAAACACATACTCGGGATATTGTAGGAATCGTACCATAGATTCTGCTTTTAGAAGAGATTTATCATGGAAATTGTGCAGAAGTCTCTGCATGTGTTTGAGATTGATGCCACCGTTGGGGCAGGATGCACTTACCTTTACGCGAACACCTGGTATCATCACTATTTATTTGTGTTAAGGGGGCACGGGTGGCCCAGTCGTCTAAGGCGCCGCGACTCGCTGTGCAGAGTTGCGTCCCTTGGGCACGCCAGAAACCTATGATTGTGGGTTCGAGTCCCGGCTCGCCCCGATTATGTTTCTAGGTTTGTCAGCACCATACCCCTGCTCGTGTGTTTCATCGAAGTGGTAAACGTCTGAGACCTGCATCACTTCGGGCTTTCCTCCCACATTAAGCTGACACGCCGTGATATAACTGGAATACTGTTAAAAGCGGCGTTAAACCCAACTCACTCACTCACTCACTATTTGTGATAAACATAAACACATACTCGGGATATTGTAGGAATCGTACCATAGACTCTACTTTTAGAAGAGATTTATCATGGAAATTGTGTCGCTTTTATTTACAGCTTTTCTCTTACGGTTTTCGAAAAATGGATGCTCTTGAACCCTCAAGCAAAATGCTCGAGGAGGCAAAGACGAAAGGGCTTTATCGACGATGCTTCATAAACGGATTAGGAGAAAATACCCTGGGAATTGACGATGGTAAGCAGTGTTCTCTATTTGCTGGTAATCATGTGACTGTGTCTCTTAGACATGCTTGCCTGATAGATGTGGTCTGTTTGCTATTCTGATGTCAACCGTGAAGATCCGGGGTAGAATAGGTCTTCGGCAACCAATGCTTGCCGTAGAAAACTACTATGCTTGCCGTAAGATGCGACTTACGGGATCGGGTGGTCGGGCTCCCTGACATGGTTGATGCATGTCATCGTATCCCAATTGCGTGGATCGATGCTCATGATATCAGTCACTGGATTATCTGGCCCCCACTCGCTTATTTGCAGCCCGACGTATAGCTGTAATATTGTTTAGTGCGGCGTTGAACAACCAACCAACCAACCAACCAGTTATTCACTTACTGTTTATCAAATTTGTGGATGTGTAATTGTACTTCTCATTTACAAGGGACATATATATTATTTGCATCTGATGGTACAAACTACCATTTTTTTTAAAATCACCATCACTTCCAATTTAATTTCTGACGATATGAACTTGATGTTCGAATGTATTACATGCAAATAAATAAGACACACGATTGAATGTTGTTTTGCGCAACCAGTCAATATTTCTGCTATCTCACGACGTGTTGTATTATCGGGTCTGGGCCTTGCACAAAACGCCATCCTAACCTGCCTCTTAACGTGACAAGAAACAGAATGTCGTGAATTTATGCCAATCCCGATCCCTAAGTGTGACATGAATAAATATACTTTTTTAGGACACAAGCATAATTGCCATCATTATGCACATGCATATACTCAGAGTCAGCTGTTTGTGTCAATTCATAGGGAGACCCGTGAAGATTCCGGGGTAGAATAGGTCTTCAGCAACCCATGCTTGCCGTAAAAGGTGACTATGCTTGTCGTAAAAGGCGACTAACGGGATCGGGTGGTCAGGCTCGCTGAATTGGTTGATGTATGTCATCGATCCCAATTGCGTGGATCGATGCTCATGATATCAGTCACTGGGTTGTCTGGTCCAGACTTGATTATTTACAAACCGCCGTCATATAGCTGGAATATTGCTGGGTGCGGCGTTAAACAACAAACCAACCAACCAAATCATAGGGTCGTCATAGACCAGCAACATTGGAATATAATTTCACATGAAATCTCAATAAAGATATTGGCAGGAGATTTTAATATACACAAAATATATTAAATTTGTTCTCCGTCAGCGAAAGAGCTCATTTGGTAGCATGGTTCTGACTAGATTGGCATATATAGTTTAATATTTCAGAAACTTACGATGCCGTAACCATTTGCGCAATGAGCACAGTGGTCATGAAAAAGCTGCCTATGAAAGCATTTGAGGAGCTTGTCCGCATCATCAAACCAGGTAAGTGAGTGAGTGAGTGAGTGAGTATGGTTTTACGCCGCTTTTAGCAATATTCCAGCAATCTCACGGCGGGGGACAGCAGAAATGGGCTTCACACATTGTACCCATGTCGGGAATCGAACCCGGGTCTTCGGCGTGACGAGCGAACGCTTTAACCACTAGGCTACCCGACCGCCCAAACCAGGTAAGTATACATCAACGATTCACTTGAAATTAGTTGGATGTTAAATTTCTGGTTTTGCAATCTCTAAGATATAAGGAAGAAATGGCTTCTTGTCCCTCAAGACTGAGCGAAAGGGGTTCTCATTTGATGATGGATACACCAGCATACTTCACAACTAACTTCTATTCTAATGGGGTCCTTTCGCTATCTGTATTTAAATGTAAAGATCACAAGTAGATTTCGACATTCGTCACCACTCGGCCCTTTCCGTAACTCTGCAAGAAGACTCGTCCCCCTATCGATGAATGTTATGTGCGAAAATACGACAAACCAATCAGAATGCGCGTTTGATTTCAAGTTGTTCATCAAAGAATCCCTCAGAAATAATTTTTGATTTTACATATGTCTTGCATCTAAAAATATACCCATGACACAGTTAAATGTGTTCAATCATACTGTATAATTCCGCATGTCCCGATGTACTTTAAATTGCATTTGAAATATCTATAATATATGGTTAAATATATGTGAACCATTACGAGTTGACAATTGGTATTCCCGTTTGCGCTAATATAAGACGGATCCCGGTCGCAAAAATGGCCATGTGAGGGGCACGAGTCGCTATTCGGCTTGGCCCGGAGTAACATGAGTTGGTCACGAATGAGATTTCGATTGAGGGAGTGCATATTACTCAACGCCACATCAATAGTTTTCATCTATGTCAAGAAACGGGAACATGATTATGTAGCTGATATCTATATCAGCAGTGGTGATGAGAACGAAAGGAAAGGCACTCTTGGAGGTCTTTCATAGTGAGTGAGTGAGTTGGGTTTAACGCCGCTTTTAACAGTATTCCAGTTATATCGCGGCGTGTCAGCTTAATGTGGGAGGAAAGCCCGAAGTGATACAGAGTGCCGTCCCTTGGGCACGCCAGAAACCTATGATTGTGGGTTCGAATCCCGGTTCCCCCCGATTATGTTTCTAGGTTTGCCAGCACCAGAACCGTGCTCGTGGTTTTCACCGAAGTGGTAAACGTCTGAGACCTGCATCACTTCGGGCTTTCCTCCCACATTAAGCTGACACGCCGTGATATAACTAGAGTACTGTTAAAAGCTGCGTTAAACCCAACTCACTCACTCACTCCTGTCAAAATATGGAAGTTGACATCCATAAATTCTCTTCCTTATGTGTTTCACTTCTTAATGCCTTTCAAAGACTATTTACTTATTGGTTATTATCAGTATAATGCGAAACAAACTGCGTACTCGTTGAATGTATAACAATATAGATGTACTCTCATGAGTTAATGAGTTAAGCGTACAACAGGATTACATGCAGGGTTGGCATTGTTGTTTCAGCTGACAACGACTGAGCTTGCTTCAAAGTGAGATAACATCACTGGATTGCCTGGTCAATACTCGATTATTTACAGACAGCCGTCATATATCTGGAATATTGCTGAGTGCGGCGTTAAACAACAAACCAACCACTGCATTCCATTGATAATTACGTTGAACATAAAGGCTGACATTTCTCCTTTAGTATGCGGGATGCTCTAAAAATTATTCTGTCTCAGATATCCCGGATTATTTTGTGTTTCGCACATTAGTATCTGATTTTCTTTCAGGTGGTTACATCATTAATACCGCTTTCTACCGCCTGTTCCCTGAGGACGGAGATGACCACGCACGGTTGTATAGAGCAAACGTGAAGACATTGGAACGTCACGGGAGACTAAAACAGGTGGAGCTCAGACGGTTTCCTCAAATCTTCTTTGATGCAGATGGGGCCGTTTCAGTCCACAAAGTCCTTAAATGAACTCATGGAAAACTTGAGGAACTTTCCATTACCTCCCAGATGCGCGATTTGTACACAATTGTAAAATATCGCTCTATCTGTATTAATTTAGATATGTGAAACAAATGAAACTTATACTGGAATATTTAAAGTCAAACATGGGTCAAACACGTGTTTGGGTTGTTCCAGTTATTCATTCACCTGTCGATCATTTGGACCAATCAAAATGCTGCAATTTCCTCCGTTTTGATATCAGCCATGTTTGCTGAGAGTGCCTGCCTGAATTTATTGTCAATTAGGAAAACCATGAGAGGTAAAACTAACAAACCTTACCCCAAAATACATGTAATGGCGATCTGTTATTGGATGTGCGATTGCAAAACGCTGAAGTCATTTGTTAGCGATAGCATACGACCAAGGATTTATCGTTCCTGAAAGGACCCATCGTCTCTGGAGAGGATGTATTTGTCTTGAAACATTTTTTCCACTTCGTCCAAGTACGTACCGTTTGTGAAAGATCTTTAAATTAGAGATAAACTGAGAGCTTCAGAAGCAGAGGAAAGAGGGAAAATTGGAATTCTTTGTGCGTCAGTACACTTTTCATAGTTAGCAAAATTCAAGAAACGGTCCAACTAATCTTGGGGCACGTGTGGCCCAGTCGTCTAAGGCGCCGCGATTCGCTGTGGAGAGTTACGTCCTTTCGGCACGCCAGAAACTTATGATTGCGGGTTCGAATCCCGGTTCGCCCCGATTATGTTTCTAGGTTTGTCTGCACAATACCCGTGCTCGTGGGTTTCACCGAAGTGGTAAACGTCTGAGACCTGCATCACTTCGGGCTTTCCTGCCACAGTAGGCTGACATGCCGCGATATAACTGGAATACTGTTAAAAAAGCGGCGTTAAACCCAACTCACTCACTCACTCCAGCTATTCTGCAGCATGAGATGTATCTCTGCCTGTAAAATTATCCGACATTAAAGGCTAATCTGCCATTTTAAAGTCAGGGGTAGAATTTTGAAAGTCGCCAACTGACGACAAACTGAGGGTGGTATCATACTTGACGAAATGGTCATCGAAAAAATATTTTCGTAAGGAGACTATAAATAGTGTAAGGTGGTCAGGCTCGGAGATTTGGTTGATTTTGATCCCAAATGCGTAGATCAGTGCTCACGATGTCCATCTCTTATCAAATGATTGATATCGTACTTGAAGTTATGGGCAAAGCTTGTCGTAATATTCTTGAAGAAATATAAATATGCTTCTCGTAAGAGGCGATTAAATGGCTCGGGTGACCTCCTACACACGAATCTCGTCAGAATGTTCATTGACCTAATGATATAACAAGAGTCTTGTGTACAGATGGATGGCACCCTAACTCGGAACAAACATGCATGCATGCACATAGATGCCCAATCTCTCTAAACAGGTGGTAGGAGCATCCTAAATTCTTTGGACAGAGATCCGTAACCTCAAAACGTCAACGCCAGGGAATAATCTGTCTCTCTCAGTTATCAGCGGATACAGATTCCATCGGGCGTAAATGGCAAGACAGTGATGATAATTTTAATGAATGAAAATCTGAAAATCAGTTATGTATGGAATACTAAAAGGGACATTGTCGCGTTCTCGCATTGTCGCCCTTGCAAAAACAAGCAAAACGTGTAAAACGTAACCAAAGTGTGACATTGCGACATTTCAGCCATTTGTCGCACTGTCGCGTTGTCGCGCTTTGAATAATCTTTTTCATTTTACCAAAGCGCCACAATGCGACAACACGACATTTTTCAAGGTCAAAATATTCGCGTTGTTGCATTGTCGCCCCATCAAAAATGTGTTAAAAAAGGCATTAAAATGCGCGACAACACTTGATAATGTCGCGTTGTCGCCCTTTTCGTGCGTAGTTCGTGAATTAACCTACGCATGCGCCGAAATGGTTATACTCCTTTTCAAACTCCTCTGGTCTTTTGTTAGTTCCAATGGTTCTAAAACCAAAGCAGAAAAGGCAATGTGGTTTGCTTTTCTCAAAATGAAAACAAATCGTTCATCGTTGCTTTCGGAATTTGTTCATATATCCTTATTGTCCGTGTCGGTTTCCATAAACCAAACGTTTTTTTCACATCACTTTGTTGGTTGTTTTGTTGTTTTACGCCGCACTCAGCAATATTCCAGCTATATGATGGCGGTCTGTAATAATCGAGTCTGGACCAGACAATCCAGTGATTGATAGTGAGTGAGTGAGTATGGTTTTACGCCGCGTTTATCAATATTCCAGCAATATCACGGCGGGGGACACCAGAAATGGGCTTCACACATTGTACCAAAGTCGGGAATCGAACCCGGCTCTTCGGCGTGACGAGCGAACGCTTTAACCACTAGGCTACCCGACCGCCGCCCAGTGATTGATATCACGAGCATCGAACCACGCAATTGGGATCGATAACATGCCTTTTTTCACAGCGAAAAACATAGATCTACACTATTTAATTTAACTCCGGTCTTTTTTCAAATGACACACGGTTGGCTCTGTCGTTTTAGACGGCGCAGTTCGCTGTGCGTCTCCTCGACGTACCAGAAAACTGTGATCGCGTGTTCGAATCCCAGCACTATACACATACATCATTTAGGGATTTCCTCCCACATCGAGCTGACACGCTTTGAAATAACTGAATGCTTGAAATAACAGAATAACTTCTAGCACATCACAGGCAGCTTAGGTCGTAAATACATATACCCCTTAGATATGAGAATGACGGGGGTAATAATGTGCTTTGAGCATGATTTTCAGCATGAGTAGTATAAGTAATGACAGTTCTGCCGCAAATCCACTGGAACCAGATTTATATACGTATACTGCTACTACAGAGGGAATTTTTTATGCAAAAATGATGATGTGATTCAACGATCGTCATGAGACTAATATTCTCTATTATTTTTACTCATATGCATACCATTATTTTGAACAAACTGATATTCAACATTTTACTAAGTTCTTCGTTCATTTTACTAGGTGACCAGACTATATACTCTTTTTCGAAATTGGAAAGAAACAATTGATGACCGTATTTGGTTGGTTTGACATCATTTATATAATATATACCCTGTGGTAATTCTCGCCATTTTATAATTTTGTCCCGTTGCATAAATGTTTTTGTTGACAGTATTATAGACGTATGTAAGCATTCGTTTAAATGTGATCCAACGATACGAAACAATCTATTTTTAATCTTCAACCAGTTCTTTGGTTTTGGCACGGTAAATACAATGGAGGTTCTTCAGTATTCCTGAAACACGGGATCATCTTGCTACAATATATTTTTAATCTTCATCCAGTTCTTCAAGCTGTTGCCGTCCGTGTAACCTTACACATAGTTTTTACTTTGTGTTCGCTCAGAGTCTATATTCCACCATCTTCTTCCCTTCGACAGTCTGAACGTCAAGCGCTTTATGATCAACTCCCCAAGCCCTGTATCATTATGGGTGACTTAAATGGACACAATCCACTCTGGGGTAGTGTTCAGATAAATAACAAGGGTAAACTTTTGGAAGGTTTCATTTCGAACAAAGACTGGTGAATCCATAATGACGGTTCAAACACATATCTACATCGCGGTACAGGTACCTACTGTGCTCTTGATTTATCACTTACTCTGATTTATTAAACGAATTTGAATGGTCCGTCCACGAAGACTTCTGTGGCAGTGATCATTTCCCAACCATTTTAAAACCCGTATTACCTTCAGATGTTCCTCCTTCAACAAGATGGAACTTTACTAAGGCCAACTGGCCTTTGTTTGAAATGCTTGCATCCAATAAATTAAAACCTGATCTGTTTCATGACGCTTCTGACACTGTACAATTATATTCTGATGAATTAAACAAAATTGCTGATGAATGTATTCCTGAGTCCTCTACAAATCCACACATCCGTAAACCATGGTTTAACAATGACTTCAAACAAGCTAGGAAGGCACGGAAAAAGGCCGGGCACTATTTCCGTCGCCATCCCATGGTCAATAATTTGAATAAATATAAAATCTTAAATGATATAGCCAGGCGTACGCTTAAACAAAATAAACGCCAACCTTGGCAACATTAAGTTTCCAAAATAAACTCACGAACGCCCATGTCCAAGGGACCCGTGAAGATTCGGGGGTAGAATAGGTCTTCAGCAACCCATGCTTGCCGTAAAAGGTGACAATGCCTGTCGTTAATTATAAAGGTGACTAACGGGATCGGGTGGTCAGGCTCGCTGTCTTGGTTGATGCATGTCATCGATCCCAATTGCGTGGATCGATGCTCATGATATTGATCACTGGATTGTCTGGTACAGACTCTGTTATTTACACAGACCGCTGGAATTTTGCTGAGTGCGGCGTTAAACAACAAACCAAACAACCAACCAACCTTGTCCAAGGTATGGAACATGATATAGAAAATTAAAGGTAAGGGTTCTAAATCTAGCATCCGTAATCTTAAGAATAGGGATGAACTATCAACTAATAAATCGGATATTGAAAAGAAACTGGGTGAAACGTTAGCTTAACATTTTTCTTACTCAAATTATGTCCCTCAATTCCCAAATTTTTAAAAACTGCAGGAAAAGAATTCTATAAATTTTAGATCAGATAATGGGGAAGATTATAATGGAATATTTTCGATCCATGAATTTTATACTGCTCTTGGACAAGCTCATAATACTGCAACAGTAGCTTATAATATACACTATCAACTCCTGAAACACTTACCAGAACCGTGTTTAGAAACCCTTTTGTTAATTTTTGATGATATATGACATCAGGTTAGTTTCCTTCTTCCTGGTGTGATGCCATGCATAGTTGTACCCATACCGAAACCTGGACGATCACAGTGATCCTTCAAATTATAGACCCATTTCATTGACAAGTTGCGTTTGCAAAACCATGGAACGCATAGTCAACAATAGATTAACATGGTACTTGGAATCAAATAATTTAATTACAAATATTCAGTGTGGCTCTCGTAAGAATAGAAGTATTGTTGATCATTTAGTACGGTTAGAATCATTTGTGAAAAATGCAATAATTAATAACCAACATTCAGTGTCTATCTTTTTCGATTTAGAAAAAGCGTATGACTCTACGTGGAAAAATGGGATTTTAAAGGATTTACATGATTTTGGATTACGCGTCCGTTTGCCTCAATTTATATCCACGTTTTTAACTGACAGACAATTTCAGGTCCACGTGGGTTCTACCCTGTCTGATCACTATCGTCAGGATCGGTAGTCCCACAAGGAAGTATTTTGTCTGTCACTTTATTTAGTATAAAAAGGAATAGTCTTTCTAAGGTTTTAAGTGATGCAGTAGATGGATCACTTTTTGTGGATGATTTTAATGTTTCTTGTCGTGCAAAAAATATGCATACAATAGAGAGGCAACCACAAATCTGTCTCAATAAAATTCATAAATGATCCCTTGAAAACAGGTTTAAATTTTCCAAATCAAAAACTAACTGTCTTCATTTCTGCAGAAAATATAAGCTGCATAAGAACCCTGAACTATTTTTAAATGGCACCCCCATGAGAGTTGTAAAGGAGGCCAAGTTCTTGGGCCTTATTTTCGATAGCCATTTAAATTTTCTTCCACATATTAAATACCTTAAAGCTAAATGTTTGAAGGCACTTGATTCATTGAAAGTAGTTTCTAATTCAATGTGGGGAGGGGGATCAAACAACTCTCATACACTTGTACAGGTCACTCATCCGTTAAAAAATTGATTACGGCTCCATCGTCTATGGTGGAGCCTGCAAAAGTAATTTACAAAAACTAGATACTATCCATCGTCAGGGCCTGAGGCTTTGCCTTGGAGCCTTTATAACGTCTCACATTCACAGTCTGTATGTAGAAGCGGATGAACCTTCTCTTAAACAACGCCGTCTGAAATTATCTTTACAATACGTCACTAAATTATACTCTAATCAGTCAAATCCAGCTTTTAATTGCGTCTTTAATCCTCTTTACCAAGATATTTACAATACAAAATTATCGCTTGTTCCACCACTTGGAATCAGAATCCAGTCTGCCATGTCTGCTGCTAATATTAAACTGCCAGATATAGCTCCCTCTCAACTGTTTTCATCTCCTCCTTGGCAAATGGTAAGGCCAGAGGTAGACTTCAAATTAACCAAATTAAAGAAATCAGACACCAATCAATTAATTAAACAAAAAGAATACAATCAACTCAGAGACAAATATGACACTTATAAATCTATATTTACTTATGGATCCAAGGATGGTGGTGCTGTTGCTAGTGCCACTGTCATTGGATCCAGAACAATATCCTCACGATTACCTGATAATACTTCTATCTTTACAGCAGAAGTGAACGCCATTTTTACTGCACTGAAATATATCAACAACCAATCAAAATATAAACAGTTAATAATTATTATTCGTTAGGCAAATAAAAATATGTTTTTGAAACATCCGCTTTTAATCCAGATTCTTGAATTAATTAATGATCTTGCTACTGGCCAATATGACATCGTCTTTTGTTGGTTACCAAGCCATGTTGGTATCATTGGTAACACAATGGACGATGCTGCTGCAAAAGCAGAACTCAACAAATCTGTGACACCACTTCTGATTGTCATACTTTGGAAATTGAGAATGGAAGTCATTATAAAATCCCAAGAAATTTAAGAAAATGCAAACTTTGTAAATTAAACCGTGTTGACACTGAGTACCACTTCCTGCTTATTTGCCCATCGTATGTCAAGTTACAGCAACTATATCTCAAAGCAAAGTTCTATTGTCATCCTAACGTTCATAAATTTAATATGCTTCTGCCATCACCAGATACATATATTATTGCAAATCTAGCAAAATATCTATATTATGCAAATGAAGTAAGAAATGCGAAACTGAAAGTTTAAAACCTGTCTGTACACAAAGGCCTGTGGCCTATACATACTCTGTATTGGAAATAAAATGAATGAATGATCCCATACAGTGATTATGAGACTAGTATTAGATGTAACACCCGAGATCTAATGCAAAAGATGTTGGACACCCACATGAAATTAAACCAAATATCGGTTACACCTACTTGGGTTGTCAGTCCAGATTTGAAGAGGTCATTATGCAACGATGTCATATTGGCCATAGCAGATATACACACGAGTATTTGTTGAAAAGTGTAGACCCTAGCATTGGGATCTCTCTTCAGTGGCTGGCAATCTATAGCTAATTTTTATGTTGTATTGTTACATATTTTTATGGATATCTACTAGTTTGAAATATAATCTGTGATAAATCTAGTTATTTTACTGTCCATCATTGACAGGTTTTTATTTGGTCTAAATATATACATTATTAATTTTCTTCTCGTCACGATTTGGCTGAAATACTACCGATGTGGCGTTAAATTCAAACTCACTGACTCACTTTCGGGTGTCAAATGCGACCCTATTACAGTTACTGAAAGTATTGCCGTTCCTGGTCTTCATAGTCAGTTAAGCCATGACTTTGCAACTCGCCTTGTCAGCATCGGCTGAGCTCAGTCATTGGTCTAACGACGCATACTCCGAATTATCTCCATCAGAATTTATACTCGCACAATAAAGAAACGCAACACCAGCTTTATACTCACATTAGTTGTACATACTCTCAGTCCATCTATCAATACACGACAGGGTCAGACCAGCCAGGATCGTGACTTGAATCGATCGGTATTCGACTTGATCGACTGCAAACCACGCTCTCCTTTCCTTATATTGAAGGTATCATTTTATAGTGTTCGGGCCTGGCCTGTCTTTGTCAAATGTCACAATACCTCAGTTTGATTCATTAAAAGTTAGAGCTGACCATGAACTCATGTGTTTTGAAATCGGAAATGAACCGAAGCCTACGTGCCAGATTGATCATCTCTCTATTGATTTTGAGACTCACTCCGGATGCTACAAATGAAAAGTATCTTACCTGTTTGCTTGATTCATTAACATGGAACCAATCCAATGATAAATATGTAATGTCCATTATTCTCTTGTGATAAATGTGAAATGTCTTTTCTCTAGACGCATCTTTACCTTTTAACAGTAATGTGAACACTTTAGGCCAAGCATACATGTAAGCACAATGAGTTTAAAACAAACTTCAAAAGTTGTTTTAATTTTAATATTTGAAACATTCCTTCTCAGTGATTCCTTCTCAATAGAGATGACTAGCGTCACCCGTAGATGTTAATGTTCCTCAGCAATCAGTCAATGATGACTCTGGAACAAAAAGATACAATGTAAAGGCGACATCCGCTCATTCTAAAACATTAATCCAGACTTAAAATTGAAGAGGGTGGAACAGCTAAAATGTCTAAAAGGTATATCCTGTTTCAGTTACAGGTTCGTACCTTTGTATCCCCTTCAACAGGTATGCGTACAAAAATGTAAGCAAATAATGGCCGATATTCCCTTTTAAGAACGTCATACTTCAGTGAATTCAATCCATCACTTCTCATCCGTGTCTTCATTCCTTTTAAGAGATTTGCTCTGCAAAGAAGATTTGTGTGGGGTTGAATTAATAGAATCCAAATCCATACATTCACACTTGATACTTTGAGACTGAGATTATTGTATCCTTCACAAACCCATAGTGGACACTGATTCCCGCTTTGGTAGTTGCCACATAGATATGTCAACTTGCCTACATATATGTTCATGGAACGTTCAAGGACTGCTAACAAAAATAAATGATACTAATTTTAAAAGTTTTCTTGAAGGGTTCGATATATTTTGCCTAATTGAAACAATGGTGTACAACGTTGATAAAATCCGTTATCTGTTTAATGATTATATCTGTCTCCCTGTCCCAGCAAAACGTATAAGTACATTTGGTAGATTTTCTGGTGGCGTAGCACTGTACATAAGAAAGACATATGCTCACTACTTCAAGAGAATTCATCCAGAATGGGAAAACTGTGGGTTTGTAAGCTTATTAGGCTGTAGAGAACCAGTTATTTTAGGAGGAATATATATACTGCCAGAAAATTCCCCATTGTATGAAAATCCTAAAGGTAATGGTATTGAAGAGCTTGATGATAAAATAGCTGCCATTAAGTCCGAACATGATAGTGACATAGACCTACTCCTATTTGGGGATTTGAACGCTCGAGTTGCACAGCAGGATGATTTTATTATTGAAAGTGAAGAAGATGTAGATTTGCTGAATCTAGGGGAAATGTATAGCTCTGATGTATTCTGTATGCCTAGAACTTCTCAGGATGAAAAAATAAATAAGTTTGGTTTATCACTTCTTTACATCTGTAAACTTTGGGGTATCCATATAGTTAATGGAAGAAAGCTTGGGGACAATGAGGGGTGTTGTACGTTTATCGGCTTTAATGGAATGAGCTTGATAGACTATTTTATAGCATCAACTACTATATTTGATCATATTACCAACATGTTTGTGCATAGTCGTACAGAGAGTGATCACTTACCAATATCATGCCATTTTAGTTATTGTCCAAATCAAATCCCTCAGTATCCCAAAGATAACGTACACACAACAAGTATCCCAAGATATATTTGGGAAGAAGGTGGAAAACAACAATTTAACGCCAATTTCTCTTCGGATAAAGTACAATCAATTATTCAGAAATTCTCTAACTTAGTAAATGAGAACATAGATGAAGCTGCAGATGAATTAACAAATCTATTTTATGTTGCAGGATCTCATTTTGAGAAAGTAAGGAAAGTACAATCAGATGCATTTCAGGTTCATAATCAACCTCAGTGGTTCGATAATGAATGTAATGTATTAAAGAAGTTGAAATACAACCGTTTGCACCTTCTTCGAACAACAAAAAGTCCCCTAAATTTGAGGTTGTACCTTGAGTCTAAAAGAAATTTTAGAAAATTATGTCATGAAAAACAAGAGTGTTTTAAGCAAAAAACGATTGAGTCCATAAATTCTGCCCTACTAAATAAAAACTGCCAAACTTTCTGGAGTAGTGTTAAACGTTTATTACAGTACCGCAGTCGAAAATCTGGGGTGCCACCGTCTGTATGGGTTACTTACTTTCATGAACTTTTAAATCCTGAACAAGTTTCTGATAATGAGTTTGATAAATCTGTGGCAGATTTTATCAGACATCATGATCCTCTGAATCGTGAGAAATGTAACGATACTGAGGTGCTTTCAGATATGATAACAGATGAGGAAATAAAACAAGTATTGAAAACTTTAAAATTAGGTAAGGCGCCTGGATCGGATGGAATACCACCCGAGTTTTATAAATATTGCATGAATATGGTCCCATACTTAAATATACTTTTCAATGCCATTTTAAAGACAGGGACTTTCCCTTGTGCCTGGAATATTGGCCTTATAATTCCTTTGTATAAATCTGGTGAGTCAACAAATCCTAACAATTATAGAGGAATATCCCTCCTAAATGTAATGGGTAAAATATTTACTTCTGTTGTTGAACATAGACTTAGATACTGGGCTGAAATCAATGAGATGTTATCGGAATCCCAAGCTGGATTTAGAGAGGATCATTCAACAACTGATAATATTTTTGTTTTGCAGGCGTTGTGTCAAAAGTATTTAAGAAAACCAAAACATCGCTTTTATGCCGCCTTTATAGATTTTAGAAAGGCGTTCGATTTTGTTGATAGAAAGAAACTATTGTTTGTACTTCTCCAAAAAGGCGTTCATGGTAAAATGTATAAAGTTATTGAAAATATGTATAAAAATGTTTGTGCATGTGTGAAGATAAGTAATAGCAGATCGGATGTTTTTAACACCTCTTGTGGTGTAAGACAGGGCTGTATGTTGAGCCCATTATTGTTTATCCTCTTTATTAATCAATTAGTGTCTGAAATTGAGGCAAGTGAATGCCGGGGCATTTTTGTAAATGAAGTTATTGAAACAATTAAGCTGCTGCTCTTTGCAGATGATGTTGTCCTACTTGCAGACTCCGTGATAGAATTGCAAAGAAAATTAGATATATTAGAATTATTTTGCAATAAATGGGCAATGGAGGTAAATATGGAAAAATCAAATATTATTGTTTTCAGAAACGGGGGGTATCTAAAAAAAGTGGAAAAATGGTTTTATAAATCTATGGAAATGCAAGCAACTTCACATTATAAATACCTGGGCATTATATTTTCTTCCAGGTTAATCTAGTCTAAAGCTTGTGAGACTATTTCATTACAAGCTAGAAAGTCATGTTTTCCGTATAAATTATTTTAGCAGGTGTCTAAAATATTGGTGTAGACTTATTCGTATGAATCCGAAGCGTTACCCCTATGCCTGTTATAAAATGTTACAGTCACACGATGCGATTGGGGCTTTGAACTGGGTTTCACATGTCAGGATGTTGTTATTTCAAACAGGTTTTGGTTATGTCTGGATTGCTCAGGATTGTGGAAACACGAAGGGTTTCATAACTATGTTTAAACAGAGATGTGTAGATATGGAGATACAGAAATGGTTTCAAAAGATTACCAGCTCACATTTCCTGTCACATTATAATTCATACAAGTCATTACTAGCGCCAGAGATGTATATCACATCGGGTGTTTTAGATAAAGACTTGATCTGTGTATTAGCTAAGTTCCGCACTCTTTCGCATAGTTTGAAAATACAAAAACTGCGTTATAGTAAAAATAATGCGAAAACAAATGTTGATCAGCTGATGCTATACTGTGACCAGTGTGATGAATTAGTTGTAGAGGACGAGTACCATTTTGTACTAGTCTGTTCATACTATAAGCAAAGTAGAAACACATTTATTCCACAGTATTACCATAAACATCCTTCTCGTCAAAAATTAATTGAACTAATGTCCTCTACAACACATTCAACAATCAAAGGTCTTGCTTTGTACCTAAAGAGAAATTTGAAAAACACAAGAAACAAACAAACATAATTATGTAGTATGTATTACGTCACATATTATGGAAACATTGTAAATCAACTGTGTGAGATCCACAAATAAGTTAGATATAAATGTATTGTACTCTGGGCCACGAGGCCTCCAATACTGAAATAAAGAATCAATCAATCAATCTACAAAAATCTCTTTGGGTATGAATGTACATAATTTACACACCGAGAGCATTGGTATATTCGTTATGGGGATTGCGAAATTCTGTATGTTTGATTGTTTATTGTTTCACGCCGCAATCAGAAATATCGAGGTCTTTAATGCAAATACTGCATTTGTGAGTCTGTACGGACAGGTAATAGTAGCATATGTACTTTGCCAAAACACCCATATCGTAAAATCTATATTGACATACTATTCGCCCATTTCTTGAAAGTAGCATTATTTTCTTGCTCCTGTGGCACCAGGGCAAATGCGTACGAAGGCAAATCATGATTTCACCAGAACAAAGACGAGATCCTGTGGTACAAATAGAGATATGCGTCGATCATTTTTTAGGCATAATATAAGAATTTCTCAAAACAACTTTTTAACAGCTTTACAAAGGCCCTGAATACTGTAACCCTTAATAAAGACCTTTAATTGGCCTGGAGAAGCGGGAATATTGCTCGAGATAAAGGGAAAGTTTACTATTGAACGTTTTTCATACATTCTTGTG
Source organism: Haliotis cracherodii (assembly GCF_022045235.1). Lineage (NCBI taxonomy): Eukaryota > Metazoa > Mollusca > Gastropoda > Lepetellida > Haliotidae > Haliotis > Haliotis cracherodii. The sequence continues at coordinate 11,625,975 of NW_027266286.1, forward strand.
GAGACTTTATTGTTAATCTGAATCTTTATCTATAGATCTGGATAAAAAAACCAGATGAAACATTTTCATTGATCTCATATATTTCTGGTTCAGGTGGATAAATCAGTGGAAGGGAACTGGCTATTTGATAATGATTGAACAATATAAGGTCATCGATATACTAAGCTTACTTCTGGGCCTAATTGCTGAACACCTGGTGTCTTACCTGATTTGGACTGGGGTCTTGTGCAATAGCAAATCAAAATTGTACTTGACCCGTTTGAATGTTATTGTGAAGCTTTGATGACTTTACAAACATGTGATGTGGAAACGGGGTAGTATAATTGTGCAGTTGGTTTTGAAAAAAAGAATAAGTACGGCCTCTTTGACAAAAGAAACCAATGAGGTGCGGCGGGCTTAGATAAATCATCGATGCGAGACATACAATGATCGTGTTTAAGGTACACAGTCAGAGGACAGTTCTTCTCCAGGCAATGAAACATTCAGCATGAAAACAGTGACAATTTGTCACCAGATGTATTGATTCTTTGTCGAAAGGATAATGCCCAACATATATCGAGTTATACAAAATATCATTTTAATTTCTAATATAACAACAACTCACAGGTGTCAACCATTTTGTAATATGAAAGATTATCACCAGATTCTGTCACACGCCGTATTTATCAGCTGACATGCACAAATGAAACTGTTTCAAATCTGTAATCTGAATAACATTCATAAGTCCATTACAAAATTGAAAATGTTAGATTACATTTTCGGGTTGGTTTTTTTACACATGATACCTGTAGTGCAGACATTTTGTTTTTTTTCATTAATGTGTCTTACCTGTCCTTGTTCTTTTGGTTTGTTTTATCTCGTAAATGTTTTACCATCTTATATCGACCTATTTCTGCTGGCCCTCGTGACACTTTCAAACCATTTTGATGAATTCTGCGAACAGAAATATATGTTCATATATTGTGTGGATTTGATGGGTTATTGCTTCAGTTAGTGTGACTTATCGGTAAGATTATGATCAGTCTTGAGTTTGCGAAGTAACACTAACTGAAGCAATTAACCACATTTTACTCACTCGCTGATTATTATATTGTGATGAAGGGGTTTAATTCAATTGATTTTGGTAATTATTAGAAGCAAGGAAATATTAATGTTCTGAGATGCCCCGGTTAACAATGTTCCATCCTGATCAGGGCGGCGTCTTCATAAACGTGTCTAAAGCCAGTCACTGAAAACGCAAATTGCAGCACATTCGGGCGCTATGGCACGCTAACTAGGTGTTCCCGAAGAGGGTAAGCATGTCCTGTCCTTTGGGTAGCTCCCGCAATTCACACAATTTGCATTAAAGAGTATTTTTGCCTGACGCAGGACATCGGTGCTCCTGCCATGCAACGTCAATCGGTACACGGATAAGTTATATAAATTATACGATTTATTGTAAAATTTATAAATTTTTAAATTTATCATATCTCACACAATGCATGTATCCCACGGTTGGAAGGTGAGGTGCAATAACGACAACTGAAAGATTTACACGAGGACGCTGGAGCTTATCTTGATACAAAACCATATTAAGTAGCACTGTCTAGTGTCATATGACAAAGCTCGTGGATAGGGATCAAACACTCCCAAAGAGTGTTGTGACCCTGATACGCGAACAGAGGAAAACACACGAAGTCGGGTACAATAAGTGTAAAATGTTCGCATTTGACTGAGCTGATTGTAATGCCAAACAAATCAATGTACGACTTGTAATCGATTCGCCATGTGTTTGGTCTATCAATTCTACCAGACAGGTGTATCACTATCTCCAATGGAAGATTGAACCAACCAACTTGGCATCTCTTTAACTCTTCGTGGAAAACCTCTATCACTGTCTCTGTGATTGAATCGAAAGGTTAAGACGAAAAGAGGAGAGATCGATGATGCCATAAAAGGATCATCGATCCACTACCCAACAACACATGCCCAATGCAGAGGTGAGCGGAGTAGGGGATGGGGACATTGACATCTGGCCGCTTCAGATGAAGACCGCAGTGAATGCATCATCCGTTCAAATACTCAGTCTGGGAGAACGCCGCAAAATGCAACAAACTTAAAGAATCATACCAAGGTATATTTTATCTAGAGAGAGAAGTCATACAAGAAAACTGGATCGAGTGCAGGTGTCACAATCTTTGCGCATGTGTCTTAGAGACTTGTGCAAGAACCAATAGCCCAAATTGGTGCAGACCTTGGATGGCAGTCACACAGATGTCTTGGCTACCCTTCTAGAATAATCCTAGATGAAATCTTCTGTCTGTGAGTTGGATGAGGGTGGTGAACCAAATCCATGTTGGTCAATCCGCAGCAACTAAAAGTATTGTGAAGTGACTGGTGGACGTTACCTTCTGAAAGACCCGAGGTGGAACATCTTTTGGGGAAAAGGCTTAAGTGTGTTAGCCTCCTACGAGATTGCTAACTGAGGATCTAGGATAGGAGATATGAAGTGCGATAGCTAAGTGTAGAAAGGGGTTGGGAAGAGATCGACGTCAGAGCACTGACAAATGCACTGGAAGATCATTGGATGTGGGCGCCATTCCATGGGAGATGGTTTGTGGGGTAACTGGGAGTCGGCTATGACTTTGGAGACGGCAGTATGTGTTTTGTCCGAACATGGATGTTGAGAGAGTCTATCAGTTGAAAAAAGTCAAGTATCAGAGACAGAATGACATCGACTTGGTGGAGCCCATCTTGTTTATGTACTTGGTGATGGATAGGTTGTCCGAGTGGATCATAAGACCAGAGGATTGCTTTCTTCGAGAGACCACCGCTTGCAACTTGTAGTTCCTTACAATGAGCTCCCCAACCCTCGGTTTAGGCGTCGACAAAGAGATGTGGAGTCGGGATAATCTGCCACAAGGAGACTGCTTCTCAAACTTTTGACGGAACAAGCCACATTTGAAGATGTGTCCGTAAGTGGTTCGACAGGGAGATTACAATCTGACAAACGTAGTTCATGGAGAAATGGTTTGAGAAAGCACTGAATTGGTTGAAGGTGGAGAGCCTGTACTGATGTCTTTGTAAGTGTTAATGGGACCAGGTGTTGAATTTTCCTCCAACGATCCATGGGTAGGAACATCATTTCCAGGCGTATAAACTAGGACTTTCAGTTGGGATCAATTCGGATATTTTGACAATAATGTTCCAGCTGAATTGATGAAGAAGACGGTGCGTGAAGCTGAGATGTAGGAGAAGAACGCCTGCATCTTGATTGGCGTCCTTCGCCGATTCTTTTTACTTTTTCACTAAGAGTTTTCTTAGTTTTTGTTGTTTATCCAGTACCTCCCTTGCTCTCGGCGCCGACATTTATGAAGGTTAATACTGAAGGTTTCTTCAGGCACATTCAACGCATAGAGCACAGCGCACAGATGAGTACAACACCCACGACAGTCGAAACAAACATCTTGCGGGTCGGATGGGGAAATTACCGGTCTGTCAGAGAGACTCGTGGGATGACGCTGGGGCTGTTTCTTCTTGATAAACACTGACTTAGAAGAAAACAAAAAGAGAATGAGTTGGCATGGGAGACCAGGTGTTTAGCGTGTGTGGGTCAGCCTGAAGGAAAAGCATGCATGACCTAAATTGCTAAGAGGTGACCATCGTGACACTAGGCGTGCGCGGGTGAATTGCTTCTTAAGACACTGGAAACCTTTGTTTAGGCACGTTTCCAGTCGGGTTTGAAAGAAAAAAGAGAAATGCATCCTGTGAGATAGGATAAGTTTGGGAATTGCATTTAGGGTAAAATTGGAAATTGCATTTGACGTCATTTTTTACGCAGATACCTCACATTTCGAAATATCCTCTAAATGTCTGGAATATCATTAAATAATTTTAACGTGTACTGCTTTAACTTGTAACACTGATCAAACAACGTTTGAGCAAGAGTCGTATGACGTTACTTGATACCATCGTGAAAAGGGCATGGAGCTTATTGACATGGTTGTTTGATGCTGATGCTAATTTTAGCTTTTGTTTGTATATCGTGTAACACTACAGTCAGCAAACGTCCAGCTATGTCAAGTTTGGAACAAATAAACCAGGTGTCTATATGATCAGCAATACCCCTCACCGTCGGGGTTTTCGTTATATTCACAGAAAGTATTTGAGACAAGTGGAATTGACACCATGTGGATTCTCAAAAACTCAAAGGATTTGCATGACATTTTGCAGTCTCAGAAAAAGCCAAGTTCCATCCTGTCAAAACATTTGATTTTTTAACTTTGTACACCACAATCTCACATGACAAATTCCATTCCGTGATCCATTGGGCTTTTTGCTAAAAACGTGATGAAAACAGATACAGTTATGTATCTTTATTCAGAGATTCAGGACAATTTGAGAAAAACGAAAGCAAATTACTGGGAAAACAGTATGTGAAATGCTGGACTTCCTCATTGATAGATTCCGGGGGTAAGACATTTAGGCAAGAATGGGCACCAATTGTGCTCCCATTGTGGATCTTGTGGATCTTTTTCAGTATGCATATGAATCGGAATTATTTCTGCTTGGATTTGGCAAAGTCAAAACAAGGTTATTTGGCAAAGAAGTTTAACTTAATGAGCTTCAGGTATATCGATGATCTGATATCGTTCAATAACAATCAAATAGCCCATTCCCTTCCACTGATTAACCCACCTGAACTAGAAATAAAGGAGACCTGTGAGACCGCCTCATCTGATTCATATTTAGATCAATGCCTAAAGATTCAGAGTGGCAAAACACTCATCACAAGACTTGTATAACATAAGGGATGACTTCAAGTTTTCAATAGTCAACTTTCCCTTCATGTCGAGCAATATTCCAGCAAGCTTTCTCTACCAATAATTCAAAAAAAGCGTCATAAGACTCTTGCTCTAAAGTTGTATGATCAAGGTTACAACATTCAAGGCCTCCGTAAAGCTTTCAAAAGGTTCCATGGTAGACATGTAGAGGACATTTCCAAATTTGACGCACCAGTGACAAAACTGATGTCCGATGCAATTCCCTTTTTTGAATTATACCATATGTTCCCGTGCTTTTTCACGTGAACAATTGACTTGACTTTGCATGTGTTTGTGACGGATGCCACCGGTAGGGCAGGATATGCTCACCTTTTCGCTAACACCTGGTATCATTACTATTTGACAGTGATTCACAAACACATGCTAATCATCGATTGGAATCGTACAATCGAATTTGCGTAATTCAGAGATTTATATTGTTATATGGAAAGGCCATTGTCGCTGTATTTATTTGAAGACACCCAATCAATCAAATAAGCCAGCCTGACCACCGATCCAGTTTGTTTAGTCCCATGTGTTACTTGATACTAAATTTAACCTAGCGTTCCCACTGTTATTTAACATAATCGTTCAGTGGCATACACTGATTGCAAATCTCACCTCTGATATAAATCATCATCCTCGCAGCCCCATCCAAAGTACATATTCGACCAGCCATTCACTTTGATCACATGCTCCTTAGTCAATGCTACCACGCCTCCGAAGGCGCCTGGGTAAGGAAGCCTGAGGTCAGTACAAACGAATATTATAAATAGTAAATAGTTTGATTAATATGTCCTAGGTATGCTAATTATCTAGCAAACCAATACACAGTCATGATCATGATACTGCCATTGCCAGCAGTGTTGGTAGTTTTAATAGTCATAATGAAGCCCGTACAGCAGTGTTGGTAGTTGTGATACCGTCATTATACAGGCACAGGGAACAGTGTTGGTAGTAGTGATACCGTCATTATACAGGCACAGGGAACAGTGTTGGTAGTTGTGATACCGTCATTATACAGGCACAGGGAACAGTGTTGGTAGTAGTGATACCGTCATTATACAGGCACAGGGAACAGTGTTGGTAGTTGTGATACCGTCATTATACAGGCACAGGGAACAGTGTTGGTAGTTGTGATACCGTCATTATACAGGCACAGGGAACAGTGTTGGTAGTTGTGATACCGTCATTATACAGGCACAGGGAACAGTGTTGGTAGTTGTGATACCGTCATTATACAGGCACAGGGAACAGTGTTGGTAGTAGTGATACCGTCATTATACAGGCATAGGGAACAGTGTTGGTAGTTGTGATACCGTCATTATACATGCACAGGGAACAGTGTTGGTAGTTGTGATACCGTCATTATACAGGCACAGGGAACAGTGTTGGTAGTTGTGATACCGTCATTATACAGGCACAGGGAACAGTGTTGGTAGTTGTGATACCGTCATTATACAAGCACAGGGAACAGTGTTAGTAGTTGTGATACCGTCATTATACAGGCACAGGGAACAGTGTTGGTAGTTGTGATACCGTCATTATACAGGCACAGGGAACAGTGTTGGTAGTTGTGATACCGTCATTATACAGGCACAGGGAACAGTGTTGGTAGTAGTGATACCGTCATTAAACAGGCACAGGGAACAGTGTTGGTAGTTGTGATACCGTCATTATACAGGCACAGGGGACAGTGTTGGTAGTAGTGATACCGTCATTATACAGACACAGGGAACAGTGTTGGTAGTTGTGATACCGTCATTATACAGGCACAGGGAACAGTGTTGGTAGTTGTGATACCGTCATTATACAGGCACAGGGAACAGTGTTGGTAGTAGTGATACCGTCATTATACAGGCATAGGGAACAGTGTTGGTAGTTGTGATACCGTCATTATACAGGCACAGGGAACAGTGTTGGTAGTTGTGATACCGTCATTATACAGGCACAGGGAACAGTGTTGGTAGTAGTGATACCGTCATTATACAGGCACAGGGAACAGTGTTGGTAGTTGTGATACCGTCATTATACATGCACAGGGAACAGTGTTGGTAGTTGTGATACCGTCATTATACAGGCACAGGGAACAGTGTTGGTAGTTGTGATACCGTCATTATACAGGCACAGGGAACAGTGTTGGTAGTTGTGATACCGTCATTATACAAGCACAGGGAACAGTGTTAGTAGTTGTGATACCGTCATTATACAGGCACAGGGAACAGTGTTGGTAGTTGTGATACCGTCATTATACAGGCACAGGGAACAGTGTTGGTAGTTGTGATACCGTCATTATACAGGCACAGGGAACAGTGTTGGTAGTAGTGATACCGTCATTAAACAGGCACAGGGAACAGTGTTGGTAGTTGTGATACCGTCATTATACAGGCACAGGGGACAGTGTTGGTAGTAGTGATACCGTCATTATACAGACACAGGGAACAGTGTTGGTAGTTGTGATACCGTCATTATACAGGCACAGGGAACAGTGTTGGTAGTTGTGATACCGTCATTATACAGGCACAGGGAACAGTGTTGGTAGTAGTGATACCGTCATTATACAGGCATAGGGAACAGTGTTGGTAGTTGTGATACCGTCATTATACATGCACAGGGAACAGTGTTGGTAGTTGTGATACCGTCATTATACAGGCACAGGGAACAGTGTTGGTAGTAGTGATACCGTCATTATACAGGCATAGGGAACAGTGTTGGTAGTTGTGATACCGTCATTATACATGCACAGGGAACAGTGTTGGTAGTTGTGATACCGTCATTATACAGGCACAGGGAACAGTGTTGGTAGTTGTGATACCGTCATTATACAGGCACAGGGAACAGTGTTGGTAGTTGTGATACCGTCATTATACAGGCACAGGGAACAGTGTTGGTAGTTGTGATACCGTCATTATGCAGGCACAGGGAACAGTGTTGGTAGTTGTGATACCGTCATTATACAGGCACAGGGAACAGTGTTGGTAGTTGTGATACCGTCATTATACAGGCACAGGGAACAGTGTTGGTAGTAGTGATACCGTCATTAAACAGGCACAGGGAACAGTGTTGGTAGTTGTGATACCGTCATTATACAGGCACAGAGGACAGTGTTGGTAGTAGTGATACCGTCATTATACAGGCACAGGGAACAGTGTTGGTAGTAGTGATACCGTCATTATACAGGCACAGGTAACAGTGTTGGTAGTAGTGATACCGTCATTATACAGGCACAGGGAACAGTGTTGGTAGTAGTGATACCGTCATTATACAGGCACAGGGAACAGTGTTGGTAGTTGTGATGCCGACATTATACAGGCACAGGGAACAGTGTTGGTAGTAGTGATACCGTCATTATACAGGCACAGGGAACAGTGTTGGTAGTAGTGATTCCGTCATTAAACGGGCAAAGGGAACAGTGTTGGTAGTTGTGATACCGTCATTATACAGGCATAGGGAACAGTGTTGGTAGTTGTGATACCGTCATTTTACAGGCATAGGGAACAGTGTTGGTAGTTGTGATACCGTCATTACACAGGCACAGGGAACAGTGTTGGTAGTTGTGATACCGTCATTATACAGGCACAGGGAACAGTGTTGGTAGTTGTGATACCGTCATTATACAGGCACAGGGAACAGTGTTGGTAGTTGTGATACCGTCATTATACAGGCACAGGGAACAGTGTTGGTAGTAGTGATACCGTCATTATACAGGCACAGGGAACAGTGTTGGTAGTTGTGATACCGTCATTATACAGGCACAGGGAACAGTGTTGGTAGTAGTGATACTGTCATTATACAGGCATAGGGAACAGTGTTGGTAGTTGTGATACCGTCATTATACAGGCATAGGGAACAGTGTTGGTAGTTGTGATACCGTCATTATACAGGCACAGGGAACAGTGTTGGTAGTAGTGATACCGTCATTATACAGGCACAGGGAACAGTGTTGGTAGTAGTGATACCGTCATTATACAGGCACAGGGAACAGTGTTGGTAGTAGTGATACCGTAATTATACAGGCACAGGGAACAGTGTTGGTAGTAGTGATACCGTCATTATACAGGCATAGGGAACAGTGTTGGTAGTAGTGATACCGTCATTATACAGGCACAGGGAACAGTGTTGGTAGTTGTGATACCGTCATTATACAGGCACAGGGAACAGTGTTGGTAGTTGTGATACCGTCATTATACAGGCACAGGGAACAGTGTTGGTAGTTGTGATACCGTCATTATACAGGCACAGGGAACAGTGTTGGTAGTAGTGAAACCGTCATTATACAGGCACAGGGAACAGTGTTGGTAGTTGTGATACCGTCATTATACAGGCACAGGGAACAGTGTTGGTAGTAGTGATACCGTCATTATACAGGCACAGGGAACAGTGTTGGTAGTTGTGATACCGTCATTATACAGGCACAGGGAACAGTGTTGGTAGTAGTGATACCGTCATTATACAGGCACAGGGAACAGTGTTGGTAGTTGTGATACCGTCATTATACAGGCACAGGTAACAGTGTTGGTAGTTGTGATACCGTCATTATACAGGCACAGGGAACAGTGTTGGTAGTAGTGATACCGTCATTATACAGGCATAGGGAACAGTGTTGGTAGTAGTGATACCGTCATTATACAGGCACAGGGAACAGTGTTGGTAGTTGTGATACCGTCATTATACAGGCACAGGGAACAGTGTTGGTAGTAGTGATACCGTCATTATACAGGCACAGGGAACAGTGTTGGTAGTAGTGATACCGTAATTATACAGGCACAGGGAACAGTGTTGGTAGTAGTGATACCGTCATTATACAGGCATAGGGAACAGTGTTGGTAGTAGTGATACCGTCATTATACAGGCACAGGGAACAGTGTTGGTAGTTGTGATACCGTCATTATACAGGCACAGGGAACAGTGTTGGTAGTTGTGATACCGTCATTATACAGGCACAGGGAACAGTGTTGGTAGTTGTGATACCGTCATTATACAGGCACAGGGAACAGTGTTGGTAGTAGTGAAACCGTCATTATACAGGCACAGGGAACAGTGTTGGTAGTTGTGATACCGTCATTATACAGGCACAGGGAACAGTGTTGGTAGTAGTGATACCGTCATTATACAGGCACAGGGAACAGTGTTGGTAGTTGTGATACCGTCATTATACAGGCACAGGGAACAGTGTTGGTAGTAGTGATACCGTCATTATACAGGCACAGGGAACAGTGTTGGTAGTTGTGATACCGTCATTATACAGGCACAGGTAACAGTGTTGGTAGTTGTGATACCGTCATTATACAGGCACAGGGAACAGTGTTGGTAGTAGTGATACCGTCATTATACAGGCATAGGGAACAGTGTTGGTAGTAGTGATACCGTCATTATACAGGCACAGGGAACAGTGTTGGTAGTTGTGATACCGTCATTATACAGGCACAGGGAACAGTGTTGGTAGTTGTGATACCGTCATTATACAGACACAGGGAACAGTGTTGGTAGTAGTGATACCGTCATTATACAGGCACAGGGAACAGTGTTGGTAGTTGTGATACCGTCATTATACAGGCACAGGGAACAGTGTTGGTAGTTGTGATACCGTCATAATACAGGCACAGGGAACAGTGTTGGTAGTAGTGATACCGTCATAATACAGGCTCAGGGAACAGTGTTGGTAGTAGTGATACCGTCATTATACAGGCATAGGGAACAGTGTTGGTAGTAGTGATACCGTCATTATACAGGCACAGGGAACAGTGTTGGTAGTTGTGATACCGTCATTATACAGGCACAGGGAACAGTGTTGGTAGTTTTGATACCGTCATTATACAGGCACAGGGAACAGTGTTGGTAGTTGTGATACCGTCATTATACAGGCACAGGGAACAGTGTTGGTAGTTGTGATACCGTCATAATACAGGCATAGGGAACAGTGTTGGTAGTTGTGATACCGTCATTTTACAGGCATAGGGAACAGTGTGAGGTAGTTGTGATACCGTCATTATACAGGCACTGGGAACAGTGTTGGTAGTAGTGATACCGTCATTATACAGGCACAGGGAACAGTGTTGGTAGTTGTGATACCCGCATTATACAGGCACAGGGAACAGTGTTGGTAGTTGTGATACCGTCATTATACAGGCACAGGGAACAATGTTGGTAGTTGTGATACCGTCATTATACAGGCACAGGTAACAGTGTTGGTAGTTGTGATACCGTCATTATACAGGCACAGGGAACAGTGTTGGTAGTAGTGATACCGTCATTATACAGGCACAGGGAACAGTGTTGGTAGTTGTGATACCGTCATTATACAGGCACAGGGAACAGTGTTGGTAGTTGTGATACCGTCATAATACAGGCATAGGGAACAGTGTTGGTAGTTGTGATACCGTCATTATACAGGCATAGGGAACAGTGTGAGGTAGTTGTGATACCGTCATTATACAGGCACTGGGAACAGTGTTGGTAGTAGTGATACCGTCATTATACAGGCACAGGGAACAGTGTTGGTAGTTGTGATACCCGCATTATACAGGCACAGGGAACAGTGTTGGTAGTTGTGATACCGTCATTATACAGGCACAGGGAACAATGTTGGTAGTTGTGATACTGTCATTATACAGGCACAGGTAACAGTGTTGGTAGTTGTGATACCGTCATTATACAGGCACAGGGAACAGTGTTGGTAGTAGTGATACCGTCATTATACAGGCATAGGGAACAGTGTTGGTAGTTGTGATACCGTCATTATACAGGCATACGGAACAGTGTTGGTAATTGTGATACCGTCATTATACAGGCACAGGGAACAGTGTTGGTAGTAGTGATACCGTCATTATACAGGCATAGGGAACAGTGTTGGTAGTTGTGATACCGTCATTATACAGGCACAGGGAACAGCGTTGGTAGTAGTGATACCGTCATTATACAGGCATAGGGAACAGTGTTGGTAGTAGTGATACCGTCATTATACAGGCATAGGGAACAGTGTTGGTAGTAGTGATACCGTAATTATACAGACACAGGGAACAGTGTTGGTAGTAGTGGTAGAGTTGCGATACAACTATTGACAACAGTGTTTGCCTTTATGATAGAGATTGCACTTGGACGTTTGTTGAAGTCATTTAGTTTTCGCTTACAAGACGAAATACGGCATCAGAAGTATTTGTGTTCCATTAGAAGAAAATATTCAGAGGGTGTGATTAGTTTTTCCTAAATTCACCACCTAGCTAAAACATAACTCACTTGTAATTATTCTTGTCGACGGAAACTGCCAGATGACTTGGTGAACGTTGACAGTTGTACAAATTTAGATCGTTTTCGGGGATATGGTCAACATCATGGAATATAAAGCATTGGAAGTCGTAGTCCTTCAGTGCCTCTTTGTAGCCGATGTTCATCAGGACTGCTCTGTTGAAGGTGGTGGGCATTGCCTGTAACACAACACCATTGCAAAGACGAAAAATAATAGTAATAAAAACAACAATTATATCTTTTTTTTAATTAATATCATCTGTTTTAAGTCAAAATCTTGGAAGACAACGCAGTTGAATATAAGACGTCAGCGCCAAATAATAATTAGTCACGATTATCTGCTGGACCAGATTCCAGAACGCTTCAAAAGCGAATGAGGATGACACAAGGTATTTGTAAAAAGACTAAGCATGTCGTGCTCTAATGGTAGCCATACTCATGTCATTGGTAAGTGAGACCCAAACTTAGAAAAGCATTATCCTGAAAATATAGATTTGACCAACAAATTACAAACGTTATCAAAACGTAACTGAGCTGACAACAGTCGCCGAAACATTGCAAACATAGAACTCCGATACCCGTATCAAATACATCACCACTTTGTTAGGCAGTTAGGTAATATAACAACCTACTTAAACATACACATGGTTAGGGCCTCCTTACTTTATTTGTGTGTTTCTCATCTCACGCCGCCTGCAAATGTTCCTCCCGCCTAAAGAATAATATTTTCATCCTGAATTATCTGCCGTCCATCTGTATTAAACTTGATATTCCGCTTCTTAATAAAGTTTCACAATTAAAAAGTGTTTAAACCATGGTCGTATATACAAATAGCAATACGCGTTCTTTATGTGAACTGTTGAAATTTGGAATGGAGGCAACTCTCAGTTACTTTATTTCTGTAATGATCAGATATATGATCCGATTTAATTATAGAGCATATATTAAGCGTGGAGCTGCCTTGATGTTTGAAAACCTGTGACAATGCACACACACAGGCGGGCCTCTCTGTTCTTTGTAAAGTTCGGAGTTGACACAACCTTGGTCGTTAAAGCAGACGTACACAAGCCTGTTCAACATTCCTTCCACCAACCTATACGCCTGGTTGACTTGTTGACTGCTTCACGAAATCGATAGCACAAACCGCAGTGCCCTCTATTTAAAATAAACACCCGTGCGTACTTTTTTCAAGGACATTTAAGACGTTCTGATTTATATATGTTTTTGAGAAAACCTCGGTTTAATCAAAGCTTAATTACAATATTATGCATCTCTGGTATCCTTGAGATATAAAAAAATGTTACTAAGTTGACTGCGATTGTCCTATTTTCGTTCAGCTACATTTGATATAAATAAACATTAAAATATTGGGGGAATTTATTGTATGAATTGATGCTTTAAAATATGAAATCTGCTTTATTTAGGAAAGGATATTGTGCAATTCGTTGTTGTAAAATTTACGATTTATTGAATCAGTAAGATCAGGTCTATCTGTCAGTCTAATTTTATGAATAGAAAATATATTTAATAAACTATCTTCATCTAATCTGTGTCGAAAGTTGTTCCCTTGTTACAATCCCTAGTGTTCACCTAAACCTAAGTGAAACTATGAACCCTAAGGGGTTTAAACCGCAACCCCTAGGATAAACACGTGAATACTGAAACACTAGGGGTTGATATGGTACCGTGCATTTATTTTGTATTTGCAACCCTTAGAGTTCACATTTTTTTCAGATGAGGCGTGGAACTAGTTTTCGTGACATATGGACCTTATAAAACAGCAATGCAATAATTCATTTTCTGTGTTGGGAAAAATTACCAAAATGCCTATATACCTATATACAACTTTGTAGTGTCTCCGATCGCTATAATTATCAGTTTATTACATTGCTGAAGATGCATTTTGATTCTAACTCAATTCAAAGAGCAAAACTAAACGTTTCTGGACAAATGAGATCTGCCTACATATGCACGTTTCGTTTTATTATTCTGCAATCCATTGTTAGAATTACCCGCTGGCCCGGCCCGACTTTTAGGCGATCCCTAAACATGACACAGAAAAACGGCAGCTGGATGAGTCAGGAGCGTGCAAATTCAATGACAAAAAAAACAACACTGTTATATAACCTAGGTGCACACGAAACCCCAAACCGTCCACCAACCCCACCTTGTCGAACGTCACCATGGATAGATATATGAGAAACCTTATTTGTCCAAAAACTAAAATTCTGAACTTAACAAATCACACAAAGTCAATGCATTTGATATAGTTCATAACGGTATAACCGGTCCGGACATCAAACTCGTGATCGCATTTTGTGGAATAATATAGAGACATATATACTGAAACTCAAAAGAAACGTCACCTTGGATCGATATATGAGAAATCTTATTTGACCAAACACTGTAAACATACTTTGAGACATATCAAAAAGATGAAACTGATCATCAAGGTTGAAATTAAAGAGTCAAACGTTCTTAAAGTAAAACACAACACTAATCTCTGAGAAAATGACATCACAAGTCAGTATCTCGTGTGTCCGCCATGAGCATTGATGACTGCCGTGCAACGTCGATACATGGAATGGATGAGACGGTTGATGAAGGCCATATGCACTTGAGCCCACACTCTGAGGGACACCTGACGCAGTTCAGCTGCAGTTGTCGGCCTTAGTCGGACGTCATTCAGCCGTCTTTGAATCTCGTCCCACGGTTGCTCAAAGGGATTTAAATCGGGCCTGAGGGCAGGCCGCTGCATGGTACTGATGCCATACTGCTGGGGGAAGTCTCGTTGCTCTCGCAGTGTGGACACGGGCGTTATCATGCTGAAACTCGTGGTTGCGGCGACGTGCCAAATGAGGTATGGCGTGTGGTCTCAAAACTTGATCAATGTACCGAGCTGCTGTGACACCATTGCCTCTCCCTGGAGGTGTCTGCTCGTCAATCGTCGACGCACGGTGTCCGCACTAATGTGTCGCTGGTGTGTCCCCATGGTCTGTCGAGAAGTTTCTGCCGCAGTAACAAATTTTAAAGCGACCTTCAAGATGCTGTCGGACAATCTAACGATCCTTACGACCGTTTGTAACCCTTGGTCTTCCACTACGCTGTCGGTCATCTGTAGTGTCGGTGATCTGGTACCGTTGCTGGAGCCTGTATATGGTCCTTACGTGGACTTGAAATGCATTGGCTACATGCCGGGCGGTTTGTCCAGCTTGTCCAAGGGCTTGGTGTTGCTGATTTCATGTCAATCTTGGCATGTGGTAGCAATTCAACAACGAATGAATGTTATCCGATCTGGGTGGATTTTTATAGGGCAAGAAATGGGGGAACGCATGTGCATTTCAATTTGCACGGAACTCCCGTGCAGCAGGTTACCATGGCCGTTGCCGCGATGCGTTTTAGCGATCGGTTTTATTGTCATCTGCTTTGTTTTTGTATCATCAAATTTCATTTTTCCGGACAGGGTAATGTTAAATTTTAGAAACTTTGCCAAAAATTACCCAGATATTTCAATGGAAACAATGTTTCTTTTGCGGTTCAGTATATTATTGTAGGTACTTACATTTGGGATAATATAAGCTAGCTTCGCGATAAATCGCAAAGAACAATGAAGAGAGAAGCGTGGTTTATTTCACGATAAAACATAGTTCTATCATGTCGTAATTTCTGGAGATTCGAACATGTACTAGCAACCTGATGTCGTCGTATGTTTGACGACGTTATTTTTGAGAGGGGAGTTTCTGGTGAGTTGTTCCTCATAGATGTAGCAGGGATGGCCGAGCGATCGCATCCAAAACATGGAGAGATATGACAGTTGGTGTTGGGAGAAAAGTACAGGTAATCGACGTGAGGATTGCGAGAACATGCGGGAAATACCCACCTGTGCATAGAATGGACTTGTCCGACGTTGCCGAGGTCGGATTCCATTGAGGGAGTCATCATGATTTAAATAGGCGTTAATTTCTTTAAAGCTTGTACGTTTTATCAACATCCTTAAAGAGGCTGTACATAATGTTGATTTCTTATTTAAGAAATAAATACAAGTGGGAATGTTTATCGTAAATAAAACACTGTAGGGAGAATAAACCATGAAGGGCGCAGCAATGTTTTATTGCAGTATAATCAACTCCCACGCGTCGTGTATTTATTAAATATAATATCCTGAAGGGTGCTCTCCTGAACACCATTGTGTGAGAGGGGCTGTCGTAGCTGAATTGGATACTAATTCTTTGATTCTATTCTTATTAAAATGTTAGGAAACATGCTTGAGATCAACCAAGGACGTTACAGTTGGGCTTGTTTCCACAGTTGTGGATTAAACAACTTCGGACGTATTTGTTCATCTGTCAGCTACGTATGCCGAGTGGTGTTCAGGGGGAACATTCGTCCGCGTGTGTCGAGTTGTGTTCAGGGAGTCTGTAAGCTGTGTGTGTCGAGTGAAATTCAGAGGGACTGTCAGCTGTGTGGTTCGAGTGGTGTCCAGGGAGACTTTCAACTGCGTGGGCCGAGTGGTGTCAGGAGAGGACTACCAATTTACGTGGGCCGAGAAGTGTCCAGGGAAGACTGCCAAAAACGTGGGCCGAGTGGTGTCCAGGGGGACTGCCAGCTACGTGTGTCAAGTGGTGTTCAGGTGGACTGCCAGGTGTGTGTCAAGTGGTGTCCAGGGAGTATGTAAGCTGTGTGTGTCGAGTGGTGTCCAGGGGGACTGCCAGCTGCGTGTGTCAAGTGGTGTCCAGGTGGACTACCAGGTGTGTGTCAAGTGGTGTCCAGGGAGACTTTCATCTGCGTGGGCCGAGTGGTATTAGGAGAGGACCAGTTAATCCAATTATGTATAACGGTTGTGGACATGTTTCAATGTTAAGTTTGCTGAACAATGGGTTTGGGTGTTGGTGTGGTGAGGGAGGCGCGCTTGATTTTCCTTTGGTTTTGTATACATATCCAGGACACACTGAAGATTGATATGTGCATCAATTCGGTTATCATTGCAAATGTACGGGTTAATGAATGAATGAATGAATGAATGGGTTAATGAATGAATGAATGAATGAATATTTTTGGGATAACCCTACATCTCTTCAGAAGCCAATACATGATTTTTATTATCATTGTAGGAAATAGAAACTTAGGCCTTAATAGTTGTTTTTAGTGCTGATAATGTTAAGAAATGTTAAGAATAATAAGAATAATACGCCACGGCAATAAAAAGCGATGAAGTAATATGTTTAATTCGACATCAAATTTCAAGAAAATAGGACCCGTGAAGATCCGGAGTAGGATAGGATAGGATAAGTTTTATTCCATACTGAAAGGCCTCAGGCCCATAGTACAAATCTGTTTTCGGGAGTGGTTACAGATCCGTTTAACAGGTCATATTCTAATTAACATAGCATGATAAATGAACATTGATAGATTTTTTAGAGTATCTTTATCAGTTGTTGACATGATCGTTGTAAATCTTTGTATAGTGGGATGTACATAACCAGGCAGATCAATATATTTTCTTCTAAGGTGGTCGTATTTTGGACAAACTAACAAAAAATGAAACTCATCTTCAATCACATTTAAATCACATTGCTCACATATTTTCAATTCTCTGTCTATGTTTCTATGCCTGCCTACTTCGATCCTAAGTCTATGAGAGCTGCATCTAAATTGTGCTAAACTTATTCTAAACCTTTTAAAGTTGATGTCAAACAAATAGTATTCTGGGGAAATTGTTGTCTTGAAAAGCTTGTAATAATTGCATTTTTCTGAACTTAAAACATGCGATGCCCATTTTTGCAAGTATATATCCTTAAGTCTTTGGCGTAAAGAAACTAAAAATGAATCTGCATTGTTTGGTACACATTGATTACGCCAAACATACCCATAGCCGCAATCATTTAATAACGACTTTACATCATATACCCAATTGCGGCTTCCATGTTTTTCATACAATAACATCATATTGTAACATTTTCTAGGTAATCTATCAATAGGCATTTTAAGAATCTTGAACCAATACTTGAGAATTCTAATATGCTGAAATATGTAAAGTGGTACACGTCCACATTCACCATATACCATAACACTCGATGTAGAGTTTTTTACGCCAAGGAATCGTTTACAAGCATATAGATGGACCAGTTCAATAGTTCTGTATTCAGTATGCCCCCAGACCTCTGCTCCATATAAAAGAATTGGAGTAATTTTTGTATCAAATATTTAAAAAAAGGTTTGATATGAGAGATCAGTGAACGTTTTCAAACTATGTAAGATTCCCATTAGTATCTTTTTTGCCTGCATTGCTGCATTACTGGTGTGGTACTTCCACGTTAATCTGCCTGTGAAGGTTACTCCCAGATATTTATAAGAAGTGACAATTTTTAACGGTTGTGAGTTGAAGAACCATTTTTCCCTACTTGATAGTTTATTTCCCTTTTTGAAAACTAACACTTTCGTTTTCTCAGTGTTCACTTGGAGTTTACAATTAGAACAGTACAGCTCCAGTTGATCTATCAAATTCTGTAAACCTTTTATCGTACTAGAGAACAGGACTATATCATCAGCAAAAAGCAACAGAAATATCTTAACAATATCTGGATGCAGCTGTATACCATCCGTACAATTTTCCTTAATTTGTGCAGCTAGTTCATTAATGAAAAAACAGAACAGAAATGGGCTAAGAATACAGCCTTGGCGTACACCAATGTTACATGTGAAGACATCAGAGTATATTCCCCGATTTTTAACACATGACTTTACATTTTGATAAATATTGCATAATAGTTTACCCATTTTATTACTCACCCCATTTGAAAGAAACAATGACCACATTATATTTCTGTTTACAGAATCAAACGCTTTTTTGAAATCAACAAAAATTGCATAAAATTTTCCACCTTTTCTCTGCATGTATTTGTGAATAATCGCATTAAGTACGAAAATATTATCCGTGGTTGAATACCCTTGTCTAAAACCTGCTTGTTCTTCCGAAATTTTATCTAATGAATCTGACCAAAAAGTGAGCCTTTTATTAATAATAGAAATAAATATTTTGCTAAAAACACTCAGAAGGGTAATTCCTCGATAATTTTTGGTATCGGTATGTGATCCTGATTTATGTAGTGGAACAATCACACCGATAGTCCACTCTTTTGGGAAATAAGACGTTTCTAAAATCTTATTAAACAGTAATTCAAGGTATGTGAGTAGAATATTAACAGAATGTTTAAAAAATTCTGGAATTAAACCATCTATGCCGGAACTCTTGCTGTTTTTCAAATCGTAGATAGCTTTTTGAATTTCCTCTCTTGTGATTGGCGAGTCAAGGATTGTAGCAGTTATGTCATTATCACATGTTTCCTGATCTGATAATTCAAAGTAGGTATCATCCCCAACACCATTACCACTAAACATATTTTTGAAATAATCATACCATTTATCAATTTCAATATTATTTTTAAACTCATAATGTGGATTTAGCTTGTGGAGGGTTGTCCAAAATTCTTTCGACGACTTAATGTTATCTTCCAAATATTGTTTTTTCTTTTCAAGAAATATAATCTTCTTTTCCCTGCACGTGGTTTTGTAAAGAATTCTAATTCTTGTATATTCCCTTAATGACTGTAAATCTTTATCTCTTCTGAATTTATTGAGGCATGTACATCTCTCTTTTTTTAGTAACTGACATTCCCAATCAAACCATTTTTGTGTTTTCTTGTCCACGTGAACCACTTTCTTCATTTCGTTCCCAGCATAGGAGAGTGCTTCTCTAATAAACTCAATACTTTCATCAATATTTGTGAATACGGTATCTACTGCTTTTTCAACCAGTGATACAAACTTGTCCGAAGCTAAGTTACAAAGAAATATTTCTTCTTTATCAATTCTCCACGTAAATCTAAATGTACTTGCATAATTAATATCATCATGACCCTCGATGACTGAGTGAAGCCTACACGTACGTAAAGCCATTGTTAATGGAAAATGTTGCGACTCGTACCGTGTGTCTATGTCGAATGTTTTACAGAGTTCAAACATATGTACGGTGGAGATAATATAGTCATTTATGCTTGCCCCTGTACTACTGATGAATGTATAGTCCCCAATACCAGCGTCACTGCCACAACGACCATTCATAATATGAATATTTAAAACAGAACATAGGTTCAACAAACATTTACCAAACTTATTCAAAATAGTGTCAGCGGAGTATCTCTGCAGATCAAAATGGTCTATCAAGAAGTCCCAAGACGAGTTATGACGCCCTTCAAGATAATCCAAAATGTCGTCTTCCACAAAGTCGAGTTCTGTCCCTGTTCTGGAGTTAAAATCTCTCCCCATAATACATGAAACGTCATCGATCTGATTTAAAATATCCAGGAGCTCGTCTTGAAACATCAGTACACCATTTCTAGAAGTAGCACATTTATCATAATAGGTTGAGCCTTCTGGGTGTATATATACACAACAGTATAACACATCTGTTACAGTACCAAACAGTAATTTATCTAAAAGAATGTAAATACCACTTTCTTTCACCCAATTCCGCTTAATATATTTTTTCAGCTGTTTTCTAACCATAACTATGATACCACCAGAGAGTCTCCCTGCTTTTGCTAACTTATCACCTGGTCTATTATAATATAAATAATCAGCAAACTTGTTCTGGAAGTCTAACTTCTGAATCCACGTCTCTGTGAGGCCTACAATGTCAAATGAATGTAAATATGAAACAAAGTCACAGTCATCTAATTTAGATTCCAATCCAGATATATTCCAATATAAGAGTTTTATTGTAGGAGAGTCATCACTTTTTAAATCCTCTGAGTCTTGGTATGGGCCCCGGCCACACCCCTAGGTAGTGCGGTCCTGCTGGCTGCCCCTAGAGCTGGTAGCCTGACTGCGGGTAGTGGGGCGCGAACTCCCCTCGTTCCTGGGTGAATTGTTGATTGTGTCAGAGATCCCACCTCTTCTCCCATCCGTGACATTGATTGAAGCATCCGTAACCTGTTTGGGTGCTGACACAATTTTACCACCTTTATACAAATAATGTTTAGATTGGTCTTCATCTTTACATTTCTTTAATTCTTGTCTCTGTTTTAATGTTAAGTCATTGGAAATTCCATATCCCTTTGACCGAAGGGAATCTCTCAAACTTAGAGACTTCATCTTATCCTCCCAGTGCACAAGTTTAGCGATCACAGGGCGTGGTCTATCAGAGATACGTTGTCCTATTCTATGTGCCCTCTCAATGTCTCTTGGAACAAGCAGATCTATGTTCTTGGCTTCCCTGGCATTGTTCAACACTTCCAAAGTTTTGTTTTTGCAGATTGCATAGGATTCGCTCGGTCCCTCTGGAACACCATACAAAATGATATTATTTCTTCGACCCCTTCTCTCAAGATTCTCTAGACGTGTATCAATATTGTCAAAGTCATAATATACATCGTCTAGTTTTTGACAGACCGCATCCACATCAAGCCGAATGATATCTTGTTCTCCCTTGTTCGTACTCACTTGATTTCGTAAATCTGTGACGTCACAGCGTAATGTTTGTAGTTCTTCTTTCACTGAACCAATTTCCTTTAATAGTTTGTCTTCGGATGCCTTGATTTGTTGAATAATTGCCAATTTCATATCATCCAGATCCTTACTAAATGGGCCAGGGTTCGATTCAACATCACCTGACAGGTGTATTAGCAATGATACACAAGGACAAAACAGTCGCACCACACCTCGGTCCGGAATTCGATATGTAAACAAAGACGATGTGTTACAATCAGTGGGACAAAAGTTCGCATCCATGATACTGAGTGGTGGATTTGTCAATATGTCACATGTATACTTCATCTTATCTTCGATGATCGTACCTGAGGTATATATTGAGAGAAGAAGTACTGTGCACAAGAGTAGTCGATAGGCCATGTCAGTCCCGGATGTCCATCCCGATGTCGTCGAATAGGGTCTGATTTTCTCTATCTGCCTGTGTCCTCGGGGCGGTACAAAACATCCGATACTGGCTCTCCAGACATCTATAGAGACTCCCATATTGTCCCAAAGTGCTTAATTAGATTGGCCTAGGCTCCGATGTCAATATTTTTCATTTTTTTACGAGAGACAAAGCGGAATGCAACCACTCCCCAAGGGAGCTAACTACTAGCCGGAGTAGAATAGGCCTTCAGCAACCCATGTTTGCCGTAAAAGGCAACTAACGGGATCGGGTGGTCAGACTCGCTGACTTGGTTGATTCATGTAATCTTATCCCAATTACGTGGATCGATGCTCTTGATGTCAATTATTTACAGACCGCCGTTATATATCAGGAATATTGCTGAGTGCGGCGTTAAACAACAAACAAAAAACACAATCATAAAATAGAACGACCGTTACGCAGTTACACCTTTGGTTGAGAATTCTAAAAAAGCTTCATTTTGTTTTAGTGTATAATGATATAACTATTAACCTCCCGATTGATTGTCTGATTAGACTATTTGATGTGATGATTTCACCTATTCTACTTTATGGGTCTGAAATATTGAGGTTTAAAAACTTATGTGTTTGAAGTCCGAAAATCCAATGCAACTGTTATTAATATATTTGGTCAGATGCTGCTAGATCTGTTATATACATTTCAGTTGTTCATTGTCAATGGGAAATTGTATGGGGATACGCTTGGGGCATTTACCTATTGTGGAAACCACGGTGCTAGCATTAATGATTACTTTATATGTTCTCCTGATTTCTTCATTATATTAACATGTTGAATGTTAGCGATTGTCTAGAATCTGATCATTTACCTTTGGAATTGGCCTGTAAGTTCCCTCGTGTGAATTAAACATATGACATGTTAAAACATGAAAGTGTCACGAAGAAGAAACTAATATGGAATGACGAATTTTCGAAGGATTTTCTGAGCAAGCTGCAAGAAAGTATAACATATTATAAACATTGACTTCTCGATAAACTTGATAATTATATTGAAGGGGCAATTGATGACTTTGTTGAAATTATGTTTAATAAATTCAGTAACATGTATGAGAAAAGAATTCAAACTGAACATGGATAACAATAATACTTATAATACTGGAAGTAGAATTGCAAGACGTAACGCCCACAAAGCGCTAGGGAGATGTAGAACTACTCCTACTAGTCTTGACAGAAACAAATACTGCGCAAGTAGGAATAAATATAAAAATTGCTGTCGGAAATACAAATTTGATATGTACAGACATAGATAAGACAAAAGGAAAAAGTCTATTTACAACCCTTCTGCGTTCTTGAAACCAATACCATCTCCTAAGAATAGATCTTCTGCTACAGATAACATAAGACAATCACAGTGGCTTGGTCATTTTAAGAAGGTTTTTTCCAATTATACAATATTCACTACGGCAGTTGATGATATGCAAAATTATCTCAGTGAATGCTACACGGGTGTAGATGAACTTATATTAGATTCACCCATTGTTGGGGGACACGGGTGGCCCAGTCGTCTTAGGCGCCAACGATTCGCTGTGCTGAGTTGCGTCCCTTGGGCACGCCAGAAACCTATGATTGTGGGTTCGAATCCCGGTTCGCCCCGATTATGTTTCTAGGTTTGTCAGCACCATACCCGTGCTCGTGGGTTTCACCGAAGTGGTAAACATTTGAGACCTACATCACTTCGTTCTTTCCTCCCACGTTAAGCTGACACGCCGTGATATGACTGGAATAATGTTAAAAGCGGCGTTAAACCCAAATCACTCACTCACTCACTCACTCACCCATTCTTGAAAACGAAATAATATATGCGATAAATCACCTGAAGCAGCTGGTCCTGATGTCTTTGTTATCGAAATGTTGAAATGTTCTTAATTTGAATGTTATGCCTATTCTTTGTACGTGTTTTAATTGGTTATTTGAAAATGGGGTTTTCCCTATCAATTGTTCATGTTCTATAATAATCCCCCTGCATACAAAGGAGACAGGAGTGACCCGGGTAACCATAGAGGTATTTCATTAATGAGCACTTTAGGAAAATTATTCACTACACTATTAAACAATAGAATTTCTAAATGGGCGAACGTGCGTGATAAGATTCCCGAATTTCAAACTGGCTTCCGAAAAAGAAGTTATTCTAACTTAGATCATAAATTTACACTTTATTCACTTATTCAAAAAATTCGTCACGGTGTAAGCTTAAATTGCTTGTTGATTTGTATATTTTAAAATGCTTTTGGTTCTGTTAATCGCTTTAAGCTATGGACTTGTCAACGAAAAGCTGGTTTACATGGGAAACTATTTACTATTCTAAAATCAATGTATTCGTATGTGTGATCATGTTTCGTTGTGGGGATAGCGCAACAGATTTCTTTGATTTACCTTTGGGCCTAAGACAAGGCTATATTTTGAGTCCGATCTTATTTTCATTTTTCATTAATAAATTATATAACGCAATAACTTCGATTGGAAAAGGTGGTATCCAAATGTGTCCAAATTTGGTAGAAATATCTTTGTTACTTTGCGCAGACAATGTCATTTTAGTGTCAGATACTGTCGCTGGTCTGCAATGGCAATTAAATATTTTAAGTATATACACGAAAGAATGGAAATTATCAGTAAATTTTTAAAAAAAAACAACTAAAATTGTGATCTTTAGAAACGGTGGTCCAATCGCGTCCAAAGAAAGATGGTCATTCGATGGTCAGTTAGTCACTATAGTACACCACTATTCATATTTAGGAAGCTATCACACACAATGAATTGGAAAAATGTGCCCTTGACTTGTCCTTGCGTGCAAAGAAAGTTTTAATAAGTGCACTGGCTATTGCTCCTAAAGTTGGAATACGGAAGCGTAGTAGTGCCACGGTGAAATTGTTTTGGTCTAAGTATCTCCTACGTAGGACATATCAGGTTTTAGGTTTAGTCCCATCCGGGATTCGAACCTTCACTGCCAGAGTGAGGCACCTAATCGCCAGCACACAAGGACAGCGATCTAACCCACTCAGCCACCGAGGCGTCCACAATAATGAAAGTCCGACTGGTAGTCTAGATCACGTACTCTGTGGACCTCTCTGACAATGGCCGTTACATTTGTTACATTTGACCACTTTAATTATAAATGGTATTGTGTGTTCATATTCGACATTAAAGGAAAGTTGAAGTCATCCAACATGGCATACAGTCTTGTATTACTTCTTTGAGAATCATTTAGTGAGTGAGTGAGTGAGTATGGTTTTACGCCGCTTTTAGCAATATTCCAGCAATATCACGGCGGGGGACACCAGAAATGGGCTTCACACATTGTACCCATGTCGGGAATCGAACCCGGGTCTTCGGCGTGAAGAGCGAACGCTTTAACCACTAGGCTACCCGACCGCCCCGAGAATCATTTAGAAGTTGTAGTACTGAGTAAGGATAAGATTTATTGTCACAACTTCATTATAACGATTAGGAGCGACGTTTCGGTGTAGGCCCTTACACCGTGATCAAGCATGGTCATTTGCTTGAGAACGGTGTTAGAACCTACACCGAAACGAATCAATCAATCACCCAATCAATCAATCAAATTCAATCATCAGTCAATCATCAATCAATGAACTGATATATTCGTTATAGGGGTGGGGATGGGGGAGAGGGGGAGACTCTACCATATTTGTCCGACTTCCTCATTTTATGCCGGAGAGCGGAAGGTGCGTGGTTCGATCCCCGGCCGCGTCATACCAAAAGACGTTAAAAAATGGTACTTGTTGTTACCCTGTCTGGCGCTCGACATTAATGGGCTAAAACAAGGACTGGTCGGCTCAGGGACAGTATACTGTGTCTGAGTGGGGTATTCATGTTAAACTGCGGCATGGTATCTCAGTGTGCTAGCACTATAAATAGGCATCAGTCCGGACTAGTACAACCGTGTGCGAAATACGCTGTAGTCGGAAAGCGCACGTTAAATCTTTTATATCAGTCAGTCAGACTAGTACAAGCAGCCACACAAACACACACACGTACATGCACGTCGCAATATAAGTGCAATAATCTTTGACGCGAAGTTAAACCGAATTCCACCTCACCTCAGTTGCGGTTTACAACGTCAACAATATTTCGGACTTCAACACTGCCATATCTGGCTAATCTTTAATGCACATACAGGGTTGTTAGGCGTTAAACCCCATTTCAGCTCACCTCACCACACCTCATTTTATGTGACATTTTGTTGACATTAAGAAGGTTTAACTCTTAATCACTGTAATCTGGGAAACATCTGTAAACAACGATCTGAGTTAATGATTTCATTGATTTTATCACAATGTGTGGCTGAAACGTTCGATGTATATGAAGGATGTATAGTACGCCTTTAAAACAGTTTGCCTGCATTGAGTACAATACTTTAATACATTGCACATTTTTTATCAAATACACAACCAGGAATAAGCTTGCTACATCAGTGGGATGTACATGCCCTTGTATTAGCCATGAGCACCTACTAGGAAACCAGTGAGACACAATGATACGTGTAGGAGTGAGTGAATTTTGTTTTACATTTCAACAAGGGGATTCCAGAAGAAAACAAAGTCTTCAGAGGAGTTACAGGATTTCGACAATCTGTCCAATGACCATAACACTGTTTGCAGTGTGTGATCCTTCTAGAACGATGAAGAAATATTGGTTGAACTACGTGTACTTGCAACCGATCGTCTTTGAGCAAGAAGTATGGTCATGCTACTGTGAACAACAGATGTGTAGAAAGGGGGATGGGCGACAATCGGCTACCGTAAACAATATACAAATAATTACACTTAACGAGGTCAATATGCGAAAACTAGGACCGAAGACGCGACCCCTGAGGTGGTCCGACTCGGCGGCCGCCGCGGGGTCGGTTACGAGGGTCCCTGTTTATTGCTTATTGACCTCGTCAAGAGTAATCATTCGTTTCGTTATACCGAAGTTCACTGTAAAGTTTATGAAAAACTTTACCCTGTTTCGTTACAGTAACTTAAATTTCCTTTTTGTCAACAGTTTCTGTTGCCAGTGGGGCTCAAAGCCGCATCATAGGATTTGTGGACGTGCAATGGCGGGCCTAGGCAACGGCGACAAATGACACACTTAACTGAAACATATTTTACAATATTCGTATAATCCTTTGAGGCTGAGGCAATCGAAAGAGGCAACTATGTGTGTCGTAAGAGGCGACTAACGGGATCGGGTGGTCAGGCTCGCTGACTTGGTTGATGCATGTAATCCTATCCCAATTGCATGGATCGATGCTCATATTAATCTGTGGCTTGTCTGATTCAGATTGTTTACAGACCGCAGTTATATACCTTGAACAAGGCTGAGTGCGGCGTTAAACAACAAACACACAAACAAACAAACATACAACAACTGTACAGATGCAGTGTTGGGTAAATACATCGCACAATGTTCATTATTCCTTATATATTTAGGTTGTTGGTTATGTTCAAATGAGATAATCGAGAATGTCATTGTTCCATTCTTCATTTTGCATTTGGTGGTCATATTGAATATTTTAAGTGGCCCCATATCTGAAAAATAATTTAATTTCATTACCTACAACTGTGCACAATTTTATGTTTTTATCACTAAGTGCACAATTGACTCTATATCTGTCACGAGACGGCTGCACTATATGTATTATATTGCATTATGCTGCCTAGAATGATGTGAATATTTCATTAATTAGATAACGCTATGATAAGAAGAATCATAGACCATATACCGACATGTGCCGTCACTTTATTGTCACTGGAAAAAAATAACTACAAACACAGGACAACTTATGTACCATGTTATTTATATTTCATATATGCCCCGTCAGCATGTTCTTAAAACAGGCAGACTATTGGTTGGACAATCGTTTCGAGTGAGTGAGAATGGTTTTAAGCCGCTTTTAGCAATATTCGAATCGAGATTCGAACCAACTATCATTCGTTTCTGGTCTACGCACGGCGAATTGCGGCGTCTTAGACAAATGTGGAACCCGTGCCCCCTTAAAGCATTTCAACAAAAAGAACACGATGGACAGGAACACTTAAAAGAAATACGTTTCTGTCTATATGAATTCATGTTAATATTTATATAATATATGACTTTCAGTTTTAATGTTATATATTACTTTCAAATGCAGAAGCTTTATGATCCGAAACCGGATATGACATAACTTGAACCGGAAGTACTGTTTACTTTGTGCTTAGAGTAGCTTAAACCATTAATAGTTTTCTGTTTAAAACGCAGAAACGCGTTTTCGGAATCAGACGTGGTCATCACTTTGTTACAACCTTGGATCGAGCCGTTATATTTCCTGGCGACTTCATGACGTTGGACATATGCCGTAATGCCATGATTCTAGATTCTGAGTTAGAGAAAGGATGATCTTGGTTGTAATTCTTTCATTACGCCACTGTCAGCAATATTATAATTATATCACGCCAGAAAATAATCGAGTTTGGGCCAAAGGGACTTGTTTCTTTTGTTTTTGTGGTCATAATTACCAAAAAGGAGAACATGTCGACATACATATGTGTCAAAATGGACAATCCATAAAATACATGTGCCGCTTGGAGTCTTTCCATGACCACTTGCAGCTATGCTTCAAGATTGTTTTAGGTAGAGCGAAAACAAATAATAAAACGTTACAATTAGGCCCTAGGTGTGTAAACTATTAAAACACAAATGGAGTAATTATACTGATATTTAGGGTCACGCGATCATTACTAACTGTACGTGTACTCGGGATGCTTGCCGGAAATGTGAATTTAAAGTAGGGCCCTAAGGACTTCTTGATGACATCGGATCTAAGTATCCCATTCTTGCTGAGGATCGAAAGGACACAAGGTGTGACATTGCTCATTGGACGTGGTCATGTTAGGATTACTTCTCGTGTTACCAGCCAAATACTTCCACATGATATATATAGAAACAACATTCAGTCAACCATCAAGGAGTTAACATGCAGCAGAGTTTTAACCATAAGCAGTTGCATTTATAATATGGTATAACAAAACACATTCTATCCTGACCCCCGAAAGAGGGACGACATCATAAACCAACACAGATGGGGCCACTTGTTTATATCTGTTTGAAAGACAATGTCCTTACCATTTCCACGACGTAGATTCCATAGTCTAGTTGCTGTCGTTCTAGCATTGGGAGAAGGTTTTTGAGGAGGATCTTGAGGTGGGACTCTCGGTCGCGAAAGGGCACTATGATGGCCACTCGGTGACGGGATTTACAATCCAGAGGTTGGAATCTACCGCCAGGTTTGATGTATGGATGTCTCTTTTGTATTTCCTCGAATGACTCTGGTTCCATGTTGACGAAGAATGCACCAACTGAAACATCCAGTAATGAGTGAGTGAGATGGGTTTAATGCCTCTTTGAACAGTATTAATGTTATATCACGGCCTGTCAGCGTCATGTGGGAGGAAAGAGTGATGTGATGCAGGGTTTAGACGTTTACCACTTTTGATGAAACCCCCGAGCACGGCTGTTGTGATAACACAAGAGGAAACAGAATGACGGCGCATCAGAGATTCGAACCCAAGATCATGGGTGTCTTCATCTGAGCCATCTCTTTAGCTACTGAGTGAACAACGGCGCCTCAGACGAAAGGACCATCCATACTCCATTATTGTATTGATAGATGATGAGGGTTATGATTGTGTATACCATATGGCGTTACAGACTGATTTCTGGGTAGGAACACAGCAATCATCTTGTCAACTATACCAGGGAGGTAGAGTTGTTTTAATGCTTCTACGGTTCACATGGAATGTCTTACATCTTAGGGATATCTAAATGGAATGAAAACAAACGAACATTTCACAATAGTAAATACCAGTACACCTTTCAATTTGAGAACAACAACGAGATCAAATATGAGTGATCTCTAAACGGCGATGATAAATATACCTGCTGTCCTGAAAGGGTCTACAATAGGTTGTTAAACATAAGGCATCGAACGGAATGCCCGAAATTACAAGATCTTTACTACCTTCGAGATTTATCAACAAACTGATGGCCCCATGAAAACCATAGGATGGCGTTTTTAGAGATTTAACGGTTTATTTGGAATGTCAATGTGATTCAAGGCAACCGACTGACCAGTCAGATCAGAACATTTTCCACAAGTATGTTTTTTTTAACAAAATATGCTCTTTAGATATGTGAAAGAATGGGCACAGTTAAAACAGAAGAATGTAATGACGGATTATCTATTCAATATTTATGTCTGATTCAAGCCATAGATATTTCAGCCTACTGACGTTTTACACGGTGTATTAAGCAACATGTGTTTGCAACGTGCGGTAAATCTGGATTATAAACGACATTGATTAAACAAATTTTATCAAGACCACATTTTACTTAACAAGAAGAGTAATAAGCTGAACACACCTAACATAATCAGAGTAAGACAAGGCGAGGTAAATGTGGAGGTGAGGTGAAATTGGGTTTAACGTCGCGTCTAAGATTATTGCACTTATATAGCGACGTGCATGCGCGTGTGTGTGTGTGTGTGGCTGCTTTTACTAGTCCGGACTGATGCTGATTTATAGTGCTAGCACACTGAGAGACCATGCCGCAGTTTAACATGAATACCGTACTCTGACACAGTATACTGACTCCGAGCCGACCAGTCTTTGTTTTAGCCCCTTAATGCCGAGCGCCAGACAGGGTAACAACAAGTACCATCGTTTAACGTCTTTTGGTATGACGCGGCTGGATATCGAACCTCGGACCTTCCGCTCTCCGGGCGGATGCTCTACCACAAGACCACGGAGGCGGTCAGGTAAATGTGGAATGACTAGGAAGAAATTTAATATATCATTGCCTGAAGGTTCGGCTTGCGCTTAAATTAACTTCATATGGACATCTTTGCACTTCTATATTCAACTGACAAGGGTTTTGAGCACTTCATGACCTTCATGATGGCGGCCCCAGCTGTAGGCGCGTGAGAGAGCTTTCCCAAATGTATGGATTTTTCGTAAATCTTACATAATCTCTAACATAAGAGGAAGCACATGTGTCTTCCCATGGGAACTGAAGATCGGTATAATTGTTGCGGTTGTACATTTGTATGTTGTACAGAAGTGAACACACTATCTCGACATGGAAGTGGGTTTAGACGTTTACCACTTTGTTGAAGCCCCCGAGCACGGGTGTTGTGATAACCTAAGAGGGAACAGAATGACGATTCGAACCCAAGATCATAGGTGTCTTCAGCTTGGGGGTCTTTTTAGCTGCTGAGCGAAATACAGCGCCTTAGACGACAAGGCCACCCATACTCCATTATTGTAGTGACAACTGATAGATGATGATGGTTATGATTGTGTATACCATATGGCGTTACAGACTGATTTCTGGGTATGAACACAGCAAACATCTTGTCAACTATACCAGGGAGGTAGAGTTGTTTTAATGCTTCTACGGTTCAAATGGGATGTATTACAACTTAGGGATATCTAAATGGAATGAAAACAAACGAACATTTCACAATAGTGAACACAGCAGCATTAACACTGATGCAAACATATTGTGTTATATTCTCAACTTGCTGTAGAGTTGCAATATATTTGCCAACATGGGATATTTGTAACTGTTCTGTTACACAAGAAATGGACATTAGGCTCCTTTTCCATGCTGCTGATGTTGTAATATTTTACTATTCTGTAAACGGTTTGCAAAAACAATTGAAAGTGGTACATAAAAAAAGGCACTACTTGGTGAACTGGCCGTAGTAATATTTTTGTAGCCAGCCAATTAAGGGTAATTAATTACTCAGAATGATGCCTGAGAGAGTCATATCAATGTTTCAAAATTTTAAGGTACTTGATGATAATGGAAAAAGAATTGGGTTTCAGATGTGAGAAATCTATTATTTCTTAGTGCCTTTGCATATGTATGGATTTCCAAAGAGAGATCCACAGTTATTTTTATATTCATTTATCCGGAGAAGTAGAGGATGAATAACATGTCTTACGTATTTGTGAAACGTATTCCTATTTAAGGAATACATTTCTCCCCATATTGCAGGGTATTTTTAAATTTTTTGAAAATTCTGATGTGTTCCATGCTGTTTCTCTATTTTTAAAACATGTCTGTATAATGAGAAATGTGTCATTTGATTGAAAGTCTAATCGTGAACATGACGTGACAAATGTTAACATGCAATCTGCATAGTACTGTGGGCCGTGATGCCTAAATTAAACTGGATAAACTGTCTGTTTTTTTCGCTGATTGTCATCTATTCAGTGTTAATGTGCATTTCGGTTTCGTTTATGGATCCCTATAAATTGCTACCTTACTTGAATATGACCGTATACATACAGCAGGTGATAGTCGCATTCTGCATCACTTGACGCGCTAAAGTAGGCTCTTTACACGTCCTATAGGAAGTGATGTAATAACACTTAAAAGTTAAGTTGACCATTTATTGATAACACACACACACAAGTCTATTTATGATGACATGTGCTTAATAGTTCTACAAATTGAAAAAAACAACAATTGAAATGAAAACGACAGATACGAGTTTCAATGAGTACTGGGGTCACACATAACTAAGTATTATTTTCCCTTTCAAACATATGCACGTACCAAACAGAGAACTGAAGCAAGTGACATACACCCTGTTGCGACTAACAGGAGCCGAACAAGTTTTAATTAATTTTATTCAGGACATCCAACAAACAGTATAAACATGAGGGAAAAAATATTATTTATCCTCAAAATATTCTTCTTCTCAACACAACCCCCCTCCCCCCTCTCCCCGTTAGATGGCGGGTCCCTGGTGCACTTCTAAACATTCACAATGAGAACCTGAGAATAGTATATAAGCAAGATCAACTGCTATATAAAGAGATACTTACTAAGATTTGGTGGCACTATCGGACACAGGTTTACTGTTACATTATTATCGTTCCTCGTTGCTTGTTCCTTCTCAAACGAATGCTTCACGTGTATTGCCGGGGCAGTTACGAGTTGTCTTGGGTGATCTTTAGCGATACCAGCCAATTTTGCCCTTCCCTCATTGATAACGTGCCTTAAATACGGTAGAAGTAATATTAAAACCAGTATTGACACTGTCGATTTTCTTATATTGTGCAATCTTCTACATTGTCCCATGGTGACGAGATGACCCCTTCGACAAAGTGGGTAATGGTCCTCGCCTGTAGTCTGATATGTGTCATGTGACGTTGTATCGATTTGGAAACACAAATCTTTGCAACAAATCAGTCACCTGTTGTATGTTAATCTCTAACCTGATGCTAACTGTCCACAATTTATAATTTGTGACAACGTATTGATTCTATTTAGTTTGCTGCACGATGGAACTACCGCTGACGTTCAGTATTATATTCGAACTACATATTTACTGTGTTAATCTAACTCGACCATTGTGTAGACGGGTGTTAGGTTGTATTGAGCTTTTAAATCAGGCGAGGTAAGCCACTATGACGGCGGAGAGAAGCATTCTAAGGGTTCGATCACAGAAAAACACATGTGGCGTGGCTCCTATTCGAGTGGAAACCGGTCGGTACGAAGGTGTACCTGTCCACAATAGAAAATGTTTTCACTGTAATGACAGCGTAGAAGACGAGGTCCATGTTTTGTTTCACTGCGTATTATATGACGATATCAGGGCAACTCTTTTTTAATGAATGCATTGCTAAATCTTATAAGGTTTTAGATATACCTGATATCGACAAACTTTGTTTAATTTTCATAGACTCCAGTGTGTGTTTTATACTTGCCAAAGTCTGCTTTTTAATTCTTAATAATAGAAAACATCTTTTTATGGATAACTTTTTACTATATCCTTCTTATATCATTTATGTATACGTTTTATGATAATTAGTCTCTCATAATTCTATTGAATGGTTCTGTACATTCAATCTATGTCACGTTGTACAAAGCTGTTTCATGTATGTACAGAAGTGACACGTTAATTAACTAGTGTCTGTCTGTCTGTCTGTCTGCCTGTCTGTCTGTCTGTCTGCCTGTCTGTCTGTCTGTTACACGTAGTGTCTTCTAAGACAACACTTAATGACTTTGATCTGAATATAACAAAAAAATCAAGTTACACCAATCGTGGACGCATGGTGCACTACGAGTGAGCCTTTTTCACTATTTATATTGGAAATACAAACGTGCTTGTCAATGTCCACGAACGTCTGCAATAACACTGCTTGATATCTATTAATTAATACTTCGTACCTGATTTTGCATACCTTTTGCATATTAATTAATATGATTGCCTGAATTACGTGTGTTCAACATAGTGAATGCGATTGCGATCCGGGATGACTTACACCCCTCTATCTTACGTCACGACACTGAATGTATGCACGTGTCCGAGGCAACCTGATGCTCATGGGCAAGACGGTATATTATTTACAATGGTGTGGACAGTATAAAGGTTTCCGAAGGGGACAGGCATAAGTACTGTGAAGTGTTTGTCATAAAAGTATCGATTGAGTTAAGATTGGCGAATCTGCTTTGAAAAACACGAAAAAGTGTACATCAGTCAATGAACGATCACGTGATTAGTTTTTCACATCTGACCATCTCGTGTACTACTACGAAACCTGAAACGACACAAATGGGTTATCAATTCCTCCGCCTAGCAACCCTGTATGTGCAGTAAAGATTTGCTAGATATGGCCGTGTTAAAGTCCGAAATATTGTGGACGTTGTAAACCGCAACTGAGGTGAGGTGAAATTCGGTTGAACGTCGCGTCCAAGATTATTGCTCTTATATAGCGACGTGCATGCACGTGTGTGTGTGGCTGCTTGTACTAGTCCGGGCTGATGCCGATTTATAGTGCTAGCTAACTGAGATACCATGCCGCAGTTTAACATGAATACCCCGCTCAGACACAGTGTACTAACACCGAGCCGACCAGTCCTTGTTTTAGCCCATTAATGCCGAGCGCCAGACAGGGTAACAACAAGTACCATCTTTTAACGTATTTCGGTATGACGTCGGGGATCGAACTCCGGACCTTCCGCTCTCCGATTACTTGTAATACTCAAAGTGTGCTAAGGATCACCACTTTTAAAGGTAATAGTCAAATTTAATTTATGTTCATCTGACGGAATACCCTAAAACAATCTGCTTGAAGACCTGTTTGATGAACAAAGCTCTGTTGACATGTGCTACACAATATCAGCAAACAACATGTGACCTATAATTAGTCAGATCACACGTCAAAATGAGAGTATCTGACTAAAACTGAATCGTTAAAAAATCACTAAAACAACTTCATTATCTGACAACACTCTCGGTAACGCATATGTGATCCACGTTATGCCTAGTACCGTCGTATCATGCTGGCAATAAGTGTCTGGATGGTTGTCAAGTGAAGATTGTGCCCCGCTTTCCCATTTTGCATTCCGATCTGCCTGTGAAGCTAGATGAGAATATCAGCTATGTTCTTAGCAGTTTCGATGACTTATGCGTTTTCCTTGTAGGTGAAATCAGGCCAAGACAGAAGTCTCCATTTAATTCTACCGTCTTAAACACTACACACATGTCTACCGCAAATCATATTCTCAATTTCCAGACCATAATCCCATTATTCTGCAATACATCTCAACTCAGCCATGTATGCTGCAATAGACTGGATCCGTGAAGATCCGGGTTAGAATACGTCTTCAGCAACCCATGCTTGCCGTAAAAGGCGACTATGCTTGTCGTAAGAGGCGACTAACAGGATCAGGTGGTCAAGC
This sequence comes from Haliotis cracherodii, assembly GCF_022045235.1. Taxonomy (NCBI): domain Eukaryota; kingdom Metazoa; phylum Mollusca; class Gastropoda; order Lepetellida; family Haliotidae; genus Haliotis; species Haliotis cracherodii. The sequence goes on from NW_027266286.1 coordinate 11,661,731, forward strand.
TCGCTGACGTTGTTGGTGCATGTCATCGATCCCAATTGCATGGATCGATGCCCATGATATTAATCACTAGATTGTCTGGTCCAGACTCGATTATTTACTGACTGCCGTCATATAGTTAGGATATTTCTGAGTGCGGCGTTAAACAACAAACCAACCAATAGACTGATCCGGTCGCCGTGAACACGTTTTGAAATTCAACCGTTGCATGATTTGCAGAGGGCTTCGATTTTCAATAACTCGTATGAGTTAGTTGAACGACTCCGGAGACACTAAGCTTCTCTAAAGGTAATGCAAACGTTTCGGGTCCGATAATACTAATAAAGATAGCCCGTTTCTACTTGCGGGCAGCACTATCGTTGGCTTAACAATATGCAGAAAGTCTGTTAGTATATGCGACCAAAGATTCCGTTTCAAGGTGGTTTACATGATCATCAATGTTGTCGTAAGCAGTCATCTTCAGAGTTTACCTTCTCGCCTTTTCTGTGGCGTTCTGTGGTTTACTGATTCCGGATAGATTAGGAAAGAGAGGAAAGAGCCAAAACAGACCACCCCATCATGCATTGAGTGAGTGGGTGAGTTGGGTTTAACGCCGCTTTTAACAGTATTCCAGTTATATCGCGATGTGTCAGCTTAATGTGGGAGGAAAGCCCGAAGTGATGCAGGTCTCAGACGTTTACCACTTCGGTGAAACCCACGAGCACGAGTATGGTGCTGACAAACCTAGAAACATAATTGGGGCGAACCGGGATTCGAACCCCACAATCATAGGTTTCTGGCGTGCCCAACGGAAGCAACTCTGCACAGCGAATCGCGGCGCCTTAGACGACTGGGCCATCCTCGGTGCATACGATTGTCCTGATATGCAATATTATCATCAGATCAAGTTTTCTTAAAATATTCATTTGTAAAGAAAGTAAGGTTGGAGGTATGTTTTCCTTATTTCTTACCTCGTGGAGCTTATAGTTCGTAACATAACTTCAGCGGCAAGTAACGAAGACCTTGATAGCGCACGGTTCACCAAGTTCATGTAAACAGTGACCTGCTACGATGACCTGTGAGTCTGTGCAGGACATGTTCACACGCTTTGTCTTTGTCAACAAAGCAAAATAAGATGACTAATCTCTATGAGTATCTGCTCATATCACTGATTTACCTTAAGCAAACGATGGCTACCTAGATATAGAATACTAAACGAGCTCCCGTGTAATACCAATTTTATGAAACGAGTGAATAGTTGTGGTATCTGACGAGCGAAAGCGAGTCAGATACCACAACTATTCACGAGTTTTATAAAACTGGTTTTACACGGTTGCGAGTTAAGTATTTTATTCATTACTTGCCATTTAAAACGTTTTTAGAATTATACTGAAGAGTGTGAATAGGCTGACACCTACACGATCCACGGCATAATACAATTGAGTTTAACAGAATAATACTTCAAACACGTCAAAAGTTGAAAGTTAATACCATACAACGGTCTACCTTCAACGGTCATACAACGGTCTACCACAAAATTATCGTAGCGTTAAGGTTATCGCAACTCACATACTTAAACTTAGACCAACGACTGTCGTTGCGCTACAGCACGATCGCCTTGTGGAACGGGGCCTTGCACCTCAAAGTTTACAATCACGTCACAATACCCGATGACGTAATTTGTGGAATTTTGTTGCAAGATCCTTCGGCGAAACAATGCCATGTGACGTCAGCCCAGCAACAAGGATGCTGGGGTCATCGAGTGTGCTTAAGCTCCTCTCAGTGATCTATCATCTCCACACGCAATGTCGTTCAATAAGCCAAGGGATGTTGAGAGCTTTCAATATTTTTCGTGAAACGTGTTCCGAGAGTACATAAGCACGCGTTTTGGTATTCCGCAATGTGTAATACAGCTGTATGTTTATTAAACGGGTGATCTCTTCACGGGCAAGTAATAAAATAGGATTATATGTCGCTTATGATTAACTATGTCGAAAGGAAAGTTAAAGTTTTCGTTGCATTTGGCCATAACGAAGTTGGAAGAGTGAAATATATCGACCACTAACTCGTCTAAATATACATTTTCAATGCAAGAGAACAAAATGGTTCTATGTACAATGTACAATATGAGAGAGGTAGATGTCGAGTTAAAATATCCTTTTACGTTTATGTTACGTGAAGCTGTAATACCCCATCAGTTTTTCAAAAGTAATGAGCCAAGATGGCAATACACCCCAAATATGATTTACATCAGAGACCATGAAATATGTTATGGTCTATGTTTACAAAAAGTACGAAAATCTGTACTTTACAATGAAACTGTTATCCCAAATGTAACATCTGTTACATTTGACCACTTTCTAAATGGCATACTGTGTTCATATGTTTACATATAGATAAGAACGCAGACTGTTTCGCAAATTCTGCCGTTATCATATATGCCGACTGTCGCGCCTACTTCGCTTCAACTGCTAAACCATTTAACTGACACAGCTGTATATGTCCGATGGTGTAGACGCCCTTGTGAAACGCGTATCAAATATCTATAGTCAGCCGGGAACCCGTCGAGCAACGATACGCTATGCTGCCCATGTCAGCCTTCACATGTTGGTGACACGGGCATGTGGGGTTGTTCAGGAAGATTTCAAAGGCATCCAACCGCCTCCGTGGTCTAGTGGTAGAGCGGGCGCCCGGAGAGGGGAAGGTCCGGGGTTCGATCACCGGTCGCGTCATACCAAAAGACGTTCAAATATGGTACTTTGTGACACTGTCTGGCTCGGCATTAGAGGTCTAAAACAAGGACTGGTCGGCTCGGAGTCAGTATACTTTGTCTGAGTGGGGTATTCATGTTAAACTGCGGCATATACTATAAATCGGCATCAGTCCGGACTAGTACAAGCAGCCATACAAACACACGACGTTAAACCCAATTTCACCTCACCTCAAAGGCATCCAAGCGCGTCCGCCACTGGTATATTTTGCCAATTAGTTACCATTTAAGAGAAACCCAGTTGCAGTTAGAACGTTTTAACAGTATAAATAATTGACTGTTTGCTGCGGGTAGAGCAGAACATGCAGACCCGTTTCGAGTGAGTGAGTGAGTTGGGTTTAGGTAATGACTGTTTATTGATAATGATGGATGACAATGACAATTTTGAATGTCTGATTAAAAGCACCAATATTCTACTAGTATTATCATAACCACATGAATAAAGCTGACGTATTACAGATGAGACTCGGTTCTCAAAAAGAGTGAGTGAGTGAGTGAGTTGGGTTTAACGCCGCTTTTAACAGTATTACGGTTATGTGTCAGCTTAATGTGGGAGGAAAGCCCGAAGTGATGCAGGTCTTGGACGTTTACCACTTCCGCGAAACACACGAGCTCGGGTATGGTGCTGACAAACCTAGAAGCATAATCGTGGCGAACCGGAATTCAAACCCACAATCCTAGTTTTCTGGCGTGCCCAAGGGACGCAACTCTGCACAGCGAATTGCGGCGCCTCCCGTGCCCCCCAGACCCGTTTCGCTACCCCCTGGTATCATCACTGATTTGCAGTGACCAATTCATATGATTTTCATCACTATTTTGCTTTTTACCCCAAATGGAATTTGTAACGGCGGATCATTGAGGAAATTAGAATTGGCTGTCTTTTTTATCTTATCGATGGAAGAAAACACCAAAGCCGTAACAACACGAAACGAGTATGAAGCCTTTAACTAGAGCATGACAAGATAACAATGTATAGTCACTGTCCTAGTTATTGCCCACATCACATACCCGAAAGACCGGTTGGTTGTGTTCACAATGGCACCTCATAGCAAGTTGTATGGGCATATATGTCTGCAAGCCCTCCAAAACAAAAATACCAAAAACCGACCTAAATTAATAAATCAAATAAAGCTCCAACGACCTAAGGCAGGCAAACAAATAACATGCTTATGGAACCCCGGCCACGTAGGAATATACGGTAATGAAAACGTCGATAAAGCAGCTAAACTATCCCTCAAAATCCCAGAAATAACGTTAAACTTACCCATATCAAAATCAGAAATTAAAAGTGTAAACAAGCAAAAAATCACCAAAAAAGTGCATAACCTATATCTAAACTTTGCTGACTCAGTGTCTCATCTTCTCAAACTGTCTTAATTGCCCTTGACTTTTGTGAATCTTATATGTACCTCATCTTGTACATATACATTCAAATTATTTGTAAATAATTTCTTCATCAGCCTGCCCTACATAGGAACTACCAGCCATCAGATCCGCAGACTACTTAAACATGAAGCCAATATAGACGTTGTGTTCCTCAGAGGCCAGACAATTCAGAACCTCCTCAATGCCACAGGTAAACCACCAAGCAGACGCCAACAAGATCCAGCTGGTGTTGTGTACCACATAGAGTGTGAATGTGGCGACTCATGTAGGTGAAACTTCAAGACCTCTCAACTAACGCTTAAAAGAACATCATGCCTCTGTCCTAAAAAAAGACTCTTTATCTGCTATCTCTGACCACACCCAAATCCACCCCAGCCACAATATTAAGTGGGACAACGTCAAGATCTTAACAACAAACCAGAAAGACTTGAAACTCAGAAAATTTAGAGAAGCCATTTTCATCAAAAGAATTCAGCCAGCCATAAACAGAGATCAAGGATACTACATCTCTCCAGCTTTCCATGATCTCATCAGCTCGCCAAAACAACACTGAACTATTATCTCCCAACTGGCTTCCCATACATTCCTTCTTAGTAATCCTTGTGTTAATCCCATACCCATCAATCACTGTACATCAACCCTATCTCTTGTATAAACTTGTCTTATCATAACTACCTATCAATCAGTGTACATCAACCTTATCTGTTATATAAACATCTGTCTATTGTTATGTATATCACAGCAAAGAAAATGCAGTTACCGGTATCCGGATACCTTCCGGATACCACCGGACACTTACCCAAAACGCGTTCAGGTATCCGGTGGCAGATACCTTGCCGGATACAAGATCCGTGGTATCCGGCATGGACACCTCACCGGAAATTATGCCACCTGGAATCCGGGTATCCGGCACCGGATACCTCACCGGATACCTCAATCTGGGTGTCCAGGGATCCGGCACCGGATACCTCATTCAGAGTTTTCAAATTGGGGGGGTGCATTTTGTTCAATTAAGTGTGAAACACCTAAAAATATATTGGAAACTTACCATGAAAATTGAACATTGCTGACGGTATCCGGCAGGTATCTGGATGCAATTTTTCGAGATGTTTTTCTCCTAGTAAATAATGTTAGCCTGGGCATAGCAGATAGCTGTATTAATATTCTGTGTTATTTTAGTTGTAAATATCCCCTTAAAGTTGAGATCTATGGGCATGTACTTTTGGTGAAAACATTTTTCAAGTTCATATATATTTCATTTTAGATGTTCAGCGTATTAAATGAAAAGCATTCAGTCCTGGTATGATGGTATCCTTACATTTCATCTTCATATTCCCAGTTTGTTCTAGCCTAGTGGTTGAGGCGTTCGATTCACCACATCAGTACATTGCTTGGTGTCACCCATCATGATATTGTTGGAATTTTGCTCATAAAGTGGAATAACACCATACTCACTCTGACAAAAAAAAGAAAATCATTGGCTATGTGCTCACTTGGATCTTTGTTCCTGGTGAGATTAAAAGATTATTTTGGAACTGTATCAGTACTTGTTACATCTTGACAGACGAGTTTCATTGAAGTATGAAACAGAATATAATTAACCCAAATGGGTGCATAAGACTAATGGCATCCACAGAAAACACCTAATAAAGTACTGGTACATAAAAATATCAATGTAATTTTTCTACTGACATGGAACTAAAAACTTCATTCATTGAGCTCTATTTATTGTAGGAAAACATTCAGGGCATTAGTATATTTGATATATGTAAGCACCTATGTTATGAATGATCAATATCATATTTCTAGAAGCAAAACAAAAAAAGTGTTAAGATAAAAAATCATATTTATTGATTTTATGACATTTCATTGGTTCAGTAACCAGAGGTGTTTGCAAGAACATTCAAAAACAGAAACAGATGCTTCAATGCCATTTTCTAAATAAACAAGTTAGTCAAATCTCAGAAGAATTTCAAGGTAGAAGAATATCTAAAGTCAATTATGTTTGTGCAGTAAACCACAAAACTCATTCAGATTGGTATAGTCAGCGTCAGTGTACACCACATAAACATAGTCTCACTGCTGTGGTATTAATTCCTTTAGACTTGATTAGTGTCGTAATTAAACAATCTACAGAATCACACTGATGTGACATTATTCATTCAGAATCATCACTTTCTGAGGTGAACCTGTTAGTTGTTCTGGGGAGGATTATTCATCATCCGGAGAGTCCTTTGTATGACTTGTCTGATCTGGTGTCGTGAAATCCAGGTACCTGAAACAATTTATAACATCTTTAAAAGCTTGTTATTAAAAATATAAGAAACACACATATATTGACAAAGGGTAAAAAGTTGGTTTCTCAAGGAGTAAGGTAATTTATCAAGCAACTGTTAACCAAACCATGTTAACCAATGTAAAAAAGCCATAGCAAACAGTAAATTTTACAGAAAATACAAAATTGTAATTGATCTTCTGAAAACAATTCCTGTAGTGCCATGAGGCTCACCTGAATTTTTCTCAAATGTTTGCATTACATCAAAATATAAGGAAGGGTAAACAAGGCAATGCAAAATTGCATAAAATAGGTTCTTATACATAAAAACAGAACTACCGTATTTGACGTAATAAGTGCCTCGCTCTAATGAGCGCCCACGGGAATATTTGCTAATATATTGGCTAGTGAACAATCTCAGTTAGCACCCTTTCCAATTGATCAATGTATACAAAACTTATTTATTTGCGTATAATACAATTCTTGAAAAATATATTTGTCGTACATAAACATTTCAGGCTGCCAGCATAAACCAGAAAAACTTTGAGAGCGCCCTGGGCGCTTATAACGTCGAATACGGTATTCATAATTATCAAAACTTTCCATCACACAAGTCATGTAAGTGATCTCAAAATACTATATAATGAGTGAGCAAGTTGGTATAGTTTCACACAGTTTTTAGCAATATTCCAGCAATATATCTGCGGGGACACCAGAAATGGGCTTTTCACACAGTACCCATGTGGGGAACAGAACCCAGTGCATCGGAGAACGCATTACCCACTAGGCTACCAAATACAAATATCATCTCAAATACAAAAGTAAGTAACATTAGGATTTCATACAACAGATATTTTCGCCAAATATCATGTCACTATACAACTGATTGAATTACTGATGAGAGGAGGAAATAAATTTCAATGTAGCAGCTGAATCAGGCTTAATTTGAATCATTCCTTGCTTTAGTTGCAATGGGAGCCCAGTGAAAATAATTATCTCACTTATTATTGATATTTAATATCTACCATTAACTGGTAGGCCAAAATAGACACGGATACAAAAAATCAACTGAAAAGAACCACCTGAAAAATCGACTAAAAACTATGTATATTACATTTAAGGGACCTTAATAGTATGGGCGGATACAGAGGGGGGTCTGCGGAGGTGCGCACCCGCCTTTTTATTTCGAAAAAAATCTTTATTTCTGTATAAATTACCACCAAAGACAATAAATAGATCTTAATTGTGCACCCCCCTTTTCAAAAAAGATTCTTATACATCAGTGATAAATTCCAACAAAAACTCAAAGCAGAAGCCAAACCTATCAAAGAACCAAATAATGATAACCTCGAAATTAACCAACCTTACTCAATGGAAGAACTTAACTACGTACTCCAAAATAGGAAAAAGGGAACAGCCCCAGGTCTAGACCTAACTTCCTATCAAATAATAAAAAAACTTCCCCCCAAACTACTCCAGGCACTGCTAAAACTCTATAACCTAATCTATCAAAACGGCCAGGTACCAAACCTTAGGAAACAGGCTCTAGTCATCCCCATCCCTAAACCCGACAAACCAACCAACCAAACAAACTCTTATAGACCAATATCCCTAACCTCCAACCTATGCAAAGTAATGGAATCTATGGCCAAAAATAGACTAATACACAATACACAACAGGCATCTTTTTGGACTTCTCAAAGGCATTCGACATGGTATGGCATAACGGGCTAATCCAAAAACTTAAAAAAATAGGACTAAAAGGTCAAATCGTAAACTACATCCAAGACTTTCTAAAAAAACGCAAAATTACAGTGGGTATAGACCAGGCCTTGTCGGACCAGTGTCCCCTAGAAAATGGCACTCCCCAGGGCAATATTCTTAGCCCCACACTCATTAACATAATGATAAACGATCTCTTTGAGGGCTTATCCCCTAAAATAAACACATCCAAATTTGCAGGTGACGGAGCCCTCTGGATCCGCTCTAAAAGTATCCTAACATCCCAAAACCTACTCCAAAAATCCCTAAACAAAATACAGCAATGGGCTGATAAATGGGGCTTCTCCCTTAACTCTGAAAAAACTACAGGAATAGTATTCAAACATAAAAATATGAGACAGGCCACCCCTAACCTCAAACTAAACAACAAACCAATCAAGTTCCAAAAACAAACTAAGTTCCTAGGCCTAATTTTCGACGAACATCTCTCATGGGATGCGCACGTCCAAAGCCTAACCACCAAATGCAGCAAGGACTTAAACACACTAAGATGTCTCACTGGCTCCAATTGGGGTGCCTCTAAAGACACCCTCCTCTCACTCTATACTTCTCTAATTAGATCCAAACTAGACTACGGCTGTGCCATCTACGATACTCTTAACCAAAACTTAACAAAAAAACTAGACTCAATACAATATCAGGCTCTAAAACTAGTCACGCGAACCCAACATGGCACCTCTCTCACTTCACTCCAGGCCCTAACAGGAGAAATGCCTCTAAACCTACGCAGACAACACCTAACCCTAAACTTCTGGGCCGCGTCCCATTCAAATCCCCTCATCCAAAACCTACTAAGCCAAAACATAAGTTCACAAAACTAGGCTCTAACTAGGAAACACCCTCTACTTACGCCAATATCCCAACGAATAAAAAACCACCTAAACGAACACCAAATAGATAACCAAAAGCAAAACTGCAAACAATCCAATACATATACTCCTAAACTCAAAATCCCACCAAATAGACATATCACTAGCCAACTCAATAAATAAACAAACCGACCCAAACATAGCCAAATCCACCACACTAGCCTACATACACGAACACTGGCCAAATTGGTGTCACATCTACACAGACGGATCTTCTGATCCAATCTCCAACCGCACAGGTTTCGGAGTCCACATCGCACGACCAACAAGAAACACGCAATCTTTCCGACTCCCAGACAACCAATCCATCTTTACAGCAGAACTAATGGGCATGGCCTCAGCCCTCCATAACCAGCAAGCTAAAAAAACAACCAAATACTCATACTCACGGACTCACTAAGTGGACTGCAAGCCCTCCAAAATAAAAATACCAACAATCGCCCTAAACTCATAAATCAAATACTAAAAAGCGCAAACAACTTAAAAGAGCCAGGCAAACAAATAGTTTTTATCTGGATCCCGGCCCACGTAGGAATTTTCGGCAACGAAAACGCTGATCAGGCCGCTAAACAATCCCTCAAAATCCCGAAAATAAGCTTAAAGCCACCCATATCAAAATCATAGATCAAAAGTATCAACAAACGAAAAATCACCCCAAAATGGCACAACCTCTATCTAAAATCCAATAGCCAAATCCTAAAAATCCTCAAAAAAACCCTAACCAAACCAAAAATCCTCCACCCATCAAAAAAAATCGATAGAATAATCACCAAACTCCAAACAGGACACACAAAACTAAATAGCCACCTCCTAAAAATTAAAAAACACGCAAACGACAAGTGCCCTCACTGCAAACACCTAGAAACCCCAGAACACGCACTCATACACTGCACCCACTACCACACCTACCGAGCAACACTACAATCAAACCTAAAACTAAACAAGGCTCTTACCCTAGAAGCAATCCTAAACCCAAAAAATAACGTTGAAAAATTTAAAGCCCTAGGCGTATACCTAACAAAAACAGACCTAATAAATCGCATCTAATAAACAACCCAACCACCCAACAAACCACATAATACAACAACCACACCCTAACAAACTCCCTTAGTCCATCACCACACCCTCCAGGCATTTACTCCAAATCTCAAAATTTCAAAATCCTATTTAAGCAACCAATAAACTCCCCCTCTGGTTTGCACATCATTTCATCTCCCATTTCATACTACACTAAATGGCCTGGCCGGGCCCGTGTGCGAAATACGCTTTAAGTCAGAAAGCGCACGTTAAATCTCCAAGTCTCACTCACTCACTCAGTTAGTTTCCCAGTCAGTCAGTTTACTGGTAACATGTTTCTGTGGACCAAGGAAATGTATCATGCCAGATACTTAAAAAGTTCTATGCATCAGTTATAAAATAATGACAGTTTTGATATGCAATTCTCCCTACAAAGACATTTAACATTTGAACTGTCTGTTGAAACTATGATGATGCTAATATACAAGTCGCACAAAACCACTCATTCATATACTGGTACCTAGCCAAACATACATAAGTTTTTTACGTGTATGCACATGCTTGTACACATATACCTCTACTGGCATATCACACATACAAACAATCATTAGATGGATGTAATCGTTTCAAAATATTTTACTTACAATAACAAGTGAACAGATTCTGTAATAGCATGGTTAATATTGGGAGATGTTTTAGCATTTCCATTATCACAGAATCGAAGTCATATCCTTTCATGACTCAAATCAGCTTGTAGTGATTTAAATTCACATAAAACTGATTCATGTCAAATGACCTATCCCGCATGTGTGGCACCTGTTAGAAAAATACCATTCATTACTTATTTGTGTGTCCAAATTATGCTATTATTAGAAATAATAGGTATTATTATACAGGATGGATATGATATAAGAAAGCTTTATATGGAATTGTTGAAAGTTATGTACAGGAAAACATTGAAATAAATCAATCAATACCTGCATGTATCTCAGAATCTGGTAGATTTAATAAATATTGACTTCTCCTTCATTATCTACTTATAATGAGATGATTACATTATTGCTCAACTGATAGTTTGCAATAGTATAGAATTAGTATTTTATTAATACTTATTTTGTATTTGAGTATCATTTAGATAAGCTTGTTTGCAAATCCAGTTCACTATGGAAAAAAATATGTTTAAAACACATGTAGTAGAACATATTGCAATAGTTAAGACCTGAAAAGAAGTTATGTGTAGGATCCACAAAATGGTATCCACAAGAGCAGGTTGTAGAATCATGTTGGTGTTTGTTGTTTAACTCTGCACTCAGCCATATTCCAGTTATATGACGGCGGTCTGTAAATAATCAAGTCTGGACCAGACTATCCAGTGATTGACATCATGAGCATCGATCCACACAATTGGGATACAATGACATGGATCAACCAAGTCAGCGAGCCTGATTACCCGATCCATTAAGTTCTCACTTACAACTAGCATAGGTTGATCATGTTGATGGGGACCAACTTCAACCTGCAATCCCCACATGAGTAAGTATGTGGCTGTTAGCTTTGTTTGTTTGTTTGTTGTTTAACGCCACACTCAGCAATATCGCAGCTATGTGGCAGGAATCAAACCTGGGTCTTCAGCACGAAGAGTGAACGCTTCAACCACTAGGCTACCCCACCACCAAAAATTCCCCCATGATAAAGTTGTCATCATGGTTATTGTTCAACTAGTTCAAGTGAAAATGTTCATACCCTTAAAATGTCTTATCTTCCACTTCACGATGATCTCTGATGCAAAACTTCCCTGTCATTAAAGCTGTTCTTGATTCTTCACATCTGGAAAAATATGTTGAGGCTATTAATCATTCTCACAGAGTAAAGGGAGTATGTGAAATAAGACAGTGAGTCACATTAGCATACAAATTATCCAGTTAAGGTAAACATATTTCTACATTATATACATAAGCAAATACTAACATATGTTAGACAGGCTACTTGTGCTATAAAAATTAAATATAATTATACATTTACTTACATGTTGGCTATAAAAGTTAATGTGTCACATGTGACAGGCTTACATGTGGTAAATTACTTTAATACGTGATTATTGTAATATTCACATATTCCTTACCTTAATGTGTCATTTCAGCTGCCAGCATGACCTCAGCTGCAATCTCAATATTTGGCCAATTTTGATGAAATGACCGATCGTGTTCAGTGTATAAGCTGGGCCTCGTCTCTAATATAACTTGGCGCAAGTTGACGACGCGCATAGAGAGCCGGGAACGAAGCTTGTGTCGTGTTGACTGGTTCCCGGCTCCCTATGCGCGCGTCAATTTGCGCCAAAATATATTGTGATGTTAGAGACGGGGGCCCAGCTTAGTGTTAACCCGGAACAAGCCATTTTACCCTAAGACCGAAAACGGGTGTTGGATCGTAAAGTTGTGTAAGTTTCCCTAAGACCTAGAACGGGTGTTTGGTCGTAAAGATGTGTAAGTTTCCCTAAGACCGAGAACGGGTGTTTGATTGTAAAGATGTGTAAGTTTCCCTGACCGAAAACGGGTGTTGGATCTTGAAGCGAGAGTCACCAGAGCGTGAGGCACGGTAACGGTATAACGAGACAGCGGTGGCACTATAGCGCGGTAATTGAGCGGATGGTAGAGCTCGGGCTGCGCCCGTTAAACTGCATTGTTGCCCATTTTACCCATATTCCCCTACGGTCCAGGGCCTAGATTTTCGAAACGATCTTAGCAACTTACGTTCAAAGATAAGATATCTTAAGGTTAAGATAAGATAGATTTTCTAAACTATCGTAAACCTGTCGCAGATCGTTCAGAGCTACGATACCTATCGTAACAGAGAACTCATTTGTGTTAGAGATCGAAAAAGCGGGTGTTTCCCAATGACGTCACGGGGATTCCCCAACTGCTGACAATAACAACAACATAGATAAATGACACGGAATTCATGATCACACTGTCAGGTCACATTGTTTAACACGCACATATTTGAGTGAAATTCTGTACAATACTACATATGTCCTACATGTAGACGTGTTGTTCTTATGATAAAAGGTGCCATGACTAACCGAACACCAAAAAGCATTCGTGTGCCATGCAATAGCATTTTTCAAAGCCCAAAAATGTAATAATCAATAAGTATAGTGTTACCACACTTTAGCTCTTAGAATGGAAATAATGTGCCAAAAGATACTTCACTTTTTTCCCTTCAAATGGTCCACTCGTGACTGCGCAGAACTTTATAATATAAACACATCGCGTACAAAGTCAAGGATGAAAGTAAGGGACGTTATTCTAAATGACAATGACGAGACCTTTGAACGAACAGCATATGCGTTAAGTATTTAACATGCGTGTTCAAGTCTGATGTTAAGTGATGTATATTGTATATGTTTGTGTTTATGTCAAAAGTCAAGTTTATATTAGTGTAAATACCAACATTATACGTGGAAACACTCAAAACAAAAATTGTTCAGGAAGCAGCGCACCCACAAGCAAGATTTTATGACAATCTAAGCTTGTTAAGTTTGTTTTGTTATTTATGTATCCAATATATTTCACGAATTAACCAAGGACTTAAATACAATATCAAGCTTTAAGTATTTAGATGATGAAATTATTTTTTATCTATCTAGATCCGTAATTCTTTTCAAAATTTAAAAGTGACACTAATTTTCGTTCGCAAAGAGAGAAAATTTCGGAATTGTCAAGTTATGTTGTCTCATGGAACACGCCACAAGTTAACGTAAACATACATATAATGTAGTCATTTTATATCATTTTAAATAAAGTAGAGCTAATAAACTGATTTGTCTGATTTCATTTAAATCTGACTGAGGAACGAAATAATTTGTATTGTGTCAAACCTATTCCAGAACGTAGTTCAATGATGTTTGGCTTGTCTGACAGAATTGCTGAGGATCATTTACTAGTATTTGTCCGCTGACCCTAAACGTGACAACGATTTTATTGTTTGAATGGTCTCAAGTATATCTATATATTTTTTAAACATAAAACGGAAAGATGTAGACTTAAATATTAAAAACACCAAAACATTTTAAAACCGGTTTATTGAATGCAAAGATTATTGTGTTGAAAATGTGTATTTTATATTGATCATTGAATTTCATTCAATAAACTTTTTTTTCTGCGAACATATATTGGAATTTGCAAACTATGCTACATTTTGACGAGAACCAGAACAAGCATGGGAATCCATTTTCTATTTGATTTGTCGATACGAAAATCTGTGCTTAACTTTTACTGTCAAAATTTCAGTAAATCGTTATATTTAATTGAATACATCTGTATGCCGTTAATCATTGTTTTAAAGAATGCAATTGTTCAACAGACAGTTTTGAATATTTGTCTTTCAAGATGATATAGATAACATAGTTATTAAATTTAAAACGAAACAAATTACAATTACCTTTGCAAGAAAAATATTTATCTAATATTTTTCTTGCAAAAGTAATTGTAATTTGTATACAAATATTTGATCACATGTATTTCCTTGTTAAGTCAATAAATACTACACTGTATAGTTAAAATTCAATTATTAAAACCACCCGTCCCAAAACGATTTTAGATGTAAAAACTTATGCGAAACCTTTAAGGTATTTTTACAGATGTAGATTGCTATAATTTTATAAAATGCGAAAATAAAGACTAAAGCATTGACACAAATGCGATCCAGGAAATATAACAGCGGAACTCTGCGCTATATGAAAACTGTAACATTGAGGAAGGTGTCCTGGGCGAATACAAAGGGAAACCACTCTCAACTAGAGTTTGAACTAAGATAAGCTCCCCCTGAAATATCAATGAGGTCACGGTCATTACTGTAGCCTGCCGAAATTTTTATCCTTCCCAAAATATCGAAAAGGTATGTTGTTTCACACTTCTTCAGCATAGACTCAGATAGAAATATGTTGTAAGCTATCGACTCCACAGTTATGTGGATCGCTGTCGCGATTAAGAACATTTTTGACGTGAAATCCTTGATGCGTTCTTCGTGTTTTCGAAGTGTCAATTTGAATCACACAGTTTTACAAAATGAAATGTCAGTGTTTGAACGTAAAGCAGACTAATTGTTTGGCAAAATATCTATGGAAAAGTATGCCGCCATCTTGGATGAAGATAAAAAAAAACTTACGACAGGTATGGGACTATCTTAGATTTATGACAATCTTAAGATATCTTAGGGCTACGATAGTTTCGAAAATATGCTACGATAGCCTACGATTTCCTTACGACAAATTTACGATAATTTTAGGGCTACGATCGTTTCGAAAATCTAGGCCCAGGGCGCCATTTTAGAACATGGATGTAAACAAACCTCGTGTATCGATATACACTGTGATGCTTGATTACGATAAGCTTACCTCGTGTATCGATACATTGTTCTCATTCACCTCCACCACGGAAATGCCGGCCAAAGTTCTTCTGAGCCATCCACAACGCGGAAGTCAACAGTATTTGGAAAGGCGATTGGCAGCAAATGCGGATGCCAGGTACGTAGCAGGGCTTCGTGACCTTATGATTTCTGTGCAGAGATCTTATGGAACGGATTGATTTAGATATTTTCCTGCTCTACATACTTTACCGTAAACACCAAGGGTCCTTTTTTAGTATTATGGTTAACTGTTTGTTATGACGACAAGGATTTGCTTAAAGGGCGTAATGGACTTGTGGTCAAAACAAGATGATCCAAATTAGATCCGCTGTTTATAGATAATGAAGAAAAGTACAAAGATCTAGGTGGGATGCTAATACAGACTATAATTTACAATAATGGCCACCAAAGACTTTATTTTTTTTATGCTTAAGATATTTTAATAATTACACTGTTATGTCCTTGCTTCATAACTTAATAATTGAATATTTCATGGAATGACTCTGACCTTGGCGAGGATGTTTTTTGCAACAAGTGATTCCCTATGTAAAGTGTATGTTGAATGACCCTGGCTTTGTTGTCAAATAATTGTTTGACAGTTGTTAAATATGGGGTTATGTTTTATCTCTGAATGTTTGGGATGAAATATTTTAATAAGAACAGTTCTAAGTTGGAATCTCAACTGGGGTCTTTTCAGTTGAATTCTATGTACAGCATGTACAGTTTGGACATTTCTGTAATGTGAATGCTACCTATGTTTGCAGAATGTCTGGATGAATGAATGAGTTAGTCATCTGCACAGCATCAATGGAAAAAGAGCAGCAATGAGGAACAAGAGAAGAGTAGCAGTGAGTGGTAAATATTTGAAATTATTCTGTTTGGTTCATCATGTTCATGTAGCTATTCTGCAAATATTGCTTCAGTTTGCTTGTTCTTTATCACCTATTGGCATGGATAGCCTAATTATCAAAGGCACCACAACTTGCTGTGCATAGTTGCATCTCTTGGGCTTGACAGAAACCGATGGTCATGGGTTTGAATCGATGGTAGCATCATACACTTGCTTGTGGGTTTCATCAAAGTGGTAAACATGTAAGACCTGCATCACTTCAGGTTTCTTCCCACATCAAGCTTACATGCCGTGATATAACTGGAATACTGTTCAAAGAGGCGTTAAACCCAATTCATTCATTTAACACCACATCCAGCAATAGTTCGGCTAAATGACAAGGATTATAAATAATCAAATCTCAAATCTCAACTAGACAAACCAGTGAATAATGTTATGAGCTCGATCCAGACGCACCGATGATGACTGTTATGGACAACATCCCACGTTATTGGGTACGATTACGAGCGATCAATGAGCCCACTTGCTACCTCATCTATTACTTTGGCTTGAATTTGCTGCCTTTTATCTGTAAGTACATGTTGCAACAATTCTTTTCTATTGCTACATTCTTTATACATAATTCTGCAGAAACTGAAGTCCAGCTTGAGATACCCGGATGACAGGTTGACAGTCTGGAAGGACCCTTCCAGATTTCCGAAGTGATTGGCAGACAGCGATGAGGAGAGTCCTGTTATTTCAATGGGGGCCTACCGAGAAGTTATATGCCAACTGACACTGGGACACACTCACAAAGGCTGGTCTGGCTAATGTGAGAAGACCATCCAATGCCAAGTTGGAGTGGGACCCTTCAAGGACGTTGAAGAAATTATTGTCTTTGGCCATGTGGTAATCACTTGAAAGGAATGATGTTTGCGACTACTTGTCTATAAATGTGGACACAAACACCAAATAGCTAGAATGTTCACAATTCTACTAACACAATGCAACAGGGATAGAGCCCATCTGGCCTCCCCTCATCCTGGTTCCTGTTTTTCCATGGCAATATAGAAGGAAAAGGATGTTTGTAACTCTGAACTGGTGAGCATGGTCTGCTGATGCTTTCAAGCGAACAGTTATCCCGCTCCGTTATGAGTATTGAAGAATAGGAGGAAATTGCATACTGCATCAGGAACCATCATGTGAACACTGTCCAATGTGTGATATAGGCATATAAATAAAAGAAATTGATAATTTGTTTGTTGTTTATGTTTCATTAGTCAGCTGTGCAAATGGGGATTTTCCAATATTTTGCCTCAGTTTGATAGCCACAGATATCGTATGAAACCATGCATTGCTTGGACATCTTTGGAATAACACATTGATATGCTATGTCAAAGGTCAATGTCAAAGGGCATATAATGCGGGGGGATATAGCGATCAGCCAGTCCGTAATCATTTCCTTTTCCGGGGCAGGATTCCCAAACCATTCAGTGTATTTGATTGAAACTTGGCAAATCTATCAGTCATATACTGAAGTGGTGCCTTTGGATATTTTGGGATTTTTCTAATCTTTTTTTTTTTTAAATTTTTATGGAATGAAGTTGGACATAGACTCAATTGGGGATGGTGTTTGTTTCCGGGGCAGAATTCGAAAACCATTCAGTGTATTTGATCGAAACTTGCCAAAGGTATCAGGCACATACTGAAGTGGTGCCTTTTGATATTTTGGGATTTTTCTAATTTTTATTTTTTAAAATGTTTATGGAATGAAGTTGGACATAGACTCAATTGGGGATGGGGTTCGTTTCCGGGGCAGAATTCGAAAACTATTCAGTGTATTTGATCGGAACTTGCCAAAGGTATCAGGCACATACTGAAGTGGTGCCTTTTGATATTTTGGGATTTTTCTAATTTTTATTTTTTAAAATGTTTATGGAATGAAGTTGGACATAGACTCAATTGGGGATGGGGTTCGTTTCCGGGGCAGAATTCGAAAACTATTCAGTGTATTTGATCGGAACTTGCCAAAGGTATCAGGCACATACTGAAGTGGTGCCTTTTGATATTTTGGGATTTTTCTAATTTTTATTTTTTTTAATTTTTATGGAATGAAGTTGGACATAGACTCAATTGGGGATGAGGTTCATTTCTGGGGCAGAATTCGAAAACCATTCAATGTATTTGATCGAAACTTGGCATTCTTATGGATGTGACCATGGTGAATCTTTTGTGGGTAAACAATGTATGCTTCTTAAAGAACTTTAAACTGTTGACTCATTACATACAGAATTGCACATTTACTAGTGGTTACTTTACAGACAGCTGCCGGGGGGATATGTCATCTTTCTGATGACTCTTGTTCTCTAATTTCTCTCTAGTTTTCCTGCAGAAGTCTAAATAACTCTTATACATATACTTGTTTATCATTGTCATATGTTTGTCAATATTACACTGAATGAAGCACTTTACAATTGTTTTTGAAATAGTCGCAACTGATATTGAAGGTCAAATTAGCTTTCAATGTCTTTCAGTAAAAATGTTCACAGTAACTGAGGAAAGCTCTCTGTAGTGTGATGAAATCTGGTACATGTCACCCTCAGAGTGAGGCATATTGTGTTTCAAACTTAAATAAAGCTGGTATGCTCGTAACAAGTACTTGTACCTTTACAAATAATCATATTATCATCTCACTAGGACCAAAGGCCCAAGTGAGCACACAGTCGATGAGTTTATACTTTCACTCAGAACAACCAGGAAGTCTGAACATGAAATTTAAGGATATCATCATACATGTATTAGAACTGATGTTTGTTCATTAAACAGCTTAACATCTAAAAAGAATTATAGATGAAATTGAAAAAATTGTCTTCTCCAAAAGTACATGCCCATAGATCTCAACTTTAAGGGGATATTTCCTACTACAATGTCACAGAATATTACTACAGCTATCTGGTATGCCCAGGCTAACATTATTTACGAGAAATAAGACATCTCGAAAAATTGCATCCGGATACCGTCAGCAATGTTCAGTTTTCTTGGTTAGTTTCCAATATATATTTAGGTGTTTCACACTTAATTGAACAAAATGCACCCCTCCCAATTGTGACATGTTTTTGGAAACTCAGAATGAGGTATCAGGTGCCGGATTCTTGGTATCCAGTGCCGGATCCTTGGACACCCAGATTGAGGTATCCGGTGCCGGATCCTTGGACACCCAGATTGAGGTATCCGGTGAGGTGTCCGGTGCCGGATACCTCGATTCCAGGTGGCATACTTTCAGGTGAGGTGTCCGTGCCGGATACCACGGATCTGGTATCCGACAAGGTATCTGCCACCGGA
The DNA here is from genome assembly GCF_022045235.1 of Haliotis cracherodii. NCBI lineage: Eukaryota > Metazoa > Mollusca > Gastropoda > Lepetellida > Haliotidae > Haliotis > Haliotis cracherodii. The sequence goes on from NW_027266286.1 coordinate 11,681,383, forward strand.
TACCCGAACGCGTTTTGGGTACGTGTCCGGAGGTATCTGGCAGGTATCCGGATACCGGAAACTGCATTTCTTTTGCTGTGTATATATCATGCTCATACCTAGTTTGTACAGCCCTCCATAATCAAGAATCCACAAACCACAAAAAAATCCTAATACTTACCGACTCCCTAAGTGGTCTGCAAGCCCTCCAAAACAAAAATACCAAAAACCGACCTAAATTAATGAATCAAATACTTAAAAGCCATAACGACCTAACTAAGGCAGGCAAACAAATAACCTTCTAGTGGATACCCGCCCACGTAGGAATATACGGTAATGAAAACGTCGATAAGGCAGCCAAACTATCCCTCAAAATCCCAGAAATAAGCTTAAACTTACCCATCTCAAAATCAGAAATTAAAAGCGTAAACAAGCAAAAAATCACCAAAAAATGGCATAACCTATATCTAAACTCAAATAGCCAAATCAAAAAAGTACTCGGCAAACCACTAACCAAACCAAAAATTCTCCATCCATCAAACAAAATCGACAGAGTAATCACTAAACTCCAAACAGGACACACAAACCTAAATAACCACCTAAAACAAATAAAAAAACACACTACAGGTAACTGCCCACACTGCAAACAACTAGAAACCCCAGAACACGCACTCATCCACTGCACACATTACCTAACACATCGAACCGCATTACAAACCACCCTCAATCTAAACAAGGCTCTCACTCTAGAAGCAATACTAAACCCACTAAATAAACTAGAAAACTTCAAGGCCTTAGGCGTATTCTTAATCAAAACGGAACTAAGAAAACGCATCTAAAAACACTATAATCTACCAAAACAAAATCACATAAACAAACAAACATCCACGATACCCAGCTCCCTTAGTTCTACTCCCCAACCCCATCGGCATCTATTCCAAATCTCAAAATTCCCAAATTCTATTTAAGCAACCCCTGAAGCCCCCTCTTGGGTTGCACACACCACTTTCGCCCCTTTCGGAAACACATTAAATGGCCTGGCCGGGCCCGTGTGCGAAATACGCATCAGTCGGAAAGCGCACGTTAAATCTCCAAAGTAAGTTAGTAGTTTGCACATCATTTGTTTGATAACGGTGTAGGAATCTACACCGAAACGTCGCCCAATTGTAATAAAGAAGTTGCTCATGCATAACAATCTTGTCTTAGTTATTTGTAAATAAATCATTATTCCACCCTTATTGTCTTTCTTTCGTTCGTTTCAAATCCAGTTCCACTTTTTTACTTGCTCGAGTTGTTAAAATAACACTCGATACCCATTGTTTAACTAGACTAGCTGATCAAAATATTCGCAGGACGACGATCTCACTTTTTGATAGTTTGTTTTCATGCGACACAGGGGGTCGTCGTCCTCCGAATGAACCATATATATATATATCTTCTCCTTTTTGGGTGAGCGAACAAGAAGAATGGCGCCGTATGATCAGTAATGCTTCACTTCTGTTGAACAAAATCTGTCTGGAATGGAAAGTAGTCATTGTCATAAAAAACGTCTCAGGTAGCGCTTGCAACCAAACGCTCATTTGCAGTGCGTGGGACAAGAGCTTCACAGGGCAAAGGGGAGTACCCCCACCACGATTATTTCAGTGCATACATCCATACCGCTATCTCAAACTGTTCACGGTACGAGCGGAAACATACGAGCTTCTACGAAGGTCATTGTCAGCCCCCATGTGAACACTGCAGGTAAGCAAGCACATGTGTCCTTATTTGACATGGTGTTATCACACTCTAGAGACGTCTAACGTCGTGTGGTTTTCTCTAATTGAACAAAATACTTTTAAAAGGGGTCAGTAATACATAGTCAGTATTAACACCGAACGTTTTTAACTCTTCAGAAGTAACGAAGATACATCAAGTCCTGTTCAAGTGACATGGTATGGGCATAAATTTGCCATGATATATCCCCTCTTCAAAAAGCAATAATTATGTTTGTAGGACTTTCGGCTTAATGCCTTGCCGCTTGCGTCTATACACTATTGACAGTTTTTATGGCATTTTTAAAAAAAAACAAACTTGAATCGTCTTGTATGCATTGACGTGTTCAGCATCACCGATATTGCAATGGTAAAGAAAGGGAAACTGTTTGACTGCGGGTATGACAGCTTGCGAAATTGATCATGGGTCTGAGAAGGATGTACTGATAATGTGTATGTGTAAGACGGTCTTAAAAGACATGGTTGTCAAAGAAGTATACAATAACTGTATATTCAATAGTTGTGCGTTTTGCATTACATCAACAACACTACTTCAGTTTGGCTTTATTTATTCAACAATAGTACTACAGTTTGACTGGATTAATTCAACACTCATACCAGAGTGTGACTTTACTCAACAATAGTACTTCTGTGTAATTCCATTAGTTCGAAATAATTCTAAGCGTGACTTGATATATTCAACAATAATACCACAGTTTGACAGTTAAATTCAACAACAGTACCTCTGTGTGACTTGATTTAGTCATTAATACTAATAAAGTGTGCGTTGATAAATTCAACAATAGTACTACAGTGTTACTTGATATATTCATGTGTACTTCCACTATGTGACTTGATCGATTCAACAATAATATTGCAGTGTGACTTTATTATTCAACAATAGTACCACAGTGTGACATGATTTATTCAACAATAATAGTAAAGTGTGGCTTTATTATTCAACAATAGTACCACAGTGTGACATGATTTTTTCAACAATAATAGTACTGTGTGGCTTTATTATTCAACAATAGTACCACAGTGTGACATGATTTATTCAACAATAATAGTAAAGTGTGGCTTTATTATTCAACAATAGTACCACAGTGTGACATGATTTATTCAACAATAATAGTAAAGTGTGGCTTTATTATTCAACAATAGTACCACAGTGTGACATGATTTATTCAACAATAATAGTAAAGTGTGGCTTTATTATTCAACAATAGTACCACAGTGTGACATGATTTATTCAACAATAATAGTAAAGTGTGGCTTTATTATTCAACAATAGTACCACAGTGTGACATGATTTATTCAATAATAATAGTAAAGTGCGGCTTGATTAATTGAACAATAGCACCATTGCGACTTTATTTATTCAACAGTAGTTCCACGGTTTGACTTGATAAATTCAACAATAATACCAGAGTGAGACTTTATCCAGCAGTTACACACGTGTGATTTTAATGAATTCAACAATAGTACTCCACTGTCTAACAATAGTAAAACAGTATTGATTGTACAATAATACGACAGTTTGACTTGAGTAATTCAACAATAGTACCACTTTGAGATTGATCCATACATCAATAGTATACCAGGGTGTAATCCGCGTACGTTTCACTGTAAAATAAAAATTGTAGATATATTTGTGCTCAAAGTAAAGGAACAAGGCACGAATATCCTTGTTTTGTATCTACCATACACGTATGTTTGTGAACTACCAAGTACTAGCAACCAAACATGGAACTACGATATGCCATGCCTGTTAGAGAATGAGTGAGTGAGTGTGTTGGATTTAACGCCGCGTTTAACAGTATTACGGTTATATCGGGGCGTGTCAACTTAATGTGGTAGGAAAGCCCGAAGTGATGCAGGTCTCAGGCGTTTACCCCACGCTGAAACCTACGAGCACTGACAAACCTAGAATCGGGAAAACCGGGATACGAACCCCCATCATAATTTTCTGGCGTGCCCAAGGGACGGAGACGACTGGGTCACACATGCCCCTGTCAGAGAATGAATTTCGTTCGTGCAGTATTTTTCTCACAAACCGTTTGTTGAATTGATATAAAAATTCGTATGATTGCCATGAAACAAAATACAATAAACTGATCGAACTAATGGATTCATTCTGTGTTGTTTTCCAAGATGACAACAATGCCGTCAGTGACTTCCACAGTGTTCATCCTTCTGATTGCTGTCATCGCCGTTGGAATAAACTTTTATGTCTTGAGGGTTCCTAACACCAATATTCTCTCACCCGAACTGAACACAACGTATGACTACACCATAGGTAATTCGGAACACAGTGAGAGGAAACAGGGAATGTCCGACAAGGAAGTACATGAATAATATATCAAACACTGTAATACTGTACATTGTTCAACACAGAGGGGATCCGTTTTTGTAAAACTGCCGAACCCTCTATTGTTCATCGTGCAAGGAGACTAAGTTGGATCGGCACGTTACAAATAAATAACAACCAGACATGTTTCCTAAGCCATTCCAGATTATTAACAGGGCTGATATATTGCTTTTTGGGTGTAACACACCAAATCAATTGTTCAATGATTGTTAAATTCCTGCTCATATCACTACACTTTTTTTTACCGCGAATCCATCATTTTTAGTTGCCAAATGTAATTGCAAGTACACATTTAAACTCACTTTTTGTACGACGCAATATGTATTACAGTAGGTGCAGGATCCGCCGGATCAGTTCTGGCGTCCCGTCTGTCAGAAAATGGTCACGTGACTGTCCTGCTGATAGAGGCTGGGGGCGATGACCGGAACCAGAAGACGCTGGACATCCCTATGATGGCGCCGCTAAACCAACAGGGGATATTCGACTGGTCATACACAACTGAGCCTCAGGAACAGGCACTGAAAGGCCTTACAGAACAGGTACCAATAGTTGCTTGTAGGGTGTACTCACACACATACCAACCTGAGGGAATCAAGGGAATAGTAGATACCATGCTCTTTATTAGGACCCCTAAAATAGGGATGCTGCATCCTTCTGTGGCCGTAGATTCAATGAAAGGCTTCTTGATTGCAGTTTCGTCATTCTTTCACTGCATGATACTACCGAAACGTTGATTTGAAAGAATAAAGAAGCTGAAACTCATAGCTGAAGTGGTAACGAGGTGTGAAAAGAATTTTGTGATTGTATGATTCGGTGTTTGTGTTATGAAGCATCGGTTATGGCCGGTTTATAGATGGTCGAAATAGATTTTGAAGATAAATAAATGCAAAGTAAAGGAATGGGTTATTCAATTTAAGATAAATAGACAACAAACTGTAGAACACAGATATTTCATTCATAACGTTAAGGCTAATTATCTAAAATAAATTCGGTTGGAATTCCGGTTCTCTAATAAGGTTACAGAAGAGACCCCATTCAAGATTGTGTTTGGCTAATCCCCTAGAGACAAAACAGACATGTACAGTGATGTAAGTTGAAATTAGAAGCCGATAACTGTGAAAATTACAAATACAACACTATCTATAATTAATTGCATTTACATATTGTCAAACATGCCAATAAAGGTATTTTCACTTGAAATACAGTCAATATAAACATGATAGTCACTCTGCCACTTTGGGGCTGGCGAATCCGATTGGAATGTCACTGGCAATTGTCTGTTGAATTTCACATTCACCTGTTTTATGCTTAACTGTCTAATGTCTAATTTCTTAGTATGTATGATTGTATCTGAGAGGGAGGAATGTTGTAAGGGAGGTAACTCTGAACCCGGAAGTATTTCTATAAATAGAGCGCAATGTTAACGAAGTTTGGTATGGTTGTGTGAGTGTTTTGATGATGTCATCATAGTAATGCCGTTGACTGTCAGTGATTGTTTTGATCCGAACAAGTAAACATCGTTTCATTTTTCCGGGCGACTTGAGTCTTCTTTCAAAATATATGCCACAGGCACCTATGCTTGTCGGAAGAGACGACTAAAGGATAGTGTGTTCAGGATCGTTGACTTGGTTGTTTTTGTGTCATCATGTATAACGCCTGGTTTACGGTATACCGTTGCTCATAATATCAATCATATATTGTCCGGTCGAGGCTCGATTATTGACAGTCCGACGTCCTACAAGTGGACTATTGCTGAGGGCGGTTTTCAATAGACACAACAAAACAATACATTATGTAAATGCTAATTACACGATGCACTCATAGTGTCACAAATATGCTGCATTTTGATTTCTTCGATCAGAGGGCGATTTGGCCCCGTGGTCGAGTCATTGGAGGAACCAGCCAATTGAACTACATGATCTAGAAAACTTGTCAAAATCAGGTACCAGTAGCGCTCGATTTTACAGATGTCGCATGCAATTCTTCATTTTTACTGCGATACGTTGAATTGTGGTGGTTATATAGCAGTCTAGTGGATAGAGCGTCTCCCCGGATAGCGAAAGGTCGGTGGTTCGATCTCCTGACCATGTAATACCAAAAGACATTAAAAACTTGTTCTTGTTACCACACGTCCTGACATTTTGGGAATAACACACAAACTGGTCGGCTCGGGTTCAGTGTACTGTGCTTGTGTGAGGGAGGCATCCATGTCGAACGGCCCGCCAGAAACCTATGACCGTGGGTTCGAATCCCGGTTCGCCCCTATTATGTTTCTAGGTTTGTCAGCACCATACCCGTGCTCGTGGGTTTCACCGAAGTGGTAAACGTCTGAGACCTGCATCACTTCGGGCGTTCCTCCCACATTAAGCTGACACGCTGTGATATAACTGGAATACTGTTAAACGCGGCGTTAAACCCAACTCACTCACTCACTCACTCACTCACTCATTCTCAATAGAATAAAATAGTCTACTCCATTTCAATACCAGCATCTGAAAAAAAAACCTCCAGTGAAGCATTGCCTGGAGTCTGGAACTAATCAGCCCCTTTGAATACGGATTCATGTGTTTGTTTCTAATTGTTTTTGAAACACACAAAACACAAATGTTTCCTTCATAGTTAACCCTTTCAGATGTAAATGGCGTAAGTCTTAGAAATGACAGGGTTTAAAATATACACACCAAGGCGTGGTCATTACAATTCCTCAATCAATACCAGTTAATGTTCGTTTAGGAAATACAGAAATCAGATGTGCTGCATCGCTCGTACCGTTAACGACGCTATTAAAAGATCGGAATGAATTGAAGGAGACAGATTAGATGTCATGGTTTAGTTACTCCCGTCACGACATTCTTCTGACTTGTCACGATTGAAAACGTTCCTCATCTTGTTCCTCATATTAATGACAAAGTTCACACTGCATGACAAACATATTGATGTACGGCTTGGCCTCATCGTCATGACCTACCTTGGTACATCTTTCACAAAGATAACCTTCACATTTTCTATTTGCTGCTAGACTACCATGGCAATGGAGGTCCACTGACTGTGACTGGGGTCCATTCCATACCCGTCTCTGACCATATCATCAGGGCTGGGGCTGAGATTGGCTACAATGAAACAGACGTTAATGGCGAAAACCAAGAAGGTACTCGATACTTTCTCAAGTATTCATGAAATCCTGTTCTTTCATATAATACGTACACTGATGAATCTCAATCCGTGTGTATAGTTTGATCTGTCCACGACGTACACGACCAACAAATACTGTATCTAAAAATTCAATGCAATCTATATCGTTACACCTGAGATGTAAATTATTATTTTATTGTTCGCATGTCTTCAGCCTCAGATTAATTGAGTTTTGTTTAACACCGCTGTTAGCAGTATATCATGGCCTGTCAGTTTGATCTGGTTGACAACTCGAACTGATACGGGACTGATCTACACTGTACCCCATGACCACAGGTTCTAAAATCACGGACCGAGAACAATTATCAGGGCAAATCTAGAATTCGAACCGACGATCAAAGTTAGATTACGGACATACCTAAGGGAATCAGTTCTGCATCGATGCGCATTATGAATTAGACTACTGTGATATGCGCTATATTATCCCCCGCTACGAAGTGGAAGAGGGATATAGGAATGGGTGCCATCCGTCCGTCGCGTTTCGTTTTAGGAGCAGAGCTTAAAAACTACGTAAGATATCTTAACCACACTTGGTACATAGATAGGGCTAGTGGTGAACCAGTGCCTTTTGATAGTTTCGGATTTTTGCACCAAACAATTCGAGTTTCCATGGCAACGACTTTGACTTAGTCTGAAAATCGTTTATGGAGCAGATATTGAAAACCGTCCAATATTTCATTCACCAAACGTGGCACTAGATATGTCTAGTGGTAAATTGGTGTTTTGTGATAGTTTGGAATTTTTTAAAACAATATTTTTGAGCTTCTATCGCAATGACTGTGACTTGGACAGAATATGACGGTATAGCTCATTTCCGGAGCAGATCTTGAAAACCGTACTCAAACTTTCTTGTACTAAATCGGACATGTCATATTTTCGGGGGATATAAGTATAGCATGGTTGTTTAATCAGGTAATGATAAACCAGAAGAAAGCAGTTGGCGTCGAGTATGTTAAAGATGGCCGCCTGTACAGAGTGCGAGCATCAAGGGAGGTAATCCTGTCAGCTGGAACGGTAGGGTCGCCACAGTTGCTGATGCTGTCTGGGATCGGGCCAAAGAAACACTTGGAGGAAATGAAGGTAAGATTAGGAATATTTGGTACCATGATGTCGAAAGACGAAAGGGTATCGTGAACCTTTGTGAGTGAATGATAAATATAACTTCGATTACTCGTGTATGTGTGTAGTTCAACATTAGTGAGTGAGTGAGTTAACGCCGCTTGTAACAGTATTCCGGTTATATCGCAGCTTAATGTGGGAGGTAAGCCGGAAGTGATGCAGGTCTGAGACGTTTACCACTTCGGTGAAACCCACGAGCACGGGTATGGTACTGACAAATCTAGAAATATATTCGGGGGGAACCGGGATTCGAACCCACAGTCATAGGTTTCTGGCGTGCCCAAGGGACGCAACTCTGCACAGCGAATTGCGGCGCCTTTGACGACTGGGCCACCCGTCCCCCCAGTTCAACATTAACACGTATTTAATGAGTGGCCCAACAGAGCATATTTCAGCTAAAAAGTACCTTAAAAATATACGGGTCTGTTTTTGAGACAGATATCACATATGCACTTCAATACATGGAATAAAGATCAACAGAGACGATTCATGACATGCTATGTAAGATACTTTGGATGTTGGAGAGCTTACGATATATCTCCACACAGGGTTATGAGTGGACTTCATTTTAAAATGTGTTTTTTTCTAATAGATTTTTAGGTAACAGTTATTTGTCTCCAGGTCTTTCAAATTCTTTTTTTGCTATTACGTATCGAAACTGAAAATATATTTTCACTATAATTTTCAGATACAGGTCCGCGCTAATCTCCCTGTGGGTGACAGGCTACAGGATCACATGGTTTTACCCATGGAATCGACAATCAAGCATCCAGTATCTCTCACTGAAAGGAAAATTGAATCACTAAGTGCATTGGCCGAGTATATGACACTGAGATCAGGTCAGTCTCTAACTGTGTATCAACATGTTAACTTCTGTTGTTAAGTTGCAGTCTATCCAGATACAAAATAAGTAACTGTAACAATGCGATCAAGAGACAATATCACATTAATTTCACAATCGCATTAAGTTTGATTTACATTATTGAAAAGAAAGACTGTTCATGCTCTATTTTTAACACAAGGCAATATTCACATTCAAAGGTTGTCATCCATTTCTGGTGTCCTTGGCATGATATTGCTGGATTATTGCTAAATGCGGCGTAATACCTTACTCACTCACTACAAAAGTGAGCGTGACATATATAAAGGTGACACGCGAACTTCAGCAAGGAGTTCAGAGAAATTTGAGGTCAATAAATGCTATCAGTTATTTTTCGTGTCCATTTTTTCCATGCATACAAAACAGAAAGATATTTAAGTAGGACGAACACAGTGTCTGCTCAGTTTTCCAGATCAAGAAAAAAAACACACCAACAACCTTAAGTTTTTATTTCGTGTTAAAACCTGGTGTGATGCTTATATGGCACCGTCGTACTTTTGATGATGGTTTGTCTTGTTCTCTATAAGGTTATCTGGCATCTGCAGCTGGTTCGGAAACAACAGCGTTTGTTAAGACGAAATCTGCTGAGCCAAGTCCTGATGTTCAACTGCTATACATATCCCTTTCCATGAGCAGATCAATATCAAAGGCGTTGAACATTGACCGTAAAGTACGAATTTAGTGTCCAATGTTTGTTTGTTATTTAACTTTGCAATCATTCATCAGGTGACGTGGGTTTTAACGTCACGTCCAAGATTATTGCACCTATATAGCGACGTGCATGCACGTGTGTGTGTGTGGCTGCTTGACTAGTCTGGACTAATGCCAATTTTATACTGCTAGCCCACTGAGATACCATGGCGCAGTTTAACATGAATGCCCCACTCAGACACAAAATACTGATTCCGAAACCACCGACCAGTCCTTGGTTTATGCTCTTAATGCCAAGCACCAGGCAGGGTAACAACAAGTACCATCTTTTTGCGTCATCTGGTATGACGTGGCTGGGGATCGGAACCCGGAATTTCCGCTCTCCGGGCGGACGCTCTACCACTAGACCACGGAGGCGGTCTCAATTCAAGCAATGTAACCAAACCACTGATTCACCAACCCTCCAGGCCAGCCACCCGTTCAGTTAAACAAATAATAGTGACAGAACGATTTCCATAATCATAAAAAATTCTGCCAATAGCTAAGGCTCTGCTGTATCACCTCCATCTTCCAAAGGGAGTTAACTGACTGTAAAAGTCCAGTTCAAACCCTTGCCGGACTAGGCTGGAATTCCGAAGTTGCATAGCCCAATCAAAATCGCGTAACGAACTAGACATCCGGGTAAAAAAATATGGATTTCAAGGTGCAGATTTCGATCGACTGAAGGATAAGCAAAACATGTGTACCGCCAAGTAGGCATGACAGATATTTTGCAAATCTACTTCGCGTAATAGCCACTGGTGGCGCTACGGTCGAGCCTGGAAGTTCCAGCCTAGTTTGGCAAACCTGGAACTGGACTATTATAGTCAGTTAACGCCCTTACCTCGGGAAGAAGTATTACCTCATAGAACAAGCTTAATTACAGATTGCCGTGGAACGATTCTGACGCGGAATCCCCCACTGATTGGTAATAATTCATGCAATTACTTTTCTTATCACCACGTGGATGTTCTTTTGTTGGTGTCTCCACTTTTGGGTGCTTGCCTGCTGTTTCACAACAGATTCACATTACCCCTGCTATATCACGGCGGCCTGGAAATATTCTGGACCAGGCAACCGTTTGGTTCATAGCATTAGCCGTCTTAGGACGTACGTTCGCAAAGCAATAGCCCAGTCACCCGATCTCTTGTTTTGACCTCTCTTTCGTTTGTGACTGGTGCCACTGGTGGTGCAGAATCAGCCCACATTTTCGCGAACACCCGGTGTCATTGCTACTTGACAGTGATTCATAGACACACGCTTATGATATAGACGGATGCGCACAATCGATTCTGCTTTCAGCAGGGATTTCTTATGGATATGAAAGTGCTTTTGTCATTTTTATTTACAAGTATGTTGGCGGCATCCGAGTGGCATAAGTCGAATACGAGATTATGATTCACTACAGAGGAACTTGGAAAGCCCATTTCTAGAACACCTCCACCGTGTTATGGCTATATTAAAACTAACAGAGGCATAAAACATCACTCACTCATTAACTTACAAACTCATCCACGCACCCACTCATCCATCCACCCATCTCCCCACCTACTCATTCACCCACTCAGCATTTACCAGAAACAGATTTGTTCGGTTGTTTACATGCGAACGGTGTCATTTTTCATATGCCCAAGAGCAGGGGGTCAATCCGTCTGAGAAGCACCAACCCCTTCGAGTATCCCGTCATCGACCCCAACTACCTGTCTCACCCTCATGATGTCAAGACTCTGATCAGAGGTGACTATCAATGGCATGTGTCTAATGTCCACGTGTATACGTAATCTGTTCAGTGCTGAAGGAAACGTGGGAGATCAACGATGCTAGCAAGACTTGTACAAAAAGTTATATACAAATGTATATGTAGAGAAATGTCAATTTATTTTGTTGAATGGGGCAGGTTTCAATTAATGTCCAAATCGTAAAGAGGAATGCATTTCCAGACTATCAGAATATGTATTAGGTAATAATTTACGTCTTGCGATATCCTTGAAGCCACGCACTGATTTTAACATGAATCCCTATAAACAGCAATGAATAGCTTTTTAGTGATGTACATCATGTACAGTTGTCCCTGTCCATCATTTGTTCCAATACTTCAAGGGAGCACGGGTGGCCCAGTCGTCTAAGACGCCGCAACTCGCTGTGCAGAGTTGCGTCCCTTGGGAACGGCAGAAACCTATGATCGTGGTTCGAATCCCGGTTTGCCCCGAATATGTTTTTAGGTTGTCAGCACTTTACCCCTCATCGAGGGTTTAACCAAAGTTGTAAACGTCAGATACCTGCGTCACATCGGGCTTTCCTCCCACAATGAGATGCAAGCAGTCATATACTGTTCAACGCGGCGTAAAACCCTGGACATTGGACCTATATCTACATTTCAAAACATGGAGATTCATACTAATTTAGAATCATTCCAATACTTTAGCAGCCAAAAACGATATTCCGTGGTTTCTTTGGAATCTATATCTACAGCAATAAAATAATTACGCCCAATGACGATCTAGATATCGATAAGGAGAGCGACTAACGGAACTGGATAATCAATGGCTTGGTTGATGCATGACCGATGTTCATGATGTCCACCACTGGATTGCCTGGAACATCCTCGAATATTTAAAGACCGCTGCTATATACTGGTACATGTTGCTTGAATATTGCGCAGTGTGGCGATAAACAACAAACACAATCTCACACATAATTAGAGTATCTTTGTAGCGCTGTATAGACTGGGTGTTCAGTTGAAGTATTGTATAATTCTTAAGGAATTCGGCTGAACCAGAAACTTCATCAGACAAAAGCATACAAGGAAATAGGAGCCAAGCTTGATGACACACCCTTCCCGACATGCACCACGATGCAGTACGACACTGATGCATACTGGGAGTGTTACGTCCGGGCACTAGCGACGACAGGCAACCATGGTACTGGCACGTGCAGGATGGGGAGTCCAAGCGACCCCACTACAGTGCTGGATCCTAACTTGAGGCAAGTTCAGTGTTTACATATGTGTTGTTTATTTTGTTTTTGTTTATCGACGCACTTGTTAATTTCAGCTCGCCGCGAACACGTGCAAACATTCAGTGCCGTGACGTAATACAAAGGGGCGTAACTCATCTCGGATCGCAATATGTGAAGCCCATTTCTGGTTTCCCCCGCCGTGATATTGCTGGAATATTTTGCTCAAAGCGGCATAAAACATACTCACTCAATCATGGTGTATCACGGCGTAATGTGGGAGGAAAGCCCGAGGTGACGCTTTGATGAAACACACGAGCAAGGACAACTGGCAACTAAGAAATATAATTGGGAGTATCTGAACCCACGAAGGCTCTGGTCATAGGCGGTATCACTTCGGTGAAACCTTCGATGAGACCAAGGGTCAAAATGAAGTGCGTCCTTTGGTAAGAGAAACAACTTTGTAAACATAATAGTGAACTTTCCATTGGTAACTAATATTTTTGTCATTCTTCAGAGTAAAGGGAATTTCTGGACTGCGAGTTGTGGACGCATCCGTCATGCCAAACTCTGTATCCGGAAACACATACGCCCCGACCATCATGATTGCAGAGAAGGCGGCTGACATGATCAGATCAGATGTGTAGACGACACACCCAGGTCATAATATGGGTATCGGCAAATACCGGGAAGTATTCAGTGGGTAGGTCACCACACATGGGCCCTGAAGATGACAAGAGGGTGTGAATCAATAAAGTGAACCACCAGTATTTCTGCATGTCGGTGATGTGATAGTGATTCATGAACACATGCCTATGATACAGTCGGAATCGAACAACAGACTCCACTGTTTCCTAGCGGAGATTCCTCATGACTAAATGTGCTCGGGTGAAATCAGAATTGTTACTGCTCAACGAGGAAATTTTAGTTGCTTCCGCTTTGGCCTGGACGGCGCTAAACCCCTGTGGTTTTAAAGTGGTCCAAATGTTGAAGAAAATCTTGGGTTTCAAAAGTTATCTCCCTTGCATCCAAACACGCGTGAAATGGGGATTTTATGAATGCTTAATATTCAACAAATCGATTGCTTCTTAAAGAAAGATGATCCGTTACAGACAACCAATTGTGGTTTCAAGACTGATGGAATGATGGGACATGGCAAGAACTCCGAACGTACAGAGCTTCATACAAGAATGACAGTGAAATATTTACAGAAAACTGTGTCCAGACATAAGAGAAACGTACCTTAATTTAGATGTGGTTCATCACAAGGCTGGTGACGCCTTAAGATGCTCGACATGCGATGACGGAGCTTCTTAACAGACTGTCCTGTGTCGTAGCTACTAACTGTTCAGACATCAGTGTATTCCGATTAACTTCACTGACCTTAATCTAAAAATAATCAAGAAGAAATTTAAATAGCTGTGTATAAACGCAGGCATTACCTACTAACATAGGCAAATGTTATTGCGAAATTATTCACTTGTTCGCGACAAGTACTAGTTATATGGCTGATATTTTACTTTGTATATCATGTATATAGATGTATCGACTTTGTATGTATGTTTCTGGTGTATGTGTGTGGGACGGGGTGTTGGGGGAAGTGCAAGAAGGTTGGTGTGAGGGAGTGAGTGTGTCTGAACGTCTACGGCGTGGTAGAGGGAGAGGATGTGTGTGAGCGATGGTTAGGGTAGTAAATGGGTCCGGGTGGAGTGTGTGTGTGTGTGTGTGTGTGTGTGCGTGCGTCCATGTAGGGGTAGTGTCAGTTTTATTGAAGATTTGATGAATATTCACTGTAGACAATGGATATCGTGTCTTACTTAATATGTATGCTGAAATAAAAAAAACTATATAAAATGTACATTAGACCTTTGGCCTCCCAGTTTTATGAATAAACACTATTGGGCGTTGGCCAAATCTTCTAATAACGGAGAGGCGGTCGGATAGCCTAGTGGTTTAAGCGTTCGCTCGTCACGCCGAAGACCCGGGTTCGATTCCCGACATGAGTACAATGTACAATGTGCATTTCTGGTGTTCCCCGCCGTGATATTGTTGGAATATTGTTAAAAGCGGCATAAAACCATACTCACTCACTCACTCTAATAACGGATGAGTACTCTTCCTGATGAGATGGCAATGTGCAAAATTCCCCAAAATATAGAAACACGTAAATGTTTTTCAGTAACAAAATACTTTTGAAGTAAGGTTGTTCATATTGTGAATGAAAAAATAAGTTATTGTCAATGTGATGTAAAGCTAGTCGTTGTGTCGTCAGTTTGTAAAGAGTGGATATATGTGTTGCGTTACGGGCCCTCGAATTCCTGACCGCATATATTGGGCGGCTCGGGGGCATGGGTGGCCCAGTCGTCTAAGGCGCCGCGATTCGCTGTGCAGAGTTGCGTCCTTTGGGCACGCCAGAAACCTATGATTGTGGGTTCGAATCCAGGTTCGCCCAGATTATGTTTCTAGGTTTGTCAGCACCATACCCGAGCTCGTGTGTTTCGCCGAAGTGGTAAACGTCCAAGACCTGCATCACTTCGGGCTTTCCTCCCACATTAAGCTGACACATCGCGATATAACCGTAATACTGTTAAAAGCGGCGTTAAACCCAACTCACTCACTCACTCACTATTGGGCGACTCAGGATGTCTGAGAAAGCGAAAGTACTTCACATATAGCACAGCAAAATACATCTAAGGATATGTATGATATTGTTAATGAAATAGTAATAGCAACAATTAATACAATCAACAATGGCCATTTGAAATGAGTGATTTTACAGCCTTTGGTGGTGGAGTGCTCTGAGCTCAGCTTCAGGGAGTGATCCCAGCCTCGGTTCAAATTTCTCTAAATTCAGATGCGAAGTGGCGCCTGAAGGTTACACAACCAAATGTTTTCCCATAGACTTCTATAGTAACGTTATATTTTTAAAAATAATAATTAAGCATTCAACAGCTATTACCTGTACGAGTGTACACAGTTTGGCCTTAGAGGAGCAATAAAAAAATAAAAAATAACTAGCTTAGCCAGCTCCTTTTCCGAGTACGGGAAGCTAAAGACACCACCCCCAGTTTCGCACCAAATGTCACCTATTTGAAAATAGCTGTGGTCATATTCAGCATAAGTCATGTTGAAAAAGACAGTTCTAAATATAGAAAAACATGGTCAGTTTTAATAACTGGATGGATGTACATTTGAAAGACATAAAAATCTTACAGGATATCCTCCCATCACAGCCTGCAGGTATCTCTCGATCTGCACTGAAGGCCC
This sequence comes from Haliotis cracherodii, assembly GCF_022045235.1. NCBI lineage: Eukaryota > Metazoa > Mollusca > Gastropoda > Lepetellida > Haliotidae > Haliotis > Haliotis cracherodii. The sequence goes on from NW_027266286.1 coordinate 11,697,590, forward strand.
CCTACGAAAACCGCACTGTCCAAACTGGTTCTGATTTGGTGTAGTAGAACCTTTAAAGATAGAGACCGGACGTTACACAAACATACCACCAGAAGGGAGATGTTGCTTTAGTTGTACAGGCCTAGTGAAGGACGAGATCCATGTTTTACTGCTCTGTCCTTTATCAGCCGTGTGGGCTGATCTCCTTAATCGCTGTAGTCTTAAATTTACTCATTTTGTGAAAGTGAAAAGTTTACACAGATTTTATCAAACGTAGATTTTATTTCTTGCGTGGCCTAATACTGCCATAACTTTTTAACAAAGCGACGTTCCATTTTATATCATTGATGTGTATGCGTATGTATCTTATCGCTGTGTTACTGTTTATTTTAAGGACATATTGTCTCTCGTAAGTCGTCCAGCGAGTGGTTGTAGAATTTTATGTTTATACTTCTTTTGATATATTGTAAGTGTATTCTACGAGTGAGACAAAAATATACCTGTCTGTCTGTCTGTTGAGTAATCTCCTAGGCCCAAGTCACGCTAGAGTTATTAGAGTCGGAGATTGTGCTGAGCCTCCAGCACGGGCTGAAGGGATTCGCAGTTACAGCCGAGCGGTTGTGCGTGTCTGATGACACCCCGTGATATATAAGGCGATTGGTGGAATGAGTTCACTTGTACGACTAAACACACGTCATATGTAGGGCCCCCACATGTCACTGAATTTAACTGATTGATGAACAGTGAGTGAGTGAGTATGTTTTTACGCCGCTTTTAGCAATATTCCAGCAATATCACGGCGGGGGACACCAGAAATCGGCTTCACACATTGTACCCATGGCGGGAATAGAACCCGGGTCTTCGGCGTGACGAGCGAACGCTTTGACCACTAGGCTACCCGACCGCCCCATTGATGAACAGATTTATGTTACTAGCAACACTTATTGATCTAAACATGCATACATAAGACAATGTCAATAAACTATAAAAAACGTAGCAAAATGTATGAAGATAAAGCAGCAACATTATTCCTTAAACTCCCAGAAATAGGCTTAAACTTACCCAGCTCAAAATCAGAAATCAAAAGTGTCACTAAACAAAAAATCAACAACAAATCGCAAAATATATACCAAAACTCAAATAGCCAAATCAGGAAAATTCTCAAAAAAACCTTACTAAACCAAATGAACTAAACCCATCCAAAAAGACAGAATAATTACTAAACTACAAACAGGCCACACCAACCTAAATAATCACCGTAATTAGCTAATTTACACACAACAGGAAACTGTCCACATTGCAAGCAACAAGAAACACCAGAACACGTACTTATTCACTGCACACACTACCAAACACACCGAACAACACTACAGACCACCCTAAATCCTAAAAACGCACTTACGCTAGAATCAATCCTAAATCCACAAAATATATAAGAAAAAATCAAAGCCTTAGGCATCTACCTAATTAAAACCGGACTAATTAAACCCAAATAAAATATTAAAACCAAAACTACCTAATCTAATAACCACCCAACACACATTTATTCCAAATTTCAAAATTACTAGACATGTATAAACAACCCCTAAAGCCCCCCTCCTGGGTTGCCCAAACTCACTTTTCCCCTTTTAAGAAACACATTAAATGGCCTGGCTGGACCCGTGTGCGACATACGCTTGCAGTCGGAAAGTGCACGTTAAATCTCCAATATAAGTAATTACGTATGTATTTGATACACGGCAAATGCACAAGTAAATACACGTTTCCTTCCAAATGGCTGCAGTGGTCAGTCTTTAATTCTCATGGGGTCCACGTGTACCTTTAAATGAAGAAGAAAGGACTGTAGGCGACAATCAACACCAAATGTGGCATCAACTATAGGGCTGGTAGGAGTCCAAATCTACTACCCGGGTACCCGACCCCCTATTCCCCGACCCTACCCGGGTACCCACTGCAAGTCTTAAGAGTAGGGAACAAAATGGTAAATGTTTTACTGCAGTCCTGGCTAAAACTATTCAGATTATGCGTTCACTGACGTTGACTGAAGATTTATCTTTATCAAGGAATGTGTGCATCGTCAGAGAGAAATGCGAACATTAACCGCTTGTAATGTAACCACTGAGCTATAGTGAGTTTTTGTCTTCAAACAATATAACACGTGACTAACCACGGTACCCACCCGACCTACACAGGACCAACCCGACCCGAGTACCCGAGTTACCCGTCCCAGCCCTAATCAACAGTAACAACCATATGTCTGATGACAATGAACAACTTGTGGACAGCTTCATAGCCGCCATATAGGTAACAGTTCGGGATGACAACAGGTGCCGGGTACGGTGAGTGAGTTGGGTTTAACGCCGCTTTTAACAGTATACCAGTTATATCACGGCATTCGGAAAGCCCGAAGTGATGCAGGTCCCGGACGTTTACCACTTCGGTGAAACCCACGAGCACGGGTATGGTGCTGACAAACCTAGAAACATAATCGGGGGAACCGGGATTCGAACCCACAATCAAAGGTTTCTGGCGTGCCCAAGGGGCGCAACTCTGCATAGGGAATCGCGGCGTCTAAGACGACTGGTCCACCAGTGCCCCCGGTGCCTGGTATGACTGGAAGATCACTATGTCTCATTTTGAAATAGAAAATACCTAAAAAGACCCTTCTGTTTAAGAGGATTGCCAAGGCTCAATGACCTCTATGTCCAGGCATCACACTTACGAGTGCCTGCTATAAACTAAACAGTGGGGTGCTGAATACAAGACTCAGTGAATATACGGAATCGAACTAACTTTTGCATGACAACCAAAATGCATGTAAAGATTAAAATGTTTACTGTTGTAGTTTTTATTTAACAACGTTCATTGCTGAGTTCGTTTAAACGGTTTATCCACCCCCTGGTTCGATGTTAAATGAGGGCTTAAACGGGAAATCAGTAAGTAAAAGAACTGGGAAACCAACAAACAACCAACAAATGGTATACAATTAACAAATGTATTAAAACATTTACTAAATGGCACTTACAATGGCAGTAAACAATAGAGTGGTACCATATTCATTGCCAATACATAATATGATGGCGGTGGTCAGTATCAAATACAAAATAACAGTGGTGACAGTACATAAACAGCGCGGCCTAAAAGGCCTATGAGACACACTAATAAATTGATAATACAATAAGAGCATTCAACGTGCTGAAATATCAATACATATGAAATATAGTGGTTAAAATTATTTCCAGATACAAACATATCACGTACCACAGCAACCTTTTTAATTCAATAACTAAGAGTATTAATAGTCTGAGAACTGAGAGGGATACCATTTTCTCCGCTTTAACTGAGTGTCCACGACAGTGACAAAGACAAACGATAATTCATCACGTTGCATTACAAAGGCGATTTGAGCCATGTCGACAAACAAAGGATGAACTAGTGAGGCTTGATGGAAAAAGCCCGATCTTATATCAGAATAGAATTCACATGTAACTAAAACATTAGCTTCATCTTCAACACTGCAGAGGCTACAGAATTTACAAAAAACAATGAAGGGTTTGGGGGCGTGAGAAGCGCCCCAAAAGGGAGGTACCGCTTGGCCAGAGTACGATTCAGAATATTATAAAGTACAGAGGCTATATTTTAACACTGTCTTAGTTTATTACTATTACATTGCTCAGATATCATCCCACAGAGCACTGTACCAAATTTCATAATTAATAGTGAGTGAGTGACTATGGTTTTATGCCGCTTTTAGCAATATTCCAGCAATATCACGACGGGGGACACCAGAAAAGGGCTTCTCACATTGTACCCATGTCGGGAATCGAACCCGGGTCTTCGGCGTAACGAGCAAACGCTTTAACCACTAGGCTAGCCGACCGTCCCTCATAATTAATGGCAATTTATCTTTCCTTAATACTATGGAAGTTTCTGTATGAGAGATTGTAAACACCAGGAACTGATAAGTGCAAACTATGAAACAGTTTCAACAGCTTTCTAAATTATATGGAGCATTATCTAACGGCACAGATTAATCGATCTGGAGACGCCTTGTTCAATTTCACCCGTGAAGATTCCGGGGTAGAATAGGTCTTCAGCAACCCACGCTTGCCGTAAAAGGTGACTATGCTTGTCGTAAAAGGCGACTAATGGGATCGGGTGGTCAGGCTCGCTGACTTGGTTGATGCATGTCATCAATCCCAATTGCGTGGATCGATGCTTATGATCTCAATCACTGGATTGTCTGGTCCAGACTCGATTATTTACAGACCGCCGTCATATAGCTGGAATATTGCTGAGTGCGGCGTTAAACAACAAACCAACCAAACCAACAAACCAACCTTGTTCAATTTTATCAAGAAACGAAGAATATCATCTCTCTGCTTTGTGATCGGCAACATCCACCAGCACCTCGCCCCATATAGCTAAGTTAAGCCTCCGTCACACAGACAATGCTACCGCAATGCAACCTCCTGGCGACCAAAATATACTGAACAGCAAAAGAAACGTCACCATGGATAGATATATTATAAACCTTATTTGTCCAAACACTGTAAACATACTTTGAGACATATTAAAAAGATGAAACTTGGCAAAACTGATCATCAAGGTTGAAATTAAAGTGTCAAACGTTCTTACAGTGAAACACAACACCAGTCTCTGAGAAAATGGCATCACAAGTCAGTATCTCGTGTGTCCGCCATATGCATTGATGACTGTCGTGCAACGTCGATACATGGAATGGATGAGACGGTTGATGAAGGCCACAGGCACTTGAGCCCACACTCTGAGGAACGCCTGACGCAGTTCAGCTGCAGTTGTCGGCCTTGGTCGGACGTCGATCAGCCGTCTTTGAATCTCGTCCCACAGGTGCTCAATGGGATTTTAATCGGGACTGAGGCCAGGCCACTGCATAGTTCTGGTGCCATTCTGCTGGAGGAAGTCTCCTGTTGCTCTCGCAGTGTGGTCACGGGCGTTATCATGCTGAAACTCGTGGTTTCGGCGACGTGCCAAATGAGGTATGATGTGTGGTTTCAAGACTTGGTCAATGTACCGAGCTGCTGTGACACCATTGCCTCTCCCTGGACCGATGTTCTGGAGGACCACAGGGTCGACCCTCTGTGCAAGACCATTTCCACTCCACACGATGATGCTGACACAAGCTTCCGAATAACGTTCGCCGCGGCGTCGCCAGACTCTCTCTCTCTCTCTCTCTCTCTCTCTCTCTCTCTCTCTCTCTCTCTCTCTCTCTCCTCTCTCTCTCTCTCTCTCTCTCTCTCTCTGCCATCTGCTGTTGAGATACAGTAACGGCTCTCGTCTGAAAAGAGGACTCTTCTCCACTGCCGGTGGCGCCAATGCTGGTGCTGTGTTGTCCACCGAAGACGGTTCCGGCGATGACGTGGTGTCTGAATGGGTCCTCTGTATGGCCTGTGACAGACCTCTGCTCGTCAATCGTCGACGCACGGTGTCCGCACTAATGTGTCGCTGGTGTATCCCCATGGTCTGTCGAGCAGTCAAAGCGATCTTGAAGATGTTGTCGCACAATCTGACGATCCTGACGTCGGGTGGTGACCCTTGGTCTTCCACTACGTTGTCGGTCATCTGTAGTGTTGGTGGTCTGGTATCGTTGCTGGAGCCTGTATATGGTCCTTACATGGACTTGAAATGCATTGGCTACTTGCCGGGCGGTTTGTCCAACTTGTAATCGCCCAAGGGATTTCTTGTCAATCTTGGCATGTGGTAGCAATTCAATAACGACCGAATGTTATCCGATCTTGGTGGATTTTTTATAGGGCAAGAAATAGGGGAACGCACGTGCATTTCAATTTGCACGGAACTCATGTGCATCGGGTTACATTGGCCGTTGCCGTGATGCGTTTGGGCGATCGGTTTTATTGTAATCTGCATTGTTTTTTATCATCAGTTTTAATTTATTCGGACAAGATAATGTTCAATTTTAGAAACTTTGACAGAAATTACCCAGAAATTTAAATGACACCTTTTCATGCAATGTTACCTGGAGTGACGTTTCTTTTGCGGTTCAGTATATATATATATATACTGAACCGTATATATATATATATATATATATATATATATATATATATATATATATATATATATATATATATATATATATACTGCTCAGTGGTGCTTTGTTTAGCTCGAAAGCCATTCTGTTCTTCAGCTAATGTCGCATTTGAGTCATGCCAGTAGGTAAAACGGAGATTCAATAAATCAGAACATTAGTTAACGTGGAATAGATATACATGATATTCCACGAAAACCAAAAGGATCCTTTACGTTAGTATCAAGCTTTGTGATATTATAGACGATATTATACTCGTACTCCTCCTTTCTTGACATGAAAACATGAAAGTAACACAATACAGCCATTCTGGATAAGCCTTGGAGACAACTTTAAACCAAATACTATCATCAGTATCTAAATCTAAAATCACAACATTAATGTGGGTAAAGAGAAAATTTATAAAACAAGACACCAGCACCACCCCACCCTCGTATAATAACTAAACATTTCTTAAGCGCTGATATCCAGTTAAGAAAACTGCCCAAACGCGTTGGCAGGAAACTCTAACATATATAGGATTTTGCAAGAAGTAAGTGTTCCAGAAGAGGTAGGTCTTCAGTCTGCTCTGGAAGCTGCCCAGGCCTTGGGAACTTCTGGTGTCAAGTGGTAGGCTGTTCCACAACATTGGAGCTGCTGGTACAAAGCAGCGATCACAAATCGGGTTGTTCGTGACATGGATATGCGCAGTAACTGTTGATCACGTGTTGATCTAGGTTCCTATTCACAGATCGTGTTCTTGATATATGCTGGTGCAAGACCTTCTCTTGCTTTGTAGATCAATGCGAGGACCTTATACTTGATACGGTCCATCACCTTGAGCCAGTGAAAATCCTTTAATATTGGTGTGATGTGATCTCCTCTTTTGGTCTTTGTGACTAGCCGTGCAGTTCTGGATACACTGGAGTTTTGCTTAGAGATGCTGTGGTAGACCTTGAAGCAAAACATTACAATAGTCAAGATGTGAAATTACACATGTCTGTACTAATGTTGCAGCGGCAATGAATCTACGGATCTGGCTGATGTTTCTCATATTGACGTAGGCCTTCTGGTATACTTTGTTTACGTGGGACTCAGCTCTCAGAGTAGAGTCAAACACTCCCAAGATTCCGAGCCTCCTCACCTGGTTTGATTACATGTCTTCCGATTTCAAGGGCTGGAAGTGAGAATTTGTTCCTCGACACTTTGTTGCTGAATACAAGGAATTTCGTTTTATCGTTGTTTAACTTTTTAAAAGTTGTTTGTCATCCAGTCAACTGAGTGAAAACTGAATCTATTGATGATGTATTGAACGGCTTGGATGCAAGATACAGTTGAGTATCATCAGAGTATAAGTGAACTGAGAGTTGATGAAATCTGACAATGTCTCTGAGAGGGGAAATATAGACAGTAAATAGGATTGACCCGAGTGCAGAATCCTGAGGAACTCCATTCTTCAAAAGATCTTTGTGAGATACACTTCCATGTACTCTTGCAGCCTGGCAGCGGTCTGATAGCTTTGAAGGAAGCCAATCACCTTTGATTCCAAACCTGTCCATGAGGGTTCTCGGTCGGATAGACTGGTTAGAGGTATCAAAGGCTGTTGACAGATCAAGCAGGACGAGCATTGCAGCTCCCTCTGTGTGGACAGCCTGCATCAGATCATTCTGGACTCCACCTGGTGCTGTCTCCGTGCTGTGATGGCGCCGGTATACTGATGGCATGACCTCTGCATTTCCGGTTCTCATGATGTGCTCAGTCAGACGTGCATCTACAACCTTCTCAAATATCTTCGAGACGAAGGAAAGATTAGATAAATAGTGAATAGTACACTCATTCTTATCAGATACCATTTTTACGAAACGAGTGTACTTTCTATGGTATCTTGCGAGGTCAAATACCATAGAAAGTTCACGAGTTTCAGAAAATGGTATCTAACGAGAATGAATGTGGTATTTTATTTATTACCCACGTTAAATATATCAAACGGTTATCTAATCAAAACGAATCAAACGAGGTCAACCTTGTACGAAACACGTGTGACGTACGGATTTAGTATCTGCCCACTTGTATCTTCACCAAGTGGGTAATAAAGACCTGTAGTTTTGTAGAACGTCTGGGTCAAGCTGGGCCAACATTATCACAGGTGTCACCAAGGCTGTTTTTATGACTTGTGGTGCAATAGCTACACTGGGCGATTTGTTTACCACATGTTTAGCCTTAGAATTAATATGGCGACGTTTTCTTTCCATACCATGTTAACCCTTTCACATATATGTTTTCATGGTGTCTTAAACATGTTTCACAAACACCATAATTGTCACAATCTAGATGTTTAAGAAGCGATTCTAAATTGTTTATTGGTTGACTCAAGCCAACACCACCCGCCTGCGTTTGAAGCACCAAGCCGGACTGTGTCCTTTTCTTTCATATCAACCTCTACGCTTACCATGGAAAAGAAGATTCTTTCCATTGCCGACCTCTGTGATTATCGTCTGCATATCAGATCGGGTGATAAGTACAACCTGAGACATTGCGCTGTCGAAGTATACATACGAGAAGTATATATTTTGACGACCCTTGAAGATCCGGAGTAGAAGTGGTCTTCAGCAATTATGCTTGTCGTAAGTGGCGACTAACGAGATCGTGTGGTCAGGCTCTCTGGCTCTGTCATCGATCCTAACTGCTTAGATCGATGGTCATGATGTCCACCACTGGATTGTTTGGTTCAGACTCGATTATTTACAGACCGCCGCCATATAGCTGGAATATTGCTGAGTGCGACGTTAAACAACAAACCAACCAACCAATCACCCTTATTTTGACGTAAGTCATTTTTATGCTAGAGTTTCCTTTTATGATCACTGATTCCAAGCACACCATTACAAGACCCGGTTATTGTCGCATCGCTGTTAACGTTCCGCACGCGCTGCACGGCCAACCCGTCCCTAATAACGCGGCAGACCAGTCGAGGTGTGACAGCAGGGTCAACCTAACGTGGGTGAATCGGTAGATGTCACTTCCAACCACATAATTACATACCAGTTCGTTGTCCTTGTCTGATCCCTTCACAACATCGGCAAACCTCTTTTCCAAAGTATTGACGGACCTCTCACAATCACATCTATTTCTGTCAATTCTCTAGTTGTTTAATTTCACCCTTAAGCGTCATTATTCGCGCCTCGAATTATTTATTTATTTTCCGTCTCTTGTTTCAGCAGAGCGGTCAAATTCTCAGTAACTCTCGCTTCATTCTTGCTTAAAAACAGTTTCATATTATCTATCCCAGCCAGAATCTCAGCATTACAGTCGATTGCTCCTTACACTTGCCTTTTGAATTGTCATTACAAACACAACCCGTGAAGATCCGGGGTAGAATAGGCCTTCATCAACCCATGCTTGCCGTAAAAGGCGACTATGCTTTCGTAAGAGGCGACTTACGGGATCAGGGTGGTCAGACTCGCTGACTTGGTTGAAGCATGTCATCGATCCAAATTGTGTTGAACGATGCTCATGATATCGATCACTGGATTGTCTGGTCCAGACTCGATTATTTACAGACCGCCGTCATATTGGCGGAATATTGCTAAGTGCGGCGTAAAACAACAAGCCAACCAACATATCTGATCTGTCTGCGTTATTACATATTCGTGGCGAGCGATGTCCCCGGCACACTCTGTAAACATGGGCTGAGACATAACAGCTTCTACAGATGATCCATCTTCCCGAGGCAAGTGAGTTAACCCTTGCTGAACTGGCAATAGATTTTGGCTGGACTAACGAGTCTGTGCATAGTCCAATCACAATCGCGCAACGAAATCGAAATCCGGTTCGTAAACTGTCATTCAGATGTCGTTTGTTTTCAAGATTTGTCAACTCGTTGTCAACAGATATTTTCATGTTTTTAATCAAGGTGCTCACGTGATTTGATGCACTTCGCGACGTAAGACCCGTTTTAATCCAATACAGATCTTGATTATCGGTCAGATCGTCTTGACTGGCGCCGCCATTTTGTTCGAAGCAAATGCAAGTTATACGATAGGTGGAATCTGATTGGTCCATAGGAGAGGCGTAGAAAGGACATAACTCGTGATAGCCACTGGTGGCGCTACGATCGAGCCCAGAAATTCCAGCCTAGTTCGATAAGGGTGGAAACTGTGGACTTTAAAAGTCAGTCAACTCTCTTGCCTCAGGAAGATGCAAATGATCCTGCTTCGTTAATTGCCGGAGACAATTTCTTGATACTAATAGCAACTGCAAATCACCTCAAACTAGGAAAATCTCAGGCTCAAATGATACAAAGTGTTTTGTCAGTACATATATTTATAATATCAGATAATATTACCAAATGATGGCGGCGGTAAACGGAGATTTGTCTTGATTTTTGTTCTGGAGAATCGAACCCGTGTGAGGCACGGCTAGACCATCCAAGGGCAGGTAACTCTTTCCAAGCAGGACTATACTGTCATGATTACGTCACCCACCCTACGCCCCCAGCCCATATGTTTGTTTCTTTGTTGTTTAACGTCGCACTCAGCACAATTCCAGCTATATGACAGCGGTCTGTCAATAATCGACCAGACAATCCAGTGACTGACCTCATGAGCAATGATCCACGCAATTGGGATACGATGACATGCATCAACCACGTTAGCGAGGTTGACCACCCGATCCCGTTAGTCGCTTCTTACGAAAAGCATAGTCGCCTTTAACGACAAGCATGGGTTACTAAAAAACTATTATAACCCGGATGTCCACAGTCCCGAACGCACGAAAGCGAGGACAGGTCGTGTTATCAGTGTCTTCCCATTTTACACTGTCCTGTGTATAACGTTGAGCGACGTAGTCTCTTAAACAAGTACCACTCAAATTTTATCACCCTGTATAATGTACAGAAAAAAGCCTATTTTTTGTCAGATAATGTTTAATATCCTCTTTCCGACAAACATGCAACGACAAGTGTTTTATGCAGCTGGATATTCTATATGCTAAAGATGTGACAACCCCGTGTAAATCTGAGCCACGGCGATATATTTCTTTTTTGTTGACTTTGATAGAGGCTTCAGTCGAGCAGGCAGCCGCGAAAGGGTTAACAAATACAATTAAGGGAGAACTCGGTGACTCGACGCAATTCATGTCAAGGACAAACCGGTGGTGACCGAGAGGTAACATTTATACAGCATTCGGGCGCATTTTCATCGCCATCCTGTTTCCAAAAAACTTCAAATTCATCTGAAGCCGTTTGCGCGTGGTACCTGTGCCAGCTCACGCGTGTCAATGTGATGAATATCAACGCTTCTATAGTGTGTAACAAGAAAATGTAAATGGATGTTTGCCAGTAGCTGTATATCGCCGACTCCCGCAGGGTCGAGGCAGCTCTGTTTCACATGCTCAGCGTTAGTAGTGTAAATGTGTATGTTCCCTAAGAGATACCTACAGCTAGACTTAGAAAATATTTGAAAAAATAAACAAGGACTCTTTGTAATGGGTATTGTACTGTGTGAGCCTCCCTTACATTGTGCACATCGATTTCTGTCTTTGCTGTCTTCGCAAGTTGCTCTTCTTAAAGCGTGTGTCAAGGCTCTTTACTGTGTTTCGTGGGGCCTCAAACGTGTATGTTATCATTCACTTGAACCTTTAGATAACATGCTGACGGGCCATAGAGAAAAATAAGTTTTCGTCATTTACGGCATGCTATTTTTGGCATTGAATGTATATCGTTATGCATACGCATATAACTCCATTTCACATATAGTTATATCGTTCAGATATTAGGCAGTATTTTGTTCGCTGTTTCCGTAACAGCTTCGAAATAAAAACAAATCGTCGCACAGTACTTTTATCGGTGTACGATAAAAAGCGGAGAAATTTACTGTTTTTCAACGCAGAATATATTCTCGGACAACACTTAGAATTGTATTTCTTTAAAACCGGTGTAATATTTGCAGTTACCTTTACACCATCAAAGAGGAAATTTAATATTCTCCATTTCTGCGTAATTGTATAGCCAGAGGTATATCCAGTGCCGCGGAGCGTAATTCTGGCACAACCTTCACTTTTCCGATCTTAGGAAAATGTGCGTCAGAAAAAGAACCTCGGCATCCAGAAGGTTTACATGTAGCAACAAAAAACAACCTACAAGATATTTCAACTTAAATCATTTATTTTTCATTGGTCTCCGGTGCCACAACTATCATACTGATACTATCAACTAATTATATATCAATGTTGGCTACTTCATATGTGCGAACACTGGGAGGGTTCGTGTTAGAATTGCTCCCCGGCAACCTATACTTTGTTTTTTGAGGTTGAACATTGCTGAATGTGGTGTTTAACAAACACATCAATTATCATATAGCTGTTCAATCCAGCCACAAGAGTACGTGTATACTAGTATTTATTCATGAACCATTTTTACGTACAAAGACTACCATGGGCGTGGGGGTCCACTGACTGTGACAGAGGTGAACTCCATACCCGTCAGTGACTACTTTATCAAGGCAGGGCTCGAGATAGGGTACAAGGAAACATATTTCAGTGGAGAACAACGGGGAGGTATGAATGCCAGTTCATGGGTAGCATTATTATTGAAAGTCCACACACCCGTGAAATTGATGTCTTATCGTTCCCTGTGAAGATTCCTATGAAGACTTGGTAATTAATATATGGTCCTTGTCGAAAGGGCCACTTAACGAGTATCTATGTGGCCACTATGTGTGCCTTGCTTATTGTGTGGCATTGTTACCCGACGGAACAAATTGTTTAACAGTCATCCTTGTAGGGATTCAACGTCAGATTGGTCCCCAGCAGCCCTTGCTCGGTAACATGATTGGGAACGTTTCCTCGTATCCCGACGGCGTTGATCGTTGCTCACGATATCGATGACTGGATTGTCTGGTCAAGACTCTATAATTTAGAAGCCGCTGTCATTTTAGGTTGAATATTGCAATTGTACATGTATGTTCTGTGCAGTGTCCTACATCATTGCCTTTGAATATAATTTCATGTTGACGATACCTACATGTATACACAACAGTTTTGTTGTCAAAGCCTATTCGTATATTCTTTTTCTCGTTTTCATATTACAAAGATCTGAATACAATAGCTCTGATGCCTTCAGACAACAATATAGAATGGGCAAAGTGTGAGCATAGCCGCGCACCACATTTGAAGGATTTAGTTGTGATACTAATATCATACTAATTAATATAGTATTTTCAACGTGATCTCCATTAATCTTCCCCAAATCTAGTATCGCGATCATACAGACTCTGACTCCAAACTCTTCGAAATCCGCTGACTTAATTAAATTTAGATGTTAACAATAAATACATTGTCCGTTCATGATTTTAGTTGTTACTTTGTCCACTCTCATGTAGAATTAATTGCCCAGTATGGCTTGTTTCATTAAATAGATTAACCCAAAAGGAAAGATAGAATTATTAACTCAATAGGAAAGGTAGAATTATTAACCCAATAGGAAAGGTAAGAAATATTAACCCAATAGGAAAGGTAAGCAGTATTAACCCAAAAGGAAAGATAGAAGTATTAACCCAATAGGAAAGGTAAGCAGTATTAACCCCAAAAGAAAGGCAAGCAGTATTAACCCAATAGGAAAGGTAAGCAGTATTAACCCAATAGGAAAGGTAAGAAGTATTAACCCAATAGGAAAGGTAAGCAGTATTCACCCAAAAGGAAAGATAGAAGTATTAACCCAATAGGAAAGGTAAGAAGTATTATTCCGACAGGAAATGTAAGCAGTACTAACCCAATAGGTAAGGTAAGAAGTATTATTCCAATAGGAAATGTAAGCAGTAGTGTTACAATTGATCTTCATCAGGGGTTCGAGTGGGCCAGAAACTGCATCAGACAAAAGCCTCCGAGGAAATAGGAGCCAAGCTTGATGGCACACCTTTCCCGACATGCACCACTATGAAGCACGACACAGATGCATACAGGGAGTGCTACATTCGGGCACTGGCCATAACAGTCTACCATTCGACTAGCACATGGGGAAATCAAGTGACCCAACTACCGTAGTGGATCCTCAACTGAGGTGGGTGATATTTTAAACTTTAGCCCCAAAGAAGGAAATTGTTATTGTGAAGAAATACACAAGAAATAAGACAAAAATCTAGATTTCATGGACTGAAAATGAGGTCACAACGCTCGGTATTTATTAGTGTGTTTCAGTAGTTAAGAAACCATGTAAATAGTAATTTATGATTTAACGTTGATGCATCCGTGTGTGAAAACAGTTCAGTGAAAAGATCTTTGTAAAATAACTCAGTGAATAGCTCCTTATAAAATAACTTTGTCCTTTTGACTTCTGTGAATATGATTTTAAAACTCAGCCATGTCACTGTCCATTGCATGCATTGGACAACCTGCATTGCCCATTGCATGCACTGGGCAAACGGCCTGCCCAATGTACGCAATGGGCAGTTGCACAGATTGGGTGTAAAATATATGTGGCCACGACCAGACATCCCCCACACTGACACGTCACTAAAATGGCATTCTCGAACACCTTTTATATGATTTTAATCTCTAATAACATTTTACCAGTAGATTGTTTGAGTAACTGTGTTCAACATTAAGATGGCAATGTTTTCAAGCTAACATGGTAAGACCAAGATACTGCGTTCCTTGATACATTCAGATATGCATCTGAATTGCATTCTTATAATATTAGTTCATTTAGGGTAAAACACCAGCTCGGGGGAATGTGGTGTTGCACACACAGTATTGTACACAGAGCTACATTGTCTCATGATCAGCTGGTCATCCATCCAATGTTCCATTCATTCCCAATTTAGTTTCTTATATTGCTTCATCCGAACCGGGGCGGTCGGGTACCCTAGTGGTTAAAGCGTTCGCTCGTCACGCCAAAGACCCGGGTTTGTATTCCCGACATTGGTACAATGTGTGAAGCCCATTTCCGGTGTCCCCCGCCGTGATGTTGCTGGAATATTGCTAAAAGCGGCGTTAAACCCTACTCACCCACTCACTCATCCGAACCGTGAATATATACATTGAAATTACACTTCTTATGTTTCCAGAGTGAAGGGTATTTCTGGACTGAGAGTCGTGGACGCCTCCTTTATGCCGAATATTGTGTCAGGAAACAAAAACGCTCCGACCATCATGATTGCAGAGAAGGTGGTGGCCATGACCAAAGCAGTAACATAATCCAAATTATATATAGATAAATTACCAATTACAATCATGTGTCATTGAGAGGCGACTATAACGTTCACTTGACAAGCTGGATGTCTGACAAATAATGTGTTCTAGGTAACGTAAGTGTATGATTTGAAGCACTGGCTGAATCGTAAACAGTGGGACAATTCAATGATATTGATATTGTGAATGATCCACGCCGTTGAGGTATGAACCGCAGTGAACCGAGTCACCTGATTCATGAAGTCGCCTCTTACTTCCAGTTCATGTAGTTGTCGTAATATCGTCGGAAAGATCGCTTTAGCTTTTTCATTATTTAGTAGAAGACGGTTCCGATTAATAGCGCACAGTCTTTTTCAGGTTAGACATATTAGATGGATAGACACATACTTGTTTTTCCTGGTGTATTGTGTTTCTTGATTTAGTAGGAGACGGTTCCGATTAATTGTGCACAGTCATTTTAATGATAGACATATAACATGGATAGACACATACTTGTTTTTCCTAGTGTATTGTGTTTCATGATTTAGCAGGAGACGGTTCCGATTAATTGTGCACAGTCATTTTAATGTTAGACATATTAGATGGATAGACACATACTTGTTTTTCCTGGTGTATTGTGTTTCATGATTTAGTAGGAGACGGTTCCGATTAACTGTGCACAGTCATTTTAATGTTAGACATATAACATGGATAGACACATACTTGTTTTTCCTAGCGTATTGTGTTTCATGATTTAGTAGGAGACGGTTCCGATTAATAGTTCTCAGTCTTTTTAATGTTAGACAGATAAGATGGTTAGACACATACTTGTTTTTCCTAGTGTATTGTGTTTCATGATTTAGTAGGAGACGGTTCCGATTAATAGTTCTCAGTCTTTTTAATGTTAGACAGATAAGATGGATAGACACATACCTGTTTTTCCTTATGTGTTGAGTTGGAAAGATCGGTTAACTTTTTCATGATTTAGTAGGAGACGGTTCCGATTAATAGTGCACACTCTTGTTTTCCCTGGCTCCCTCATGATCATACACAATGAGTATTGTGAGCCTTATACCGTTATGTCCACCTTTATATAGTAAAGTAAACTACAATACCAAAAAAGTTTGCGTGATGGTATCGAGAGTAATATTAGTCAGATGACCGATACTGACGAGTCGTCAGTATGCAGTTATGCAGATTAAATTTCAAAACTATTTCAGCTTTATCATAGCGATAACGTCTTGGCCAGAAAACTCTGGTTGGTGTTTTTGAGCAGCGTCCCAGGGTTAAAATGACATGCCATCAACCTATCTACTGAGTCTACCCACGCTATCCTGTAGTCGCCTCTTACAAGCTCAGGGGACATGGAACTGGGAATGTAACAATGTTGGGATAAAATATAACCGCAAGATTACGTTTCACTCATATTCTATAATCGAACAAAACATGGTAAGCTTTATTCGGCCCGATATGTGCATTTACTAAAGTTACTGATATTTGACCAAGGTGAATTCTTATCAGTACCCCGTCTACTGAGTATAGGGCTGTAGGTCCCTTGTCTGGTAACCTTCACGAGTAACGACTGGCGAATTGCAAGCATACTTACTGCGTTGTGAGCAGGACTCTTTCTTAGCGGTCGGGTGCGAATGTTCGTCGAACTGCATGTGTTGACATGGAAAGGCTGCATATATGTCGGTTATCGACCTTGTCCTCTGTCGCTAGGGTGAAGCTAGTTGACGACCGCTGGTATGTGCGTCAGTGGTACAGATGTATTAAATGACATCTGGGCTTGGTGGGGCGATCGGGTAGTCTGGTGTTTAAAGCGTTCGCTCGTCAAGACGAAGACCCGGGTTCGATTCCCGACATGGGTACAATGTGTGAAGCCTATTTCTGGTGTCCCCCGCCGTGATATTGCTGGAATATTGTAAAAAGTGGCATAAAACAACACTCACTCAGTCACATACCTGTATTTTAATTGGTTCAGAAGGGGTCACATGACATTCTTGAAAACACGGTATTGCCGGAGATCCATCCAGTCGTACAGCGATCACAATCTTCGTGTGTTTTTTTTATATTTAGTAATAAAACAAATATCGACTACTGTACGGCGAATATAATGCAGTATGGACCCAAAAAAATTGATATTGACCTCGGCCCCTGGGTTTGGTCAATATCAGATTCTCCAATCCATAACACATCATTGGCTTCATGAATGGTCAACAATTGATAGGTATTGTGGGGAATATTTTACCATTCAAATAAACCAAGGGAACATACAAAACAATGTACGACTTTATAATCAAATTCGTAAAAAGGATATGACACTGATGAAACTGAGTGTAATCATTACAGCCTCGGCCATGTAGGCCCAGTCAAATGTTCCTCTCTACCATCATAAGATTATCCAGTGTCTTCTGGTCCTGGTCATCGCCACCAGCCTCGATCAGCAGGAACATTCCCGGACAGACTGGACGACAGAACAGCCCCGGCGGATCCTGCCCCAACTTTGACATAAACCTTTATCTCAGATATGAAATCGGCCACACCTAGCTTCTAGTATTGATAAGATCTCACTAATAAGTATAGGTGCAGTTATTTCCCAACTATATAACATTATTATTTCACAACTATTTAACGTAAGTATTTCACAACTATATAACGTTAGTATTCGTTAAGGACCAACCATTCGACATTCTTAAGGGTCATGGGATTTTCTATCGAGATTAGATACTTTTCAGCTACAAAAAACAAATATCATTTATTATTCAAAATTATCAACCTGATTTCTTTTTGTAAGAAAAACACCTCGCAATAATGAAATGTTGTAGGCATATTTATTTCAACATTCGGAGGCATAAATATTTTTTCAAGATTTTCGGGGACAATATATTTCCTTCCATAAAATCCCTGGCCCCCGGGAATATCAAATGATCTGTCCCTCACGTCTTCTTTCCAACTGGACCATTGAGGGAATTGATGGTGAAAGCGTTGGCTTTCCACGTCGTTGGGTTCGATTCCAACAGTGCGTGATACTGCCGGAATTTTGCTCAATGTAGCCAAATCATGGAATTTTATCGGCCAGTGTTCAATCAATTCGGCTTCAATGACTAGAAGTGTTCGTGTAGGATTAATTCGTTCGGGTTCTCACATACACACACCAACACACACACCAACACACACCAACACACACACACACAAACACACACACACACACACACACACACACACACACACACACACACACACACACACACACACCGTCACCATCATCAGACCACCCCACTACTCACCCTCAGCACCGAACACACAGGTTACACTACGTTGCCTAAAGCGATGTTCACGTTAACTGAAAAAGAGCAGAAACATATATATCTATATTCAGGGCCTATGTAATGCATGTCAGCATGGTGCTAAAAGTTGAAGCGAAAGATAACATACTCGTTTAAGACCCAACGAAATACTGTAAAGATCCTTGACCCAACTGTAAAGAGCAGCTTACGAAGACAGCAGATAAAACATTCCACGTGCATACCGACGGGCGACTGACACATTACTAACACAGATTACAAAGATTCCTTGTATTTTTCTTTTAATATTTAAAAATCTAGCAGTAGGTGTTTGCCCTAAGTTAGAGAACATACACATGTGGACTAGTAACGCTTAGCTCGTGGAAAACAACTGCCTCATCCCTGCGGGGTTCGGCCATTCTTTTTGGCAAACATCCAGTTACTCGTTCTCGTTATGTATTCAGTCCCAAACACACGATAAAGCTATGTCAGCGTATATTTCTAAGTATGCGCATGCGTATCTCTTTTCAGCACTACACCAACATGATATTCCCTTCACTGAGACACGTGAGCTGGCCCATTTACCCCATTTAAATTAATCCATTTAAATATTGAGCACCTCCAATCCTCCAGCAGAAAGTGAGACCTGATTGACCCAAAGGACGTTTACCACTAATCGTGGGAAATACAACAATGTGCTAAACGATACTGAATGTATTTGTCAATCAAATATAAGCTGATGTTTAAGTAACCTGCCATTGATCAAAACACCATGCTATGGATGTGCAGTCAACAGATTAAAATGTGAACAAGGACATCACCTCAATAAAATTTGCTGTCAGCATTTCTATTCAAATATTGTCTACATAAATACTGAGGACAACAGTATTTATAATTACCAAAAGTTACTGAATTTCCACAATGGTCCTAAATCGGCACGAATGAACGTCTTATTTATAACACAGTTGTAACGTCAGATTTACATCAGGTTAAATTAACTTTACATAAAGTTCAAACTCTGAGCCTTATATGCCTTCTTAGGAGAATCATGTTTCTAATGCCATACAACTTGTAAATATAAAAATTTGTTATAACTACGGTTATGACGAACTCAAAGGGACCACTAATTTTATTTTCTCGTTATAAGCATATATACAACACTTACACAGCAAATGCCCGGGACAAAAAAAGTTCGTTATATTCGCAAGTTCGTTATAAACGTAGTTTACTGTAATGTTCGACAAAAAACACACTAAAATCCTAATGATTCAAACAAAATATGGGGGACACAGATGGCCCAGTCGTCTAAGGCGCCGCGATTCGCTGTGCAGAGTTGCGTCCCTTGGGCACGCCAGAAACCTATGATTGAGGGTTCGAATCCCGTTTCGCCCCGATTATGTTTCTAGATTTGTCAGCACCGTACCCGTGCTCGTGGGTTTCACCGAAGTGGTAAACGTCCAAGACCTGCATCACTTCGGGCTTTCCTCCCACATTAAGCTGACACACCGTGATATGACTGGAATACTGTTCAAAGCGGTGCTAAATACCACTCACTCACTCAAACAAAATATGACGTCAAGAGGAGATAAATACATGCTTCTACAGTCTTGAAGTGTGAGGAGAAGATGCTTGTAGGCCCCTAAAAGAGACATTTGGAGAGGATTCAGGAGCATTTCAGTCCATTTGGAACAGAAATGGCTGAGCAGTGGCCTGATCAGTGGCAGCAATATTTGAAATCTGATTCGAGGTTTTTTGGGGCACATTAGTGTCAGCATTGGTGAGATAAAGAATGGGAAGTTTAAGCTTCACCGGCCCAGTGATTTATGAGGAGAGTATGATGACGGCGAAGCGAATGCTATGCGTGAACAATTAGGGGCATGGTCAAAGTGCAAAGATCAGATCAATGTCAAACTTTAAGATATCGCTAAAAACAGATCATGTATGTTAAGACTACACGCTTCTAAAACGTCCGTACATTTCCAACAGTCATATCTAACAAATGACTGTTAGTGGGATATGGCTATCATGGCTGCCATATGGAAAATCAGATACTAACCTGTGGAAACCATTTGTGTGTCATCAATGGTGGGAGCACGCATGCACGCACGCAAGTTTCAGCTTCATTGGTCAATAAGTGTGTCGTAACAAATGGAACACATGGTGTCCCCTATTACCCACTACAGCGAAATTCTATCCAATTTACATCATTAAATACAAGCAATGCTTAAGATGCCTAAGTTGACCATACTTGTGCTGATTCCACACGTTCCAATCCTGCCACAAGCCGAGCGTATTTTGGATATGATTATGCCGCACATCCAGATTTTCTTTTCATGTTCCTCTAACGTTTATACGATCACACATGTTTAACTGGATACTGTGCTGTTACTGCATAACAGTTTTCCGCAATGTTTGCTGTCTGGATGTCGGAACTCTCCTGCGCGTGAGTAAAATTTGTTGTTGTGTAATGGCAAGCTAGACAAACCATGGCTTTCGCTCTCGCGATGCGAAAATTAGATTTTGACCACTTGGGACTCAAAACAGAGTATTTGCAGTATTTTCACTATGGCTAGAATTGTTTGTGTACAGTTTAATTAGCATGTTGTGTGATAACGTATCGTGAATTTCACATTGACAAGTAGCGAACTGTTAATAAGTCTTCGCGTGTGAAAAACCCGATCATTATTCCTGGGGATTATCAACTTGTAAGGCTCCTTGTGCGTCACCATCACTCAAGGGTCAAACATCAGTGTCGTACGTTAACAGACGGAGCGGTTAAGTAGGTTGGTTTATGGATCACTGGAGCTAGGTGGGTGATATCCTTGCTCATATACAAGTGTATTGCATGTCGGAAGCTCCGTGGAAAAAAACAGTACCAGAAGATGGTTGATGTCCCTTGTGCCAAGTTCTCCCTTCACTTACGTTGGATTAAACTATGTTTAGTTGTTACACGTTGCACAGGAGTGGGTCAAGCTAATAACATGTGGTTGGCTATTTTATTCACATATCTTACCTAGCGGGCTATCCACTTGCACAATCATTTCTTGAACGGAAGAATTTCGGGATTATCCGCAAGGGTAATACAAGTACAGGATGCACTTCATACTGACGTTCTTACCTTTTAGGACCGCCTCCGCGGTCTAGTGGTAGGGCGTCCGCCCGGAGAGCGATCCCGGCCGCGTCACACCAAAAGACGTCTAAAGATGGTACTTGTTGTTACCCTGTCTGGCGCTCGGCACAAGGGCCTAAAACAAGGACTGGTCGGCTCGGAGTCAGTATACTGTGTCTGAGTAGAGTATTCATGTTTAACTGCGGCATGGTATCTCAGTGAGCTAGCACTATAAATCGGTATCAGTCCGGACGAGTACAAGCAGCCACACACACACACACACACACACACACACACACACACACACACACACACACACACACATAAATGCAATAATCTTGGACGCGACGTTAAACCCCAATTCACCTCACCTCACGTTACCTTTCAGCGTAAACTGGATAATGAGGAAATAGAGGTGGAATTGTTTAAGTGGGTTCGTCCCTATAGTTCAGTGTCAAGTCACCTGTCAGATTTGGCAAGTACATGTACGTTGATCACGTGGCTTCATCACCTCCGGAAACGCCCGAACAACACCAGATGATAAATCCGAGGCTACCCGACGTAGGAATGCAGAAACACCGATCACTACACTGTTGGTACTCTGTACTCAATGATAATATAAAGTTCAGCTTTCCTCAGCGGCAATACATCACATGTTGCAATAGAGTAAACATGAACCATGTACAGGGAAGAGTTTAAGAAAAGGTCTGTATTAAAAAAATCTAGCTTAACGTAACGTGCAGAAGTTGATAAGGCTGAGTAGATGAGGGAAGGTCATAACCAACAACCAAACAAACAGGATAAGGAGAGCCAGCTCAGGCTTACATATCAAGCTATAACACCCTGCTCTGTGACACAACTCCGTCCTACACCCGGATGTGAAGACATGTCGCCAGTGTTATGCAATTTACTCTTCTTCTAGCACACGCCTGGTGACCTAGGGGGAGTACCAAACATAAAATTTGCTGAACGTTTATTCTTTCTTTCGATTTGCACATAGTGGTTTTTATTACCGTATTCGACGTAATAAGCGCCACGCTCTAACAAGCGACCGCGGCGATATTTGCAAATGTATTGGCTAGTGAACAATTCCAGTTAGAACCCCTTCCGAAGACTTATTTATTTGGCTATAATACGCACTGGTGTGTTATATGCACCCTTTGTTATGGACAGTTAAATTCTGAAAAATATATCTGTCGTACATAAACATTTCAGACTGTCAGCATAAACTACGAAATTTATCTTTCAACTGTTTTTTTCACCAAAATGATACTCTAATAAGAGCCCCCTTTTTCTAATTTTGAGAGCGCCTTTGGGCGCTTATAACGTAGAAGACGGTATATCTTAAGCTAAAGATGAAGTGAAATGGAGTTTAACGACGCGTGCATGCATGCATGCATGCACGTGTGTGTGTGTGTGTGTGCGTGTGCGTGTGCGTGTGCGTGCGTGCGTGCGCGCGCGCGCGTACGTGCTAGTGTGGACTAAACCCGATTTTATAATGCTAGTCCACCGAGATACCATGACTCCGAGCCGACCAGTCCTTATTTAGCCCCTTAATGTATGTATGTATGTATGTATGTATGTATGTATGTATGTATGTATGTATGTATGTATGTATGTATGTATGTATGTATGTATGTATGTCCGACCGATAGTGTTATGATTTGGTAGTGACGTATTCCTGCTAACAGGACACTTCTGCTACTTATACAGTCAGAACGCCCCTTTAACTGCATATTGTCCATGTAAGGATGACCGGAAAATACTCCCGGGAACATACTGACACCAATGTTTGCGCGCAATGCAGGTCCTTAACGATAACGCTCATGCCCACCGTGCTGACGTCCGCCCGTCAGATGGGGAGACCTGTCAAAGGCCAACCGCCATGTTTTCCGAACTGGACCAAACACTGAAAGGGGTGTGTGGGTTGGGGGGTGGGGGGGGGGGGGGGGGGGGGGGGGGGGTGTGGGGTGGGGGGGGGGGGGGGGGTGGGGGGGTTGGGATTATCACTGGAAGACTAATTTGGGCCAAACTGATACGGGGTACAAACGAATGTATGACCAATCGTGGGAGGATTATTGATCAAGTCATCTCAAACGTCAATAAAACACTCATTTTAGCTTTGATTAAGTAGTGATGTTGATCTGCTGAGACTACAAGCAAAGTGGAAAAAATGTGAACATTTAACCAATTTTATTGATGTATTTTAACTGTGACGTAAAAACGGGACATACAGTGTATGATTTACACTGTCCGTCTATTGGGATGATTGATCTCAGACAAATATATTCATTCTGTCTTTCAGAATGAATGGGCCTCTCGATGACGTCACTGCGCCTTGTCGTCAATGTATTTCCAACTGATTAAAAGGGAACTCTACCTCCCAAACTGAACACGACCTATATCTTCATTATAGGTAGCATAATGTACATGTACAGAATTCATTCGGAATCGATCTTCTTTTCTCTGAATGGTAGCTTCAGTTTCAAGTGTGTGTGTGTGTGTGTGTGTGTGTGTGTGTGTGTGTGTGTGTGTGTGTTGGTGTGTGTTGGTGTGTGTGTTGGTGTGTGTGTTGGTGTGTGTATGTGAGAACCCGAACGAATTAATACTACACGAACACTTCATGTGCATCACATGAATATGCCTTTCAAAGAAACAACATTCAGATTCCGCTCAAACACCAGATTTAACCATCATGTGATAGATGGACGAAACGAGGTCCACCACAGCCGCAGAGCCTGACGTACCTGACACTGACATAACGCCAGAGCACACACATCACGACTCATAACTCATCCACGGTCTGATTCGTACGATCACTGCTTCCATGTGCAGCAGGTCGGGCAGCTCAGGGCATGCACACAGTCACGATATTCACTGCAGA
Source organism: Haliotis cracherodii (assembly GCF_022045235.1). Taxonomy (NCBI): domain Eukaryota; kingdom Metazoa; phylum Mollusca; class Gastropoda; order Lepetellida; family Haliotidae; genus Haliotis; species Haliotis cracherodii. Next base: position 11,722,081 of record NW_027266286.1, read on the forward strand.
TGGCCTTGAACTTGGACATGTCTACATAAACGCCCAGCTTCAACTGTGACAACTTCATGTCCTTTTTTCAGTTATGGCCTGATGAGACTCGTACGTGGTACGAGTTGAGAGCGCTAACCAATTAAAACTGTGTTCAATCTTACTCCACTCATCCAATTATTACTATATTGTGCCTGAGGGTGAGGTTACAGGTGGTACAGGTGGGTTGAGATACTAAATCCATACGTCACACGTGTTTTGATTGGATAACCGTGATTTCTGTCACACCGGGACACACCTTTTTTTCATTCATACAAAATTCATTTTGCAACAACAAGGCAGAACTGAAGCAATCTAATGAGAGAGAGAGAGATTGTTTCTGATAGGTATGATGAGTTATATGCATAGAGCTTCTACAGACATTATATGCTCGAGCTATATCCATTTACAATGTACGACTACCGATCAATAGATCGAGGCTCCCCATGAGTGAGTGAGTTGTGTTTAACGCCGCTTTTAACAGTATTCCAGTTATATCACGGCGTGTCAGCTTAATGTGGGAGGAAAGCCCGAAGTGATGCAGGTCTAAGACGTTTACCACTTCGGTGAAACCCACGAGCACGGGTATGGTGCTGACAAACCTAGAAACACAATTGGGGCGAACCGGGATTCGAACCCACAATCATAGGTTTCTGGCGTGCCCAAGGGACGCAACTCTGCACAGCGAATTGCGGCGCTTTAGACGACTGGGCCAACCGTGCCCCCGGCTCCCCATGAGCGTGACGCACCCGACCACTTTCGCAATTTTCAATTTGATTAAACGTGAAAGGATGCACGTGTTGAAATGAAGTCAGTTTAAACTATCTAGACAGATATCTACATTTACTTGGCATGATCAGGTTGTGCCTTCAGTGTCCCATTCGAAGCGTATTTTGTGGCGATGTTTCGGGAATCGCTTGTTCACGACTGCACGACTTAGATCACTAAAATAAACATTTCCGATACAAATCATTCGAAAACTGCCTAGACGTGTGCCTGACTTCTGATTATGTGGTCCAAAACATCCCAAATGTGAACAATAACATTCTCTATCTCAAGCGTAAAACGCCGGGAGTAGATCACGGTTGTCTTTTCTTATTCCGGTGTTGACCTTGCCATATAACTAGCTCAGCTTCATTGCCTTTCAGCTATTGGTGCCATATTTGCCAACTTGTTTTAAATCTTCAGATAGGGTGTCACAGTGACCGACATTTGATAAAGTTAGCATTAACATGTGGCCAGGATTTTGCCCTTCACATATACATATGTATGCTTCTCGTAATACGTCAACTTGTCTGAAGTTAAAACTGCTGTCCTTGTATGTTCTATGCTTTTCTTGTCCTGAATCTGTACCCTCTGACAATGACGTGTTGGGGATATTCCGCTCTATGGTCCCCACGGGACACCAGGCGATTAATTGAGTGTGTTAAAATTCCACGCCGGTTCGTGATACGTTTGTCATTAAAAAACATGCCGATGGTGTCGTTATATAAGACATTTGTATTTAAAGCTAGTGGGAGAATATTAAGAAGAACTAAGTAAAACATGACCCTTTCAAAAGCAATGCGAGTATATCCACTATTTGAGTATATCCACTCTTTGAGTATATTCGCTATTTTAGTATATCCACTATTTGAGTATATTCACTATTTGAGTATGTTCACTAGTTGATAGAGATTCATAAACAAAGTATCATGAGATTGTCGAAATCGTACGATTATATTATAAATTCGAAGTATAGTACTACAAGACTACAAACATTGTGAATATCAATATTAAGATTCACGAGAGCATATGTTCATGTGTGACACCGTTCACATTCGCTTATCTATTACACATGGTAACATCACAAGTAGACAATGATTAATAAAACATGCTTATGATATAGTCGCAATCGAACAATGGACTCTTTGTGGACATTTTATCACTTCCGGTAGAGCAGTACGTGTGTTCCCTTTTCGCGAACACCTGGTGTCATCACTGATTTTCAGTGATCCATTCGTATCATTTTCACCGCTATTTCTCCTTTAAGGCCAATGGAATATGTTTCATCAGATAATTGAGACTGGATATTCTCTAGCGATAACATTTTATATCAGGAACTGGTTTTACAGCTTTTATTTACACTATGATATGTCCTCAAATATGGGTCAAGGAAAAAGGTGCATTTGTTGAGTCACAGTGTAAAGTGCATTCGTGCTTCACGTTAACACCGGCGCTTGTCTATTCTTGTTGTTCTTTATGACCTTGGCTTATCGCCACAACTCCACTACTTCGGTGAAGGCTTGACGTGTGTAACATCGAGCTCGCTGTTTGTTGCATACGGTAAGAAACACACAGGGCTTATTCAACTTTTCGCTAAGCATTTCATAACTATTTCAACATGTGTTATATTGCTAGAAATGGCTGAGGTGTATCGTATTTATTAGAACAGAAGAAAATGAGCGTGACTTGTATTCGAAGTCTATTCATTAGATCAGCATATTCATTCCCAAGTTGTATGAAAAAGAAAAGAAACAAGAAAAGGATGATGCGAGGCATAGTCATTACGCCAAAATGCCCTCGGCTTGTGGCAGGAACGTGTCAGTCTTGTATCAGCAGAAAACAAGGTCAGCGAAGAAATCCAGCTCATGCTTTGATTGGAAACACTATCTTTCGTGAATAGACCTCACGTTAAAACGTAAAAACAAGTAATGTTGACAGTGCATGTATTTCCCATTTCCATAAGTCCCAGTGGTTTGTCTGGCTTAAACAAACTGGTGACTAAACACATGAGTTATGACCCACACCATCGAGCAAAGTGACCTGCATTTAGCCGGATCACAGTCCGATACCATCTGTTTCTATTCTCTTCCTGCACAATATAGGGTTACCCCCTTTCTATTCCGAAAGAGGCTGATTATTCAGTTTTCATAGAATGATAAATAGTATTTTTCGTTTTCATATAGGCATGCAGCTTATTATGAATAGCTTGGCTTGCAGGAAAAGCAGAAATAATGTAACCAATAGTGAAGAGAGAACATATTGCACACCGACCGTCTATTTTGACAGAATATTCAAAATCTGAATAAAGGACCATGGACGCTTCAACGACGTCAGTGCTGATTGTCGTCAATGTTGCAATCCTCGCCATCATCATCGGTGTCTCCGTCTATCCTGTTGACGACAAAGAAATTCTGTCCCCAGAACTGAGGACGTTTTATGACTATATCATAGGTAACATTCATATATTCGTTTATTTTATCTTCAAATGACTGCTATATATTGTACAACATCATTTGGATCGTTACTGTATTATAAGAACAATTGCTGTAGGATTATATTATGTTAATATTGCATGATGTAGTTGAATTGTTGCATAACTGTTTGGACGTCCACAGCAAATGATTAAGTGTGATCTGTTGTGTATGGATAACACAGTATTCTATTTCACAGTTGGGGCAGGGTCTGCAGGGGCTGTTCTTGCGTCCCGTCTGTCCGAGAATGGTGACGTGACCGTCCTGGTGATAGAGGCTGGCGGTGATGACCGGAATCAGAAGACGCTGGATACTCCTATAATGCTAACCCTGAACCAGATGGACAAATTTGACTGGGCCTATTTGACCGAACCTCAGCAACATGCACACACAGGGCTCATAGATAAGGCAAGTTTAACAAATAGGTCTCTGAAAGCACGCACCTCTCTTTGTTGCCCTATTTTTGTGATGGTCGAAGAAGCAGTTTTTATTAGATCATATATCAATATATTCACATGCACATACAGTTGTATTCGTACATTTAATTGGTCTTTGTATCATTCGTGACTGCGCATGCCCTATTTTCTAGTTTCTTGGTTTGCAGATTAAGCATAATTTCAAAGAGCGTCACACGAATCTTGTTCGGGAGTTGTTTGTTCAAGGTTACAACATTTAAAGCCCCTTTCAAATAGTGTTATGGCAGACATGTGGATGACATACCCATACTTGACGCACCAGCGGCAAAAACCGTGATAACATTTGATATATTTTACATTGTTGTTCCAGTAGATATCTTTGAGATGAATTTCAGAGGGGAGCATGGCCACGTGGAAGAGTCTTGGGAGGAAGCAGTCAGCTGAATTATATGCAGTATGTCAGAGGTCATCGCCATGACTACGACAGCTGGGCAGCGAGTGGATGTGAGGGGTGGAGTTACAAAGATGTCCTCCCTTACTTCAAAAAATCGGAAGACATACAAATTGACAGACTAAAAAATTCAGGTAACATGTCAATATTACCACCACGTACAGTTCATAATTAGCTGAAATTCGTTCTAGTATTAGGCTCTTTTAAATGTAAATTTAATGGCACTTTGAAAAGAACTAAAGGCGAGGCACAATATATTGGGGTGAAGCCCAACGTAACAGAGATTAAAGACTTTCACAACTCAGATAGATGAGGGAATGTTGCATAACGCTGCAGTCGGCAATATTCCAAATATACAGCTAATTAAGTAAGATATCGAAATGAGAACAATGCTAAATATGACGAAATAAACCACGCCTCGTTCGTCATCGTTCTTTGTGTTTTATCGCGTAGCTATCTTAAAAAGGTAAATAAGTGAGACATCGAAATCATAATACACCTCTTCAGAAGCAACAGAGATAGCTATGCAATCTAGATTTACTACAACTGAATGGACGATTAGTTGATATCGCCTACATACACACTTCAAAAGCATGTGCATTAGTGACAAAATGCAACGTGTCCAATATGAAGAACACCGTGTACTTACAAACATCCGAACAGTTGAAAACTCATGATGTTAAATCGCCATTTTAAAAACAAAGCAAAGGCTATAGGTCGTTTCTGCATCACCCTTTCAACATGAAACGCTGCAAGAAAGAAATGACGTCATTCTGAAATGCAATGACCTCATCAAAAATGGATGTTATTACAAAATGGATGACATTATAAATGTCGATGGCAAATTGCTGCGAGAAAAGAAACTGTTGTCAATAATAATCAAATTAAGTTAGATATATATTAAGAATTCACTGACGATAAAGTTCATACTTTTTTAAGCCAATTATGTGAGTGGCGGGTGCTACCGGTAGGGTCGAACATACTTACTCATTCATGAAAACCTGATATCATCATTGATTTTTTTCATTGAACTGTTTTGCCTCTTACGCCCAGTGGAATCCGTTTCGGGATATAATCGAGAATTATTATCTCTGGTGTTGACGTTTTATTTATTATCAAATAATTGGCCCTCACTCTATGAAGGTTCATACTCAAATGAACTCACACAAAGTGAAAGTCAATTCTTATAAAAAAATTATCACAATTTCTAACCTCAAAGGATGTAGGCCAAGATCTAAACACAATGTTATTTAGTACGTGTGACATCATGTTTACACTGACAGCAATACAACAACCAGCTATATCGCGGAGTAAAATAGTTGCTCAAAAAGAGAGGTGACATGAGCGTGTGGACGCACAACTTGCTCTTCAGAAACATCTTACGCAGCACATGTGTTCAAATCAAATCCTCATTAGATGTGAAAGTTTTGTGAAGAACAACCTCAGTAAGTGAGTCACAATGACAGCGCGTCGTAATACATTTACATCAAGTACAAATGGCCGACACGATAAACGTGACGGGAGAGATTTCCGAAGTTGTTAATGAACCTGTGGCGGTTACATGTGTTAGTCATCATTGATCAACTGGTCGATCATTGAAAGGTGAAAAAACATGCGTCAAACAGACACTAAGGTAAATTCATAGATTGCTGGAGACGGTCAGTGTCAGCCTGGAAACGGATCGAGTCGATACTACGATAGTTTAGATGTGGATGTCTTAGTTTATTTATTAGGATAGGCCGCAGCGAGGATATTCGTAATCAATCATGCAGTCACGCTCTCTGTAATTTCTCAATGTATACTGAAACGCGGAGACCAAGAATAGAGGATCTAAATGATTAGAAAGAACGCTTATGTATTTTTCCGTGCTAGGGTATTCCCAGGGGTTTCCCCGAGGAATGTGGAAGTAGTCCGGCAGTGTTTACGTCATTTCAAGAACACGGTCTCGTGAAGAACGTATGAACGTCAAATTGTGTTGTTCGTACACCTATGAACGTCAATTTCGCGATCATGTGACCGACCTCTATTCCAGTGGAAAAGCCGTATATCGTGTAAACTTCAAATTAAAAAAGTTAGATTCGAATGACATGAACAATGCCGACCGGATGACGTCAACAATGCACTGGGGCGCGTGAAGTGATATTTTCACAAGTGCACATACGCTTTTTATGAACTCTTGTCATTTCTAACCCTATGTATAACACACATCCGAAATGGTATGTTTCGAACAGCTGATATGCTTCCTTTTCTCTCGAATTCATTGACATAACTTAAATGTTGTTAAAATCGACGTTACAAACCTACGTCGCTTTTTCTTGGGTTTCCCTCATTTTATGGACCCGTGACGAACCGGAGTAGAATAGGTCTTCGGCAACCAATGCTTGCCGTAAAAGGTGACTATGCTTGTCGTGAGAGGCGACTAACGGGATCGGGTGATCAGGCTCGCTGACGTGGTTGATGCATGTCATGGATCCAAATTGCGTGGATTGATGCTCATGATATTAATCACTGGATTGCTTGTCCAGATTCGATTATTTACAGACCGCCGTCATATAGCTGGAATATTGCTGAGTGCGGCGTTAACAACAAACCAACCAACCAACCAGTCCTCTTTTCATGATAGTTGACAGTGTGTGAATTGTAAGGTTTTTTTTGTAATCGAGTAATCCAGTTTTATTCTTATTCATCATCAAGAATACCATGGCCGGGGAGGTCCACTGACTGTGACGGAAGTGAACTCAATACCCGTCGCTGACTACTTCGTCAGGGCGGGAACTGAACTCGGGTTCAAGGCAATAGACTACAACGGAGAACATCAGGAAGGCAAGTACCCTTGTCTATGTCTGCGTGCGTTCGTTTCTGTCTGCCCGGCTGTGTGGCGATGTGCGTGGTTGTCAGTTTGTGAGTATATGCCTGTTCCGGAGAGTCCCGGGATGTGTCTTTTTCCACCTGCTAGTTTGTGTGGCTCTGCGTCTGCCTATCTGTCTGTCCGCTTGTCAGCGTCTCAGTTGCATGTTCCTGTTTGTCCATGTCAGTCTGTCGGTTTGGTTTGTCTCTATCTGTGTCTCTCTGTTCAACGAAATGGATTCCAATCCGTGACCTTATTTGGTACTTTTATCCGACAATTTGTATTTAAGTAGTACGGAAGGAATCGCCTGGCCCAATCGTCCTCAACAACCTTTGAATTACATCTTGAGTACCCTATTGATGGAATTCTGCTCATGACAGTTTTCCTTCAAATATTTTCCTAGTCCAGTGGAACGGTGAAGGCACGTCGTAATACTTTACTAAGTTCAGCTGTAACTTTTTCAGGATTTAGTAGATCGCAGGCTTCAATTGGGAATGGGGAACGTATGAGCACATCCAAGGCGTTCCTGTGGCCAGTGATAGACAGACCCAACCTGCACGTCCTGGCCAACAGTCACGTCACGAAGGTAGTGTACTTCACCCGTCCACATTCCTCTAGGTTACGCATTCGTACATACATCACACATTTGTTCAGTGCTGAGATTGGCCAATTGTTTTCACCAGGTAATGATACACAAGAAGACAGCAGTTGGTGTCGAGTATGTTAAAGATGGCCGCCTGTACAAGGTTCGTGCTTCAAGGGAGGTAATCTTGTCAGGTGGTGCAATTGGATCGGCACAGCTGCTGTTGCTGTCAGGGATCGGGCCAAAGAAACACTTGGAGGAGATGAAGGTAAGAACTGAGCATCGATCTCTTTCATGCAATTTATGTCACAATTTAAATTTGTAGATCAGACTTGCTGTTCTCTCGAGAAACATCACAGATGTACGTTTTCATCCAATATAAGTACATCTGGTCACATTTTCAAGGTAGAATGCCACAGTAAACACTGTCCTAAGCATGCTATCAGCATCTGTGTGGTATGGTTCTCATTACGTAATATGATTGTGTTAGGAATAACAATTTTATCAATATTTCGATTACATCATGGCGTGTCAGCATATTTTAGATAAAGCCCACACAAAAGGGTTTGCCCAAACTGACACCCCGACACTGCATGCTTCGAACAGATGCAATATATATCCCTGTGACCATTTTCTGACACAGCATTATGTAATATTAAGGCGAAGGTCGCCTTTCTATGATTTAAATAGCCATTCTTTTGTCGTGTCTTAATCACATTAGTTTTATGGTCCGTGTATGGTCAAAGGTCGGTTTAGGTCACACGAAAAATATAGCTCAAACCTCATCATTTTGGTTAACCGTTATTCAAATAAACTCGACAGGACCCTTTCCATTTTCATAAGGAATATCTGCTAAAAGGAGAGACGATTGTACGATTCCTACTTTTTCTTGAGCATGCTTTTAAGAATCACTATCAATTATTCATGATACCAGGTGTTCATGAAAAGGTGAGGGTATCCTGCCAGAAGAGAATTGATCAAGAAAAGGCGTATAATGAACAACGACGTTAATATACTTGATAGTTTTGTTACAAAAGATAAGCGTCAGGCTGGAACATTGCATACTATTGTATATTTACGAGTGCTTCAGTAATAATGTCGCAATCAGCACATCCAGGACCATCTAGTATATTATATCTCAATTCTATAATGATAAATACCCTGGAACCATTTACCACTTTACCATTTTTCGGAAGCGATATTACCACTCCTGCCCTCTGTCACTAACCCATGAGTGCAATTTGATTGGTCGGGTATTTTATGTTCTTAAGCCAACTCTTGCGACTCGGCTAAAGAGTTGTCAGATAAAATAACAGTTATCTGTTTACTGTGTGAGATTTAGTTCCTTCATTTGTGTACCAAGAGCGTGAACAAGATACATGTAGGATCTTTAATTACTTCTTATTGAGTGATAAGCCTTCGTCTTCTGTTCTAAACGTACCAATTGTCAATTCATGTTGTAGATAAATACAGTCCCAAGTGTGTTATAGAATATCTCCATGAGAATTCCGGGTTAGAATAGATCCCCAACAACCTATGCTGTTCTTAAGAAGCGCCTTGACGATTTACCGAAAAATCAACTACAAAAATACTATCAGCATTCAGCATCCATTGTGTTCAACAAGTCTTACTTTCTGACTTCTAATGCCAGAAAACCAGTAACTTCCATATATCATAAGTACAGGTGTGCGTGAGGCTACTACTTATTGCCCTTTGTTTCTTATAATTATGGAAAAGGTTTTGTCACTTGTATTACAATATCCAGATTCCAGTTCAAGCTAGCCTCCCAGTTGGCGAAAGCTTACAGGATCACATGATCCTCGTCATGGTGTCGAAAATTCAGAAGCCTATTGGCCTCACGGAAAGCAAATTAGAGTCAACCCTTGCTTCAATCGAATATCGTGCATTGAAATCAGGTAAGTTCCTTAAGAATTTAATCAGGCATATATCCCTCATGTATTACTAACTAAGCGAATTTTAGTGCGTATTTTACTAAACAAAGAGGTGGCACGGGTGGCCCAGTCGTCTTAGGCGCAGCGATTCGCTGTGCAGAGTTGCATCCCCTGGGCACGCCAGACACCTATGATTGTGGGTTCGAATCCTGGTTCGCTCCGATTATGTTTCTAGGTTTCTCAGCAGCATAACCGTGCTCGTGGGTTTCACGGAAGTGGTAAAGGTCTGAGACCTGCATCACTTCCGGCTTTCCCCCCACATTAAGCTGACACGTTACGATATAACTGGAATGCTGTTGACAGCGGCGTTAAAATTCCTCACTCACTCCTGAACAAAGATATTATACATTTTATTTAATCAAACGGTTTTATCGCGAAAAAACACATCTTCTTAATGTTAACGAAGTCTGTTTTGCACCATTCGTGGTGTGGCAGGCCAACGAAGTCGAAACTACACAATACGTCATATGTTAAAGGACGTTGGGGTTTAACTCCGCACTCAGCAATATTCAATCGATATGACGCCGGTCTGAAAATATTGATTGATATCATGAACATCAGTCTACCCAATTGGAATACAATGACATGCAGCAACCAAGTCACCGAGTCTGCCCACCCATCTCGTTAGTCGCCTCTAATGACAAACATGGATCTTCAAGAGCCCTGATTGGATAAGATGGGGTATTCCTAACAATATATGGGGGTCATATTGTATCGTAGTATCCAAGTAATAAGAATTTAGAACCAAAAAAGTTCAAACAACTTCGTCAGCACGAGGACTTAATTCATAACACAATAGTACTACATTACAATATAGTCAGTTTTACTCAACTTTCTTCTCATCATGGTATGAGTACCAAAACGCGGATTGGTGAGAAATACTCGAGATGAGTTCGCATGCTTGCATGAGGATTGAGTACAAGAAGTCCAGGTCACAACAGCGACAGAAACTCAGTTCTCCGGTTCCTTTGGTTGAAAGCGTAACTGCTGGCAACAAAACCTTGTTGTCTCAGAGTCAGTGTATGACCAGCTGTGAACAAAACTTGTGGCGCAGAACACTTACGAGGTTGAGAGGTGGTTGTCAACATTTTGTGACTGCTGTGTCATGTGTATTAAAACCAGGGGGCGGTTCTTGTCGCTGTCTTCTTGGAAACCTTTGCCCTTTTCTGTGACGAGGGAGAATGGAACATCTGATGGTTCTATATATCTTGCAAAACAGCATCTTCTGTGAGTCCTTTCAACCAACAATTCCACAAAGTACACTTCTTTTCAGCTGTGGTTTCTTGAATGTACTGCTGTCAACATCACCACAGAATAGGCAGGAGTTTTAGTGGACGATCATACGTGTTATGTGGCTGCAAAAGGAGCTTCAGAAGACAATTTCGACATTTCTTAAATTTCTGCATTGTTGAACGTAACAGTTTTCTAAAAAAACACATTGGTCTACATTTGTCGTTTTGAGAACATCATGGTTGAAGGGATATATTCCATATTTCGGGAAACAATCCTGCAAGTGCAGCAAGATAAGCCTCAGACTTCAAGCCATACACTAAACAGCCGTCGACACCCGAGGTTGCGTTCTCACGCATGTATTTGTGATGCATGTTGTTCTAAATCCTTCGAATAGGACCAAAGTACCCAGCATCCCTCGGCTGAAGAAAATGCGAAGTGTTGGCCGGCAATACAAACAGAATGATATTTATCTCTTATCCCCATCAAATGAAAGAAACTGTGATGTGGGCAATATAGCCACCACAAAGCAAAAGCGAGGAGCACTTTTCCATAGACAAAGGAATCTCTGAGATTCCGACAATATGATAAAAGTTGTAAAGTGTTGACAACAAAGACTTGAGCTGTTGGAATATTGCTTGACAAAAAGGAAAGTTGACTGTTGAACATATCCCTATATTGATGTCATATATTTTGTAATACGGTTTCATTGGTCTCTTTATTTCTAGTTAAGGACGGGACATGAGTGAAGGGGAATTACTTACATTCATTGATATACCTGAAGATTATTGTGTGTTGCGTTTGCCAATATGAGCAGAAATTCCTATTGATTTGCAAAACGGAAACAGATCAACAAGATGGGAAGCACAGTTCGTTCCCGTTGGGATACATACTTCTTTCCAAAACGTCTGATCCCCAAGTTTCACATAGATGTTGTCAATGAGGTGACGTCCAGATTTTCATTTATATTTTTCTCAGAAAACTCACACAGTTGACCGCCTCATTTGTCTCGTTGATAGAGCATCTGCGCGGAGAGCTGAAGGTTGCTTGTTTGATCCCTTTGCCGTGTCATTCCAAAATATGTTAAAAGATGGCACTTGTTGTTACCCTGCTTCTAGACTCTCAGCATTACTGGATCAAAAAGGACTTGCTGGCTCGACATCAGTATAGTTTAATCTTAAACATTATTTTTTAAACTTATTTCACCTCACCCCATACAATATTTTCTTTCATTTGTGACAAACTGTAATGAACCTTTGACGATAGAGATGTAACTATATTTATGGTCACCACGTTTTGATAAATGTCCCATGGATCTAGGAATACATTTTCCTGTGTGGGACAGTGATGTGCAAAGTTGGAAAATCCAATGTTTTGTCTTTAAATGTAGGTCTTTTCACATCAAGCGGCGGTATGGAAGCCATGGCGTTTGTGAAGACGAAATCGGACGAGCCAAGTCCAGACGTTCAGTTTCACTTTGTCTGTGCTTCGATGGACAAAAGTCTGGCCCGTCTGTTTAACATTGACCAAAAGGTGAGAGTGCTTTATTTCCACAGGAATCACAATAGGTGCCCCGTATCCAAGCCCCTTGTCTTTGGCAAAACAACCAACCAACCAGGCACACTTATTAGGGCTCCATGTTGATTGAGTGTCACCTTGCCCCGATTGAGTGAATAAATGTGATCCAATTCTATAATGAAACATGTATTAATGTCTGAGCAATGGGCAAATAAGACATGTTTAATATGTGACCAGCTTTACATATTGGATCATAATTCTGTGGGGCTATAAAGCACCGTAGCTGTGGCATGAATGAATAGGCCTTGTGGTTTCAGGGAAGATCTGACGGATGGACGGGCTACACACGCACACTGCCACGACATAATTTCGCTTGTCTTGAAACGTCCCTTCCCTTAAATAACGATCATCAACTTCTTCTTTAGATCGTTGCTCATTTCAACTGGACGTCGGCTGATGATGGTTTCACAATCTTCCCTACTTTACTCCGTCCAAAGAGCATGGGGACAATCCGCCTGAGAAGCACCAACCCATTTGAGCATCCTATCATCGAGCCCAACTACCTGTCTCATCCCGATGACGCCAAGACTTTAGTTAGAGGTGAAAACAATTCCAGTTATCAGGGCCTTCAAGGGCAAAGCAACTTCTTTTAACAAAGACGTATTGCGGGTAAACCAATCACTTTTAACAGGGTCTTAATTCGAGTAAACCAACTACTTTTAATGAGGACATACTTCGGGTAAAGTAACAACTTTTACCAGGTGAAGTATCTTCTTTTAACAAGAACATACTGCAGGCAACGCAGCATCTTTTGCTATGGATCTAGTTCAGATGAGGCAATATCATCTATAAGGGATCATGTATATTTGTCCATCCATAAGTAGATGACAGATGTCACAGCCAGAACAAAGTTAACACCAGAGTTGTAGAATTAGAATTCACGCTCACATTTTTCTAAATGAAATTGACACTTTTCTACGAGTATGAATACCATTGATACACCAGTTCAAACTTTTAAACTATCAAACAAGCTGAATTAATAACGCTTCGCTCAAAAATATACCTTGGAATATCAATTGGAACAGAAAGACATTTTTGTTCAACAGGTGTTCGCATCGTCCAGAAACTTCATCAGACAAAGGCATTCAAGGAAATAGGAGCCCAGCTTGAAGACACACCCTTCCCGACATGCACCACTATGAAGTATGACACTGATGAATACTGGGAGTGTTACGTCCGGGCACTGGCTACAACAGTCTACCATCCAACCACCACCTGCAAGATGGGGAAAGCAAGCGACCCAACTACAGTGGTGGATCCTCAACTGAGGTGGGTGACTTTGGAAAACTTCAACTATTCTATTTCGTTTGTACAAATACAATCATGTTACATTGTGTTTTCACCAATCTAAAATGATCTCCAGGATTTGTTTGTCTACAGGCTAACTTCATGAATATCCCCTTGAATTTTTGTAGCTCTGATCACATCAGAGACCAGCAACTTTCATGGACATTCACCTAATTCTTTAAATGCTTTTGGGGTCGTTCCGTGCTAGACTGATGGACGCGGGTAAACTTGCCTTCGTGTTATGTTGGTTTTCAAAGTCTATTAGTTTGTAAATGTATTTAGAAAATAACAAACGTAGCAGAGCTGCCTGATACATATATAAACCGTGCTGTGACGGGACAACCAGAAGTTAGTTTATTATCTGTCTTTCAAACGTTAACCTGTAGGTTTAATTTATGTTGTATGTGATGTCCCCAATGTTGTCCGACGTTGGTCGAACATGCACTAACTGACTGTCTCATTATTGGAGAAAAGTGTATGTTGGAGGACGAAACACAAAGTAGTTGCTGAAATCTGACCCGAAGTCGTCAGTTTAATCTGAATGTCGGTTTCAATTTAATGTTTTTCAGAGTGAAGGGTATTGCTGGACTGCGAGTCGCGGACGCCTCCATCATGCCGGCCCTCGTGTCAGGGAACACTAATGCCCCGAGCATCATGATTGGAGAAAAGGCGGCGGACATCATCAAAAATAGCAAATAAGGATAATCTTGCTTCCACATTTTAGATAGATCATCTGTCTCTCTCTCTCTCTCTCTCTCTCTCTCTTTCTCTCTCGCTCTCTAATTATTGCATATCTATCTATTATAACATAAAATATGCTTATAAAACGCTTTAGTTATCGTAAACATCACATGATGTTCTTCAATGATTGTTTTCAATCTGGAGTAAAAATTAAAATACTTTCCCCAAAACTGTTTGTGTTCTCATTCGTGTGGATTTTCCATTAGGACAGCACAAAGAACATCTAATCTATCAGAGAATGAATTCCGTGCCGTTTCTAGCAATACATTCTTTCATGACAGGAGAGCCCCAAAATGTGCTTCAAACATGTGAAGAATCACAGCAAGGTAAAATCTAAAACATAACGTCAAATTCACAATAGAATACATAGATTGTATGCATATAGAAGTTCACAATTTCACATACTTCTTTTAAAAAAGGTTAATGTGCCACACTATTATCCATTGGATTTGTATTATGAATCCACTGTCTGTGTATAGCCTTCATGACAAGATTAGGATGATCTGCAATTTGATGGCCTCAACGGTCGAGACTGGTCTCTGCATGAGACTGTTCTCCATACTGATGTTTGTTTTTTCGGATTGGTGACACCATTGTTTGTTGGTTTACACCACTGGCAGTAACATTTCAGCTGTACAGTCGGGTCTGGACCAGGAAAACCAGTGATTGATATTATATACAACGTCCCACACATGCGGGGTACACTGGCAGACAAACCATAATCCTTAATATAATACTGTGACGATGCGCTCTATATTCTGTACAAATCTCATCTGAAACCAATGGACATGCTTGCTCTCACCATTGATGATACCAATATTTGTTGAAATTTGAATCCAATTTGTTGTATGGAAGCCATGATTGACATATTGAAACACCGATTAAAGGCCAATATTTTCCCAAATGTAATAAAAGTTGGAAAATATTAGTAGTGTGTCTTAAGATATATGTTCTGTTTTTCGCGATATGTTGAAGTTTGACGTTGATCTGACCTTGGCACATTGACCATGCCTCTAATTCTTCCCAGGATCCAGTCTCTGCTATGTGAATATACTCTTTGTAGAAACCAGTAAACCAATGAAGCTTATTTTCATCTCACCAACGATGCCCTTCATTTGCTCAAGAGGCTCGAATCCGATTTTTCATTATTGCTGCTACAGTACTAGCCGAATTGTAAAAGACTATTTATGGCTACTGCTCAGCAATTTTTGCTCGAAATGAAACTGGTTCTCTTGCACTTTCTCACAATGCGTTTTTTGCCCTTTAAGCACTCATTCTTTACATTTCCTCACTGTCAAAGCTTAACCTCGGCAGGTATGTGTCACCTGATCATTACAACAAATTTTGTTTAACATATTTTGTTAGGATTTTAGTGCTTTTGTCGAACAATTGGAAATTGTATGGTTTTGGAAAAGCGATTCTCCCGAGAAGGCATATAAGTCTCAGGGTTGGAACAGTTGTATGGTGCAACAATGTTTCACAAATATATGTACATTCATTTCATACTTTTGTCCTTAGTATTCATGCTGGAACTATTTGAGGAGCAACGCTAACAGAAATTTTATTGAGATGCTGCCCTTGTTGACATCTTAAACTGTTGACTACATGTACATATCCATGCCAAGACACCATATTTGGTCAATCTCAAAGAAATTTAACTTTGGTTTATATTGGCATAACAATACATTTTCTTGGTCGTAAAATTCATTGGGTTCAATCAGGTCTGAGGTGTATTTCCTGCTGGGGTATTTGAGAAGTGTGTTAAAAACGAGGTTTGGTCCACCATCTGTTTTTCACGTGTGTTCTAACCAGAATACCGATCATATTGCTTTGTGGTAAAAGCCCCAGATATAAGTCTTGTGGTTTTGTTATTATGGACAGGACAACCCAATGACTGGTAACGTAAACAACAATCCTCACAATCACTCATGATGACCTGCAATCAGCCAAGTGGCAGAGCCTGACATTCCAGATCCAATTCAACTGCCTGTCTCCAACAGGAATGGGATGCTGGGGTCCTATTCTGAACGAGGCTAATTATCAAGTTTTCAAAGAATGATGCTTTCACTCTGACTAGTCAACTCTTACAGGATGATGTATATATATATACATACCAACAAAAAAATAAGGGAACTGATGAATGGATAGTGAAGGTGCAATGACGATAAATGACTGGGAGTGTAGATTAATATGTTTTATCCTCCACGCACAACGATGATGATTTAACATAGCGTACATTTTATTTCAATTTGAGAATACCCTTCGTCAGAACACCAACACTGTATTCCAGCGTGATAATGACAGATTACACACAGCACGATTCACATCGCCATACCTACACAACAACTACAATCAGGTTCCTCTCGATGAGTTGGCTGGATGGACGTGACAATGTCAACCTTAGCCGCAGACTGTCGTACCTGGCTCTGGCATCACGCCAGAGCACACACAGCACGGCTCACAACGGTAGCACTACAGGTCAAGTGGGCCACCATTCTCCAAGGTCAAATTAGTACTCTCATCCCTTCCATGGTCTGGAGATCGGGTTGCTCAGTATGTGCACACACGATAATAACTTCAGATAGCCTTGAAATTTGACATGCCATGTCTACATCAGCGACTAGTTTCAACTGTGGCAGCGTGTGAAACACGTGTGCGTTCAGCTGCTTTCCGTTGATATATTTAATGAATGTTTGTTTGTTGTTTAAAGCCACACTCAGCAAATTCCAGTTTTATGACGGTGGTCTGCACATTATCGAATCTGGACCAGACAATCCAGTGATCGATATCATGAGCATCGACACTCGCAATTGGGATACGATGACATGCATCAACCACACGATCGCCTCTCGAGTGTCTTATAATTTCACGTCAGTAAGTTATACGTTTGTCATATAAAAAGATGTCGATGGTTTTAGTTTAAGTCACTTAATGATTTTGTATTTAACGCTAGTAGGAGAATATTAAGAAGATCAATGTAAAACATGACTGTTACAGACAAAATGTACATAAAGCAATGTAAGTATATCCACTTTTTGAGTATATCCACTATTTAAGTACATCCACTATTTGAGTTTATTCAGTATTTGAGAAAATTCACTAGTGATTGATAAACACGGGCTTATGATATGATCGGAATCGTCAAATTATATCATAAAGTCGAAGGGGAGTTCTTCAAGACTAAAAGACATGAGGAATATCAACATAAGAGATTAGTTCAGATTCACCAGAATATGTCTTACATCCACGTGTGTTCTGGCAAGATACTCTCATCTTTTTGCGAACACATGGTAACATCACTAGCCGACATTGATTCATAAGCACATGCTAATGACAAAGTCGCAATCGAATAATGGACTCTTAGCAGAGATATTTTGCTTGCGGCAGGGTAGTACGTTCGTACAATTTTCGCGAACACCGTGTGTCACCAGTAATTCTCAGTGATCCAATCATATCAGGCCAATGCATTATGTTTCATCAGATAATCGAGACGAATTATTCTCTGGCGTTGACATGTGTATATTAGGAAAGGGTTTTATAGCTTTTATTTACACTAAATGAAAACATTGAGATGTCTTCAAATCAGGGTCAAGGAATAAGGTGCATCTGTTGAGTCACAGACTAGAGTGCATTCGTGCACAGTAAACACCGGCGCTTGTGTATTCTTGTTGTTGATTGTGACATTGGCTTATCGATGCAGCTGCTTACTTCGGGAAAGGCTTGACGCGTGTAACATCGAGCTACCTGTTTCTTCAATACGGTAAGAAACACACAGGGCTTATTTAAATTTTCCCTGAGCAAATCATCACATCTATGAAAAGGAAAATCTTGTTGAGAGGCATAAAAACTGCACCAAAATGCCCTTGTCTTGTGCACGAGCGTGTCAGTCTGGTATCAGCACAAGACAAGGTCAGCCAAGGAATCCAGTTCATGCTTTAATTTGAAACACTATCTTTTGTAAAAAGACTTCACGTTAAAACGTGGAAACAAATAATGTTGACAGTGCATGTACTTCCCATTGAGTTTCCATACGTCCTAGTGGTTTGTCTGGCTGAGACAAACCGGTGACTAAACACCTGAGCAACGATCCACACCATCGAGCAATCTGACCCACAATGAGCAGGGTCACAGGCCGATACCATCCGATTAATTCAGTTTCCTTGTCCGGCAAGATATGGGTTTGACAGCTTCTATTCCGACCGAGGCTGCTTATTCAGTTGATAACGGGGATAAATAGTATTTTTAGTTTTCATATCGACATGAAGCTTAATTTTAAGTGCTTGGCTTACAGGAAAAGCAGAAATAATGTAGTCAAAGGGGGAACATACTGCACACCAACCGTCTATTTTGACAGAATATTCAAAATCTGAATAAAGGACCATGGGCTTTTCAACGACGTCACTGCTGATTGTCGTCAATGTGGCAATCCTCGCTATATTCGTTGGTGTCTCCGTCTTTCCTGTTGACGACAAAGGAATTCTTTCTCCCAAACTGAGAACGACTTATGACTATATCATAGGTAACATACATATATTCGTATATTTCTGAAGTTCATCTTCAAATGACTGCTACATTTTGTACACCATCTTTTGGTTCGTTACAGTAATATCAGAACAGTTGCTGTATGATATTATAATGTAAGTATTGCATTATGTAGTTCAATTGTGGCATTACTGTTTGGACGACCACAGCAAATGATTAATTGAGGTCTGTTTTGTGTATGGATAACACAGTATTCTATTTCACAGTTGGGGCAGGGTCCGCAGGGGCTGTTCTTGCGTCCCGTCTGTCCGAGAATGGTGACGTGACCGTCCTGTTGATTGAGGCGGGCGGTGATGACCGGAACCAGAAGACGCTGGATACTCCTCTTATGGTAGCCTTGAACCCGATGGAAACATTTGACTGGGCCTATTTTACCGAACCTCAGCAACATGCACATTCAGGACTAATAGAAAAGGCAAGGTTAACAAATAGGTCTCTGAAAGCACGCACCTCCCTGTTGCCCTATTTTAGTGAAGGTCGAAGTTGCAGTTATTATTAGATCATATATTAAGATATTCACATGCACATACAGGTGTATTCGCACATGGAATTGGTCCTTGCATCATTCGTGACTGCACATGCCCTATTTTCTAGGTTCTTGGTTTGCTGATTGAGCATGCTCTGTCTGCCATGATTTGAAAGAGCGTCGCATGACTGTTCAGGAGTTTTTCACTCAGGGTTAGAACATTTAAGGCATCAGTAAAGCTTTCAAAAAGTTTTATGGTAGACATGTTTAGGGCATTTTAAAATGTGACCCACCAGTGACAAAAACTGTGATAAGATTTGATATATTTTACATTGGTGTTCCAGTAGATATCATCTTAAGATGAATTTCAGAGGGGAGCATGGCCTCGTGGTAGAGTCTTGGGAGGAAGCAGTCAGTTAAACTGTATGCAGTATGTCAGAGGGCATCGCCATGACTACGACAGCTGGGCAGCCAGTGGCAGTGAGGGGTGGAGTTACGCAGATGTTCTCCCGTACTTTAAAAAGTCGGAAGACATACAAATAGACAGATTAAAAAATTCAGGTAACTGTAAAAATACATCATTTACATTTCGCATGTCAATATTATAACCACGAGCAATGCATTGTCAGCTGAAAGTTCGATCTAGTTTAAGGCGCTTTTAGATGCCAATTTTATCCTACTTTGAAAATAGCTTAAGGTGAGGCCCGTGGTCAAGCTCGTTGACATGGTTGATGCATGTCATCATATCCCAATTGCGTGGATCGCTGCTCACGATATCAATCATTGGATCGTCTGGTCCAGACACGACTATTTACAGACCGCCGTTATATAGCTGGATCATTGCTGAGTGCGGCGTTAAGCAACAAACAGACCAAACTAATTACTGGATTGTCTGGTCCAAAATCTATTATTTACAGAATGCCGTCATATGGCTGGAATATTGCTGAGTGCGGAGTGAAACAACAAACCAACAAAACAAACCTTCTTTTAGGTGAAGATAGCTGACTCAATTTCGGATGCATAATCGGCTGAGACAAAGAGTAAACATAAAACTAAAAGTACTTTATTCGCTGGTGTACGTAAGTAGCAGTGCCGTGAAGATCAGGGGTAGAATAGGTCTTAAGCAACCTATGCTTGTCGTAAGAGTTGACTAACGGGATCGGGATTGGTTGATGCATGTCATCGTATCCCATTTGTGTAGATCGATGCGCATGATGTCAATCACTGGATTGTCTGGTCCAGACTCTATTATTTTTCAGACCACCGTCACATACCTTGAATACTGCCGTCTGCGGCATCAAATAGTAAACGAACAAACAAACAAACGTAAACAGCAGGGAAAGAGGTATTATGAGTCCTTTTTGTTCGAACTGATTGAAATAAATACTTTAAAAAATCGCCGTTACTAAATTTACGCTACCTTGTCTTGGATTTCCCGCTTTTCATGATTGTTGACGGTGTGTGAAAGATTTTTGTTTGAAATCGAGACATAACGTTTTCGTCTTATGCATCATCATTTTCAAGAATACCATAGCCGGGGAGGCCCACTGACTGTGACGGAAGTGAACGCAATACCCGTCGCTGACAACTTCATCAAGGCGGGACTTGAACTCGGGTTCAAGGAAGTAGACTACAACGGAGAAAATCAGGAAGGCAAGTGTATGTGCGAAGGAACGTACGTGTGCGTGAAGTTTAGCTGTGTCTGCATGCGTTCGTTTTTGCCTTTGTGCAGTGTGGCTGTGTGCGTGTTTGTCGGTTTTGTGTGTCTTTGCTTGTTCCTGAGAGTCTCTGGATATGTCTTTTTCCAGTTGTAGTTTTATGTGCTCTACGCCTGCCGACCTGTCTGTCCGGGTGTCAACCTGTCAGTTGTGTGTGTATGTGTCAGTCTGGCAATTTGAGTTTCTATATGATCTACTATTCAAATGTGCGGAAGTAATCGCCTGACTCTCAACAACCTTTGAATTACATCTGGAGCACATTATTGATGGAATTCTGCTCACGGCGGTTTTCCTTCAAATATGTTCTTAGTCCAGTGGAAAGGCAAAGACGCGTTGTAATTCTTTGTCAATGCCAACTGTAACTGTTTCAGGATTTAGTAGATCGCAGGTTTATATTGGTAATGGCGAACGTATGAGCACATCCAAGGCGTTCCTGTGGCCTGTGATAGACAGACCCAACCTGCACGTCCTGGCCAACAGTCACGTCACGAAGGTAGTGTATTTCAACCGTCCACATTCCTCTAGGTTACGCATTCGTAGAAAAACCAAACATTAGTTCAGTACTGAGTTTGTCCAATTGTTTTCACCAGGTAATGATACACAAGAAGACAGCGGTTGGTGTCGAGTATGTTAAAGATGGCCGCCTGTACAAAGTTCGTGCATCAAGGGAGGTAATCTTGTCAGCTGGTGCAATTGGATCGGCACAGCTGCTGTTGCTGTCAGGGATTGGGCCAAAGAAACACCTGGAGGAGTTGAAGGTGAGAAATGACTTCTCTTTACGCAGTTTTTTTGTCACAATTTAAATTAGTAGATCGGACTTGCTGTTCTCTCCAGAAACATCACAGATGTAAGTTTATTAGTTTTCATCAAGTATAATGTCACAGTAAACAGTGACCTATTCATGCTATCACCGTCCATGTATATAGTTGCTTTTATTGAGTGAATATGTTATTGAATAACTCTGCTTTTAACAATATTTTAACAATATTTGGGTAGCATCATGGTAGGTCAGCATAATTTGGAAGAGACTGACGGAGATTGAAAGGAGTTTGCTCAAATTGACACCGCTGACACTGCGCGCTTAAAACAGATGTTACATTTATCCCTTGGAACATTTTCTGACATAGCATTAGGTGATATTAAGACCAAGGCAACCTTTCAATGATCCGAATATGACCAAACTTCAGAGTTTTTCTTTTGTAGTGTCTTAATCACATTAGTTTTAGAGTAACCTCCGTGTATGGTCAAGGGTCGCTTCATATCTGCTAAATGGAGAGACGACTGTATCATTCCTACTTTTCCCTGAGCATGTGTTTATGAATCGTTATCAAATAGCGATGATACCAGGTGTTCGTGAAAAGGTGAGCGTATACTGCCAGAAGAGAATAGATCAAGAAAAGATGTATAACTTTTAACGACGTTAAATTACTGAACAGTTTTGTCACAAAGGATAAGCGTTAGACTTGAACATTGCACACTATTAGTGTTTCAGGAATTACGGTCGAATGCCGCAATCAGCACATCATCTAGTATAGTACATCTCCATTCTGTAATGATAAATACCGTGGGCCCATTCACCACATGTCTCGGAGGTGATGTTACCACTCCTGCCCTCTGTCACTAACCTATAAGTGTAAGTTGATAGGAGGGCTGCTTTTTTGCTCTTTAGCCAACTCATGCGACTGAGTTGTGTCAGATTAAATAACAATTTATTTGTTAATTGTGAGATTTTGTTCCTTAATTTGTACCTGGAGCGTGAATAAAATGCATATAAGTTCTTTAATTACTTTTCATTGTCCCCATGAGGATCCCGGCTTAGAATAGATCCCTAGCAATCTATGATGGTCTTAAGAAGCGACTTACTGATTTACCAACAACTCAAATGCAGAAATACGATCAGCTTTCAGCCTCCCTTGTGTTCAACAAGTCTCACTGTCTGATCTCTAATGCAAGAGAACCAGTAACTTCCATACATTATAAGTACAGGTGTGCCAGAGGCTATTATTTATTGTCTTTTCTTTGCATGTGTTCCTGACGGGTTTGTGATGGGTACCACTGGTGGGGCGATATACGCTTACCTTTCCGCAAACACATAGTGTCACTTTCTGATTTCTAATGTCAGGGAATCAGCACCTTCCATACATCAGTAGTACAGATGTGCATGGGCCTACTACTTAGTATAACCCCGACAAAAGTTTGGGGGTATATAGTTATACCAAGGTTCCGTCCTACCTATTTAATTTGTAACTACTGACACACTAGGCGGGTCGGGGGTATTAGTGAGCCACGCTCAGTTTTGCACTTGTTGTCTTTTCTTTGCATGTGTTTCGGGCGGGTTTGTGATGGGTGCCACTGGTTGGGCCATATACGTTTACCATCCCGCGAACACATGGTGTCACCATTCTTTGATGTTGATTCTTATAAACACATGCTTAGAAATTGGTCGGAATCACACAATGGACTATTAAGATATCTTATAACTGAGGAAATGGTTTTGTCGCTTGATTTCAATGTACAGATTCCAGTTCAAGCTAGCCTCCCAGTTGGTGAAAGCTTGCAGGATCACATGTTCCTCACCATGGTATCGAAGATTCAGAAGCCTATTTCCCTCACGAAACAGAAATTAGAGTCAACCCTTGCGTTAATCGAATATCGTGCATTGAAAACAGGTAAGATATGTTTCCCTGAAGGATTTATTCCAGCATATATCCCTCATATATTACCAAATACGCGAATTTTAATGCGTATTTTCCTGTTCAGTTTAGACTCTATGAAGTCAAACTCTTTTATCATACAAAACCACATCTTCCCATTGTTTACGAATTCTGTATGTCTCGCACCATCACTTTGGCCCGTCTAATGAAAGAAACTGTGATGTGGGCAATATGTCCATCTTAAGTAAAAGCGAGGAGACCTCTTCCATAGTCATAAGATCTTCGCTGTAATTTCAGAGATTCCACCCACAATATCGTAAAAGTTGTAAAATGTAGACACCAAAGGCTGGAGCTTCTCGGATTTTTCTCGACATCAAGGGAAAGTTGCCCGTCGAAAACATCCCTATTGTCATACATTTTTGCGGATAACTTTGTTGTGTGTGACGGTTTCATTGGTCTCTTTAGTTCTATTTCAAGATGATATATAAATGAGTGGAGGGGAATTGTGTATTTGAATATTATTGGCCCATAATTCATGTGTGTTGAGTTTGCCAATACGAGCAGAAATTCTGATTCATATGCTAACAGAAACAGATCAACAAGGAGGGGAGCACAGTTGATGTCCGTGGGGATACCTCGTTTTTGTCAAAACTTTTGATCTCCGAATTTCACATGGTTGGTATCAATGAAGTCAAATCCAGCATTTCAGAGGTGAAAGGTGATATGGACTGCAGTATGGTATCTCAGTCCGGAGTAGTACAAGCACACGCACACGCACACGCACACGCACGTCTGCTATTTAAGTACAATAATCTTGAAAGTCCAATTCACCTCACCTCATACGAAATTCGTTTTCATTTGTGACAAACTGTTGGAAAATCGTATGTTTTGACATAATTGAGCTTAGTTCTTTTCGGCAATTGCTAAAAGTCAAAAGCTAATCCTTTGAGTTTTGGAGAATTGATTTGATATTCCGCTTGTATTTAATAGTTCTGAGAATATAACGAATTTCCTTCCTTGTTTGTATTAAGGATTATGGTAAATCTTTGACATGGGGCGATGGTGGTACATTTGCTGGACCCAGCAAACAGGTCTCTTTGGTCGGATTTTAGAATCCAGTAAAAGAGGAATGGGCATTTCAAAATTTGAGTAGTCGATCAGGTCATGCTTGGCACAAATCGTAATACACCTTTGAAGATAAGCACTATTGGACCATCCTGAACCAATTAAAGTCCCAGATGTTCAAGGTATGCAGTCTTTCTGGTTCACCAGACTGCTGTGCTCCTCTTAAGATAGAAATGGTGTAGGTCCAGATCAATCCTTTCCATGTTTTGAAGGAAAATAAATTAGTTATAAACATTATAAAATCTTTTTAAAAAATGCAAACATGTCTGTTAAAAAGAGTGGCACCAAATTATTTCCATCTATTAAGAATTCAACTGAAAAGTAAATATGAAGACCATGATACGCCAAATCGTCGCTGATTTAAATAAGCTGACTCTTTATATGCTGACATAAATATTTGAGGTATGTGATGCAATCATATTCTCATGAAAGTACTCTTTGGAAGAATCGGACAAAGTAGTTTCTTCAGCCTTGAAGTGTTTCCAGTTGCAGCCTCTTTACAACTCGAGATAAACATGGTCGTCTACAAACGTGTGACGTCCGAAACATGCTCGGAGGATACATTTTAAAGGCCAGCATGGTGAAGTTAAAATATTGCTAACTGTCCAGCAAACATCATTCCTTGACGGTTCCAAAATCCGTGCATCGCGGTACACCTTCACTAGAAGGTACTTGCTCAGCCACTAACAGCTTATAACTTGCCTTTCACTGTAGGTCTTTTAACATCAAGCGGCGGTTTGGAAGCCATGGCGTTTGTGAAGACGAAATCCGACGAGCCAAGTCCAGACGTTCAGTTTCACTTTGTCTGTGCTTCAATGGACAAAAGTCTGGCCCGTCTATTTAACATTGACCAAAAGGTAAGAGTGCTTTATTTCCACAGAAATCACAATATGTTCCCAGTATCGATGGGCCCTGTCTTCGATGTAAACGACGACCAAATGGGGCACAGTTATTAAGACTGTGTTGACTGCGTGTCAGATTGAGTGAATAAATGTAATTGGAACATGAGGGTTGTATATGTGTCAAATATTACCAAAACCTACAAAATGTGACGTTATTTGACATACCACGTACTTTCTGCTTATCCAATTCTATAATGATACACGCATTAATGAGCAATGGGCAAAATTGACATTTTTAACACGGTTGCCATGTGACCAACTATACATATCTTTTATAATTAATTCTGTGGGCACTGTGAGAGCACCGTAGCTGTGGTAATCAATGAATAGGTCTTGTGGTTTCAGGGGAGATCTGACGGATGGACAGACTACACACACACACTGACGCGACATAAACGCTCATGTTTTGAAACGTCCCTTACCTTATATAAAGATCATCTACTTCTTATTTAGATAGTTGCTCATTTCAACTGGACGTATGTTAAAGAAGGTTTCACAATCTTGCCAACTTTACTCCGCCCAAAGAGCATGGGGACAATCCGCCTGAGAAGCAACAATCCGTTTGAGCATCCTATCATCGATCCCAACTACCTGTCTCATCCTGATGACGCCAAGACTTTAGTTAGAGGTGAAAACAGTTCCAGTTATTAGGGCCTTCAAGGGCAAAGCAACTACTTTTAACAACGTATTGCGGGTAAACCAATCAATTTTAACAGAGTTATAATTCGAGTTAACCAACTACTTTTAATGGGGACATACTTCTGGTAAAGTAACAACTTTTACTAGGGACATTCTTTCGGTGAAGTGGCTACTGTTAACAGATACTTACTACGGGTAAAGCAGCATCTTTTTTCCTTTGGATCTAGTTGAGGCAACATCATTTATGAAGGATCATGTGTATTTGTACTACCAAAACGAAAGAACACAGTGAACATCAGGTTTCATCATTGTAGATTTAACGCTCACAATCTTTTACGAGTATGAATACCATTGATTTGTCAGTCAAACTGTTTTTGAACTACATATAGACAAGCTGAATTAATAACGCCTCGCTCCAAAAATATACCTTGGAATATCAATTGGAACAGAAAGACATTTTTGTTCAACAGGTGTTCGCATCGTCCAGAAACTTCATCAGACAAAGGCATTCAAGGAAATAGGAGCCCAGCTTGAAGACACACCCTTCCCGACATGCAACACTATGAAGTATGACACTGATGAATACTGGGAATGTTACATCCGGGCACTGGCTACAACAGTCTACCATCCGACCACCACGTGCAAGATGGGGAAACCAAGCGACCCAACTACAGTGGTGGATCCTCAACTGAGGTGGATGAATTTGCAAACTTCAACTATTGTATGGCGTTTGTACAAATACAATCATGTTACATTGTGTTTTCACCAATCTAAAATGATCTCCAGGAGTAGATTTGACTACAGGTCAACTACATGAATATCACCTTGATGATTGTAGCTCTGATCACATCAGAGACCAGCAACTTTCTTGGACATTCAGCTAATTCTTTTAATCCTTTTCGGGTGGTTCCGTGCTTGACTGATGGACTTGGGTAAACTAACGAATGACTAACAAACCAAATAACAAACGTATGAGAGCTCTGTTACCAAGCTGCCTGATAAATATATACAACGAGCTGTGACGGGACAACCAGAAGTTAGTTTGTTATTCGTCTTTCAAACGTTTACCTGTAGGTTTATGTTGTATGTGATGTCCCCAGTGTTGTCTGACGTTGGTCGAACATGCACTAACTGACTGTCCCAATATTGAAAAAAGTGTATGTTGGAGGACGAAAAACAAAAGAGTTCGTCCTCGTAAGATATAGTTCGTTTTTCGTTTTACGAATTTCGAATGACGATTAAGGTGTAACGAACAGACTTCCAGTAGCCACTGTGACGTGTCCGTGCTGAATCTAAGTCGTCACTTTAATCTGAATGTCGTTTTTTATCAAATATTATTCAGAGTGAAGGGTATTGCTGGACTGCGAGTCGCGGACGCCTCCATCATGCCGGCCCTCGTGTCAGGGAACACAAACGTCCCGTGCATTATGATTGGAGAAAAGGCGGCGGATATCATCAAAAGTAGCAAATAAGGCTCAGGATAATCTTGCTTCCACATTTTAGATAGATCATCTATCTCTCTCTCTCTCTAATTATTGCATATCTATCTATTTTGATGTAAAATATGTTATAAAACGCTTTAGTTATCGTACACATCACATGATGTTCATCGATGGGTTTTTTTCAATATGGAGTAAAAATTAAAAATACTTCCCCCCAAACTATTTGTGTTCTTATTCGTGTGGATTTCCAATTAGGACAGCACAAAGAACATCGAACCTGTGAGTGAATGAATTCTGAACCGTTTCTAGCAATATATTCTATCAGGACAGGAGAGACCAAAAATGGGCTTCACAAGTTCACACGTGAAGAATCAAAACAAGGTATTATCACCCCATCTAAAACATTACGTGAAATTCACAATAGAATACACAATTTCACATACTACTTTCAATAAAAAACAAGTGCAAATCGCATTTACCAACCATGCGCCACAAGAATAGAAGTTGGATTTGTATTATGCATCCACTGTCTGTGTACAGCCTTCGTGACACATTTAGGATGATCTGCCTTCCTCAATAGCCGCATGCAATTTGATGGCCTCAAAGGTCGAGAAATACAGTGTTTCAGTTACTGTCAGTTCTCTCGATTGGTGACACCATTGTTTGTTGGTTTACACCACTGGCAGTAAAATTTCAGCTGCACAATCGGGTCAGGACCAGGAAACCCAGTGATCGATAGTATATACAACGTCCCATGCTGGCAGCCTACATTGACATGCACACCATGATCCTCAATATAATACTGTGACGATGCGCTCTATATTCTGTACATATCGGCCCATCAGAAACCAAAGGACATGCTTGCTCCTACCATTGATGATACCAAAATTTGTTCACATTTGAATCTGATTTGTTGTATGGCAACCACGATTGACAGACCCGTGAAGATCCGGGGTATAATAGGTCTTCAAGAACCCTTGCTTGCCGTAAAAGGCGACTATGCTTGTCGTAAGAGGCGACTAACGGAATCGGGTGGTCAGTCTCGCTGACTGGGTTGATGCATGCCATCGGTCCCAATTGCGTGGATCGATGCTCATGATGTCAATCCCTTGTCCAGACTCGATTATTTACAGACCGCCGTCATATGGCTGGAATATTGCCGAGTGCGGCGTTAAGCAACAAACAAACAAACATATTGAAAGACCATTTGCTCAAAAAGGTCGAATCCGATTTCATTATTGCTGTTACAGTATTAGCTCAGCATTTTTTGCTGAAAATGAAACTGGTGCTCTTGAATTTTCTCCAAATGTGTTTTGGGCCCTATAAGCACCTATTCCTCACATTTGCTCATTGTCGAAGATTAACCTTGGCATATACGTGTCTCCTTAGGATGACATCAAATTTTGTTTAACATATTTTGTGAGGATTTTAGTGTTTTTGTTGAACAATTGGAAATTGTTTGGTTTTGGAAAAGCGATTCTCCTGAGGAGGAGTCATGGAACTTTGGTGTAAAGTTAGTTTAACAGTTGTACGTCGCCTATGGTGCAACAATGTTTTACAAAATATACTGAACAGCATTGAAAACGCACCAGCAATAAATCTTGAAAAATTACAAAAACAACTTGAGCAATGACCGATTTTAATTAGAACAGACATAGACGGATGATTATGAAAGACGACAAAGGAAACAGGAATACCACACAGTAATTACATTTACGTCATCAGTGTAAGGAAGACACATAGGGTTAAAGTCAATATCTGGTTTGTCCGCCAATGGCAGCAACACAGGTCATGCAGCGTCTTCTCATTGATCGAATAAGTCTGCGAATAGTGTTCTGGGGCATTCCACTCTTGACGTAGTGTATCTTCAAGTTCTCTCAGGTTCCGTATTTGCGGACGACGTGAGAGGCGTTGACCCAGGTAATCCCATAGATGTTCAGTTGGCGATAGATGGGTGACAGGGCACATTATCGTTCGCTAGGCACTGTGTTGAAACACGTGCCGTGTGCACTCTTGCATTATCTTGCTGGAAGGTGTGTATATCCTGGTGCTGATGAAAGAATGGGATGACGTCATTTGCCAATATGTTATTCCTGTAGTAAAGGGCATTAACTCTTCCAGTCGAACGTCAGCATTCTGTAAATGAAAACGGGACTCATCAGAGAACAGCACACCATGCCACTCCCGCAATCTCCAATGACAATGCCTTTTGCCCCAACGCAGACGTTTATTTCGATGTCGATCAGTGAGTATGGGTCCAACATATGAACGTCGTGCAAATAGAGCTGCTTAGCCGAGACGTCGACGCACGGTGTCAGCGCTGATCAAACCCCGTCGGCCTTGTACAGTTGCTGCAGTCCTGGTAACCAGAAGTGTACGATCACGAAGATGCAGACGAACAATATGGCGATCCTGACGTGGTGTAGTTACACGACGTTGACCCGGACGTGGTCGATCTCTGGTGGTTCTTGTCTGCTGGTATCTGCTCAGTAGCCTGAAGACTGTTGAATGATGGCATTGAAACCATTGTGCAACGACTCTACTTGACGTACCAACTTGAAGCATGCACGTTCACGTTCCTCTGCTGTTAATCTTGGCATTTCTTGTGTCAGTACCCTTTACGTCTGCAGCAACAAGTGATGTGGCTTTAAAAAGTCTGTCCTTTAAAGCCCTATTCTGCATGCTTCCCGTGAATCAAAAGACGTTTTCCATGAAGTGAACGCAATTTGTTGCGTTTTGGCGATGTCGCTTACAAAAAAATTATATACATGCTGGAACTATTTAAGGTGCAATGCTGACAGAAATGTTATTGAGATGCTGCCCTTGTTGACATCTTAAACTGTTGACTACATGTACATATCAATGCCGTGGCACCATATTTGGTCAATCAGAAGGAAATTTAACTTTGGCTTATATTGGCGTGACAATAAATTTTCATGGTCGGAAAATTCATTGGGTTCAATCGGTTCTCAGGCGTATTTACTGCTGGGGTATTTGAGTAGCGTGTTAAAAACGAGATTTGGTCCACCATCCTTTTATCACGAGTGTTTTAACAGGAATACCGATCACATTGCTTTGTACCAAAAGCCCCAGATATATATCTTGTGGATTTGTTATTGTGGACAGGACAACCCAATGACTGGAAACGTAAACAACAATCCTCACAATCACTCATGATGACCTGCAATCAGCCAAGTGGCAGAGCCTGACATTCCAGATCGAAATTCAATTGCCTGTCTCCAACAGGAATGGGATGCTTGGGTCCTATTCTGAACGAGGCTAACCATGAAGTTTTCAAAGAATGATGCTTTCACTCTGACAAGTAAATCCATACAGGTGGTTGGTCTCTTGTCTTACGCCGCACTCAGCAATATTCCAGCTATATGACGACGGTCTGTAAATAATCAAATCTGGACCAGGCAATCCAGTGATATCATGAGCATCGATCCACACAATTGGGATACGATGACATGCTTCAACCAATTCAGCGAGTCTGACCACCCGATCCCGATAGTCGCCTTTTACAGTCAAACATGGGTTGCTGAAGACCTATTCCACCCCGGATCTTCACGGGTGAAACCCATACAGGGTGATATATATATATATATATATATATATATATATATACCAACTCTAAATAAGGGGACTGATGAATGGATAGTGAAGGTGCAAAGACGATAAATGTCTGGGAGTGAAGAACAATATCTTGCCCCCCCCCCCCCCCCCCCCCCCCCGATACACGCACGACGATTGATGATTTAACATTTACATTTTATTTCAACTTGAGAATACCCTTCGACAGAACACTAAAGCTGTATTCCAGCTTGATGATGTCAGATTACACACAGCAGCAAACCTACACAACAACTACATTCCGGTTCCTCTCGAGGAGTTGGCTGGATGGACGTGACAATGTCAACCTAAGGCGACATTTTTTTTATTTCTTGGTTTACTGATATCAAACTCATTTCAAAGGTGAGACAGGCCAATTTAACAAAAAAAAGAAAGAAAAAAAGCCTCTTACGTTTCTTTTACTTGTATTTTGTCCTAAAAAGTTAGGTAGGTATGAAAAAATATATCCTGGAGTAACAAAAGTAAAATAACGCAATTTTTCAAGAAGATTGATTAAATCCATGGCACTCAGCTTGTGCACAAATGGCAAAATAACAATATTCATGTCATGGGTGGAAATGCATGAAAGACGCTGCTATTTTTGAAGCATGGGCAACGTTTAACTCTTTCAACACCAGCCTACCAGAAGATTACTGCTGTGACACCAAGTTCCCAGAGATTCTTGTGTGATAGATGAAGCCAAGATTTATCAAGGAAATTATCTGCTTGGAAAACATCTTGTACGAGGGGTGTTCATTAAAGTGAGTGAGTTAAAGTTTAACGTCACATCGGCAATATTTCAGCCATATCGTGACGAATGTTCATTAAAGATTTCCCCTTAACCACTTACAGTTATCATATTTGGTTGACATTTCACATGTGTAATGATACATGTATCTATGGGTTATATCTGAATTTGCAGCACCGAACTATTAATCTTACCACTTTTACAGGTGTTATGATCGAGTATGGTGTGACAATGGAGCCAGTAGAATATCGAGCAGTGATTAGGTTTTTATATTTGAGTGAGTGAGTGAGTGAGTGAGTGGGGTTTTACGCCGCTTTTAGCAATATTCCAGCAATATCACGGCGGGGGACACCACAATTGGGCTTCACATATTGTACCCATGTCGGGAATCGAACCCGGGTCTTCGGCGTGACGAGCGAACGCTTTAACCACTAGGCTACCCGACCGCCCCTTTTTTATATTTGAAAAGTCGCACACCAAAAGAAACTTTCGATGAAATGAAAGCAACTTATGGGGAAGATGCCCCATCATATGACGTTGTTAAACACTGCCATCGCCAGTTCAAGTGTGGTCGGACATCTGTGGAAACAGCTGCCATTTCTAGTCGCCCTCCATTCAGCCATTGATGAGGACACTATCCATCAAGTGGAGACCGCCATTTTGGCAGATCGACGTATAACTAACTGTTCCCCAGTTAACACAAGATGTCAAGATCAGTGTGGCGTCTGTGGAAAAAAATCATCCATGACAATAAGGTGTCTGCACGATGGAATCCCAGGCTGCTTACACCTTTCCAAAAGCAGGAACCAGTCAATTGCTCAAAGGATCTTTTGGACATGTGCCCAAAGAAACAGGCAAACTTTTTTGACAGACTTATCACACAGGATGAAACATGGGTCCATCACTATGATCCTGAGACTAAAGTTCAGTCGATGCAATGGAAGCATGTGGAGT
This sequence comes from Haliotis cracherodii, assembly GCF_022045235.1. Lineage (NCBI taxonomy): Eukaryota > Metazoa > Mollusca > Gastropoda > Lepetellida > Haliotidae > Haliotis > Haliotis cracherodii. The sequence goes on from NW_027266286.1 coordinate 11,755,223, forward strand.
CACCACCCCAATAGAAGGCACGTGTCCAACCCTCTGCAGGCAAGGTCATGCTCACGGTGTAGTGATGATGGATTTCTGGGAAAAGGATACCACAATTACAGGATCTTATTATGCTTCACTGCTGCGGAAATTGCGGGACGCTATCAAGCTTAAAGGGGCACTGATCTAACGCAATTCCCCGGGACTGGTTGTTGCCTTTGTTATTGTTTTTTCCCAGTGAGTACCCGGATGTAGAGCAGAAATCTAGACTAGCTCGCGACCTCTGTTGCGCCATTCGTAAGCGCATTAGTCACTTTTATGGATACCGGTAGTAATAAGAGCGTATGGTCACATTGATCAACAAAATGAAATACAGTTTTCGAGATAATAAGGAAATGTAGGTATCTTTGTGGGTAGCATCGGTAATGGTGACGAAGTTTTGATAAGTCATTTGCTTGGTAACTTTGCGATTTTCGTTTACACTATTTTGACTTGCAACACAAAGTAAATATTTCATCTGAGCATTGCTTTTTTTATAGTGTGTATATTTTTTTACTGTCAAAATGTGTAACATGTTTATTAAACGTATAAATATTCAGTTATTTTACAAAGTGACTGAAAAACATTTCCATCTGTATTATTATGATAACGAATTCCAAACATTTTGATGTTTAGTGTCATCACCAAGAGACTGAAAATGTTACGTTGAAAAGTACATTTCTATGTTGTTTGGCTTCTAATCCTACATAATAATCTGTTGTGATGCTTGTAGGCCCTTTTGATCGTCTTAATCAATCTGGACAGATTTTTTTAGTCAAAATGACTGAAATATTTACACATTTTATAAATTGCCTGAGAGAATCACATTTTACAAATTGACGGTAATCTATACACGCTTACAAAGGAAATGACCTGTGAAAACAACGTCTATCGCGCATTGAAGAATTTCCCAACCAAGACGTAGAGAAACAAGAACGAATCGGTTCAAATGAAGGAAAACAAAATGCAAATACCATAATTACAACTTACCAAATTTATGTGTATAAATAGGCAGCTTCCTTGTTCGAGGAATGTATCCGTGAATATCCACACAAAGGAATAATGTCCCACTCATCTGCAGCTATACAAAATAACTTATTCGATGTCACGTGTCTCTGTAACTATCAAATATTCTAAAAGATATATATCGTTTCGGGATATTATAACCAGTGTTCGTTTCTCAACTGATCACGTGGATTGTTTCAGGTGTTTCACATAGGTGTCAAGTCTCAAGGGTTGTCTGAGAAAGGCCACGTGACAACTATTTTCATTACGTCCACGGTTCCTAAAAAATCCACTAAATTTGATAACAATTAGCAACCAATCAACGTATTATCAGTTAACCCTTTGAACAAAGTATGTTGTTTTTACATCGGCACTTCACGCCATGATATGAGTGTATTCCCTTGGTTTTAGTAAACCTAGACATGTAAACACTCACTTTTGACATATCCACTGTGCAAGATAACAGTGATTAATCAATCAACATATTTTCTGTTAATCCTTTGATGACTAGGAACGATCCGTTGATTTACCTAAAAAAGTAAATCAACTGATCATTGATCTCTTGCTGGGCTGCCACGTGCATATTACATAACGCACATTTCACCGCACTTCAAACCTGGATTTAGATTGAATAATTACCCCAGACACAATAAATGCCAAATGAGAACCTTTGTCAGGTAATCTAAGTGGTGCTACCATTAATTGTACCTGTAATAAATTCATTAACTGAGCATCAAGTGAATGACGACAAATACACAAGTGTTGGGTTATACGAGAAAACGTGGATGACAACAAGGGAGTAGTAATCGTATTATCGACGCAATCCGAAATCCGAAAATGCTTTCACAGCACGGATACTTTTTTTTAGTATTAAACTATAACCATCTAGGGTATTTCCAAATGATGACTTCCGATGAGCTCCGCCGTTCTTTTTGTCTGTTTGTTTAGGCTGAAGAAATGAATTAACATGCGCCCTTTGTGGAATCTTTATAGATCACATTTAACCAATCAGTGTTTATTCAAAAATGCGTAAAACAAATATTGCCTCCAGCCTCCAAGTTTATTTAGCTGTCCTTGCAGACGGTAGCCCAGTCTCTGGTCACGCTCAGTTGCGTTGCGTATCATCCGGGTACTCACGTGGGAAAAAACAATAACAAAGGCAACAACCAGTCCGGGGAATGGCGTTAGATCAGTGCCCCTTTAAGAGGCGTGGGATGCTGACCAAGGGTGTCCGTCTCCTGCAAGACAATGCTCCAGTACACAACACTCATGTTGCCCAGACAGAAACGCGGTCCTGTGGCTATGAAATCCTTCCACATCCTCTTGAAATATGAAAGTTATGTGTATGGCATTATTTAAATAATTCATTAACAACTTAATGAAGTTCGTTTTAAATAAAACTAATGAAAGCTAAAACATTCATAACGTCCAGATTAAGGACCAATGAAGCAAAAACGTAACGATTTTCGGCAAATATAAGATTTCATTTAATGCACTTACTTATTTCTTTTTTATTTTCATTTGTTTACGTTTTGGAACATTATTTTAAAAAGAATTACAAATAATATCTGCCATCACCCATTTGCCGATGATAGTGGCTGTCCGCTCACTAACATGAGGAAATACCTCCGTTTTCAAACCTTCGTATGAATAACGCATATGTCGAAGGCTGCCATGTCAATATACATAAAAAAAACCCTTATATTGTTTCACCGACATAATCTGCTACAAGGTTCGTGATTGGTCAAATTCAAGCACGTCACCTCAGGAAGCCAATCAAATTACAGCAAGGGTAATTTTCAGACTTTGGCGAAAGATTTGGCTTAAATCATGTTATTCCGAACGTTTTAAGCCTAATATCGCGATCTATATTAAAAATATGATACTTTATGGATGCATAGTGCTAGGTTACAAGCTGTGACAAAGATTTCTTATGCATATATTTTGGCATTAAAAGACATCGAGTCCGAGCCGAGAAATCGAGGCCACGAAAGCCGAGATGTCATTTTACTTACGATAACACGCGATCGCACGAAAAGATGGAAATAATAACTTAGATGTCAGTTTGGCAACTTTTAGATATTTCTTTTTTTTTTTTTATTACTTTGTATAATATATTCAAACATTTGCTTGAAACGTCTTTATTTTGCTGTTTGACATGTTTGATGAGGACCCGTTGTCGAAGTGTTTATTTTCACTAACATTTCGGGAAATAGTGTCTAGTGAATAATTTTTCTATCTATAGATAAAAAATGATAAAATCACATGGAATACGTATTTCAGACATTGTGAAATGTGATAGATTTAATAAATGAATGATATGACAAGTAGGTTAATAAAATTATAAACTATTTTGATATGACTTGGTCGGTCTACCCTGCGGTGTGAGTCATGGCTTCTTGACCGGCCAACACAAGCTCCTCACAGCGATAGTACGTTTCCGGAGCTCTCTATACTATCGCTGCCACCAGTCAAAACTCCCCACTGTGAATAGGTGGCCACAACCATGCTTGGAGTTGAACTCGCAACCGAATGACCGTTATGTTTACAAACAAGTGACGACTGTCGTGACGTCGAATACACTTATCGCTGCTAAATTACTTTCTTTGTTTGTCAATTTGAATTTCTGTTTCATTAAAACTATCGCGTTATTGATATAATAAGAATGTAAGGGAGAAGTTGGTTGATTTTCCGTTAGTCTGCAATCTCGAACCAATCTGATTATAAAAAACAACAAAGTAAATTCATCTGGAAAACATGGTCAGTCGTAAACCTTTTCAAAATGAAATATGATGGCATTCCCAAAGACATAAACAAAAGTATAAACGTTACTACATATGGGGTTAGAGGGCAAATTTCAAGATTCTTGTAATGGCCGCGCCCACACTGGTGGCAGCGATGTTACCGAGAGTGTAACGAAGTTGTCACGCGCTGGGAAGGAGCTTGCGACCAACAGTGTTGAAATAGTTAAACTGGTCACCACTGCACTTTGCGTTGACAAGCTCTGGTGGTATTAGAGAAGGATCCCAGCAAGAAATGTCAGAGTTACTTCCCTTCGCATTACGCTCGACGAGGAAATGAAATCTGTTTTTGTTTGAACTTTTTGACGAAAAGATCGGCGGTAATAAAAAAGGGTAATTTTAACATTTGGACTTTGAAAGAGCGGCGCATCCGTAAACCAAGAAATAAATAAGTGTCGCCTAAGCCGCAGACTGTCGTACCTGTCACTGGCATAACGCAACAGTACACACACCTACACAGGCCCCTGAAGCAGGAAAGTGATACAACTGAAAAACTGGACCCATATAAACTCAACAACAAAAGTTCCTGTGACACCAATATTTTATCATTTTATATTTTTCAAACAGGTAAAGTTTGGTTTTCAATGTTGTAGTACATGTATGGAATCAAGTCACAAAAAACCAACTGCTACAGAAAAGCATGCATTCCATGAAAAAGTTTACTTTTATGCACGCCCCATGCATTTCACTACCCAAGAATGGGTATAAAAACATGTGCGTTAACAGCATTCAATAAGCATTGTTTAGCATCGTGACAACAACCACGCAGAAAAACAACAAAATTACGCAATTATTAAACATTACTAAATGCCACGCATGACCGAAAATGAGCGTCTGCGAGCCATTGGTATGCTTGAAGCAGGATCGAGTCAAAGTGATGTTGCAAGACAAAATAACGTCCACAGAAACACCATTTGGTGTTTATGGCAATGTTGGCAACAGACGAATGCAGTCAGAGACCATCCTCGGAGTGGCAGGCCACGCGTAACCAATGATCAACAAGACACCTGGATTCGAACAACACACGTACGAAATCGATTCCAGCCAGCAACAGTGACTATAAGAAGCATCCCTGGCCTCATATGTGCAGGGAATGTCGCCAGAAGACCTACCAGACGTCCCATTTTGACAGGAAACCACCGTCAAGCACGTCTACAGTGGTGCAGACAGCGTCTACGCTGGACGGCCATGCAGTGGGGATAAGTTCTATTCACTGACGAGTCTCGTTTTCACCTCAGACACAGCGATGGGCGGATTCGAGTGTACCGACGTCGAGGTGAACGTTACGTCAATCATTGTGTCATGGAAGAAGATCGGTTCCGGGGCGGCAGCGTTATGGTATGGGGTGGGATTACAGCAAGACAGAGGACCCGTTTGATAGTGGTAGACACACGCGCTATTGATTTGTAAATTGACATTTTTTTTTATGAAATCACACATTTTCTGAAGTCAATATGGCAAATTACACCATTTGAACACTTACAGGAGTCTTTTATCTGTTGCAAACCGAAATTGTTTCAGATTTGGTAAAAATCATAACTTTGCATTAAATCTTATTCAATGTCACAGGAACTTTTGCTGTTCAGTATATTTAAATAGACAAGGTACGTCACTCGCCATCTTGGCCGAAGTTGAAATCGGCTGTATCGTTTAAATTAAATGAAAATATATGCATGTCATGTTCACAATACCTCCCTCCAAATACGACCAACATGCCACAAACCTTCATTTTTGGCAATTTATCGCCTATATCGAGTGATTATATCGAAATACTGGCTCAGTCGCGGCTGTGGGTCACGGAAGTAAACAAATAATCTCCGCTCTCAATGGCGTCGAGTGCTGTGTGGTCCGCGCTCCAACCGTAACAAACGCACATGAGGATACCAATCAGAGCGTTCGAGGCCACTGAGTGCGGAGATTTTTGTATGCTTCCGTGAATTGGCTGGAATTCATGCCTAATTTTAGTTAGTATCAAACAAACAGAATAAAATGTGTTTAGAGGGTTAGCTAAAACAATGAAGAGAAACCTCAACTGAAAACAAAACTGATCAAGAAATAAACTGAAAACAAAATTGATAAACCATTCAAAATTCAACTGAAGATGATAATTTGGAATTACCTCTACCGCAAACTATATAAGCTGTAATACAAACTAAATTTCTATGTACATACGTACAGCCAATGTCTCAAAGCACAATCAATCTCCCCAATCCTGACTTTGATGGTGAGGTTTCACAACTATTTTGACATCGTCCTTCTCAAAGCCTTCACACAAGTTGTATTCATAAACTGCTGGATCATGTTCATACTTGCCATGTAACATTTGGGAAAGCCTGGAACTACAGAAATCACATACCCTTGGTATACACCATCATGGAAAGTGTGCTCAATATGCTTTCCAACAAAGAGAGGAAAGCCTTACTGATGCTGCTCTGTTGTAACCATGGTCATGGTTGCCTTGATCAAAACCAGGAGATTTGACCACAAGTCTGCAAGAATTCTCTTGATGTACTTCCCAGAGCTTCATTCTTATTTGAAAAGGAGAAGATCTTGGCATCTTTGTATTTCTGTTTTAGTGCTTGTTTCCTGAATTTGAGCTGCGATTCTATGGCCTTTAGCTGTTCTCTTTCTGACAATCTTGTCAGCCCTTCATCTACTTGCTCCTCACTCTGCCAGAGTCCATTGTAACAAAAATAAAACATAAAAAATAAATGTCATTATTCTGAATGGTATTCATCCTCATATCCAATATGTAATCATGACATCTCGTATAAATGTTGACATCCAGCAACTAAGATTCTTTATCACTAAAAAGTTGCTAAACACTAAAACATTCTTACACAGTAAAAATATCACCATGATACCACTAACACGAAATGGCTGCATTTTGTCTGAAGTCTGTTTTCCACCTGAAATAACAAAATATAATAAATTAGACAAAGTGGTAACGTGACTAAATCAATGGTTTTCTAAAAGGAAATCACATTATTTAAGTTGCACCTTCTGAGTATCTAACAATAATGTAAAATATTTAATCCTTTCTATAAATAATTTATCAGAAGAGTGTTCCCTGTTTTCCACATTATATCATTTCTTACCGAGTACCTTCTGTACTTTTTAATTAATAATAATTCCTAACAAAATCCCACTCAACTTTGTACTTAAAAATATAAAATAATGAAATTAGAGGATAATATCTTTAAAAATTATGCCAAACAGGGCAAGTGTTCCTGGAAATCCCCTTCTATAAATAACATGTAACAACGACCGCGCGATTGTACAGCAAGTAAGTGTGCAAGATTACCTCCCTTGGTGAAACTCTAGGCCACTCGCTTACCAAACATTTACAATACATTTACCCCAAAATATTGATGAAAATGGTTTGAAAATAAGTCAGATAACGTCTAAGGAACAAGAACAATACGTTACCTGTAGCGTATATGGCTGTCAAATTGTTTTTGTGTCTAGATTCGTAATTCCAAGCAGTGTAAATTCTTCCGAAGTAAACAACTGGGGAAAAAATGGCGATATACGCGTAATTTATGCATAAGACGTATGAACTTTGCTACAAGCCAAGTTCAAGGCTGTTGGAATTTTCCCCATGAAAACGTAAACGACACCGCTGTCATTGAGGTCAGAATGGACCCGGAACCGAGAGAGAGGTTGAGCGCGCCGCCTAGCGGTGATGGTGGCTGCTATATATGGGTCCAGTGTTTCAGTTGTATCACTCCGTGTGCGAAATATGCATCAGTCGGAAAGCGCACGTTAAATCTCCAAAGTAAGTAAGTTGTATCACTATCCTGCTTCAGGGGCCTGTGCACACACAGCACGGCTCACAACGGTAGCACTGCAGGCCGAGTGGGCCACCATTTCCTAAGGTAAGATTAGTGCTCTCATCCCTTCCATGGGCAGGAGAGAGGGTTGCTCTGGATGTGCACACACGATAATGACTTCAGATGGTATTGAAATTTGACATGCTATGTCTACATTAGCGACTAGTTTCAACGGTGGTAGCATGTGCCACATGTGTGCATTTAGATATATTTAATGAATGTTTGTTTGTTTGTTTGTTGCTCAACGCCACACTCAGCAATATTCCAGCTATATGACGGTGGTTTGTAAATAATCGAATCTGGACTAGGCAATCCAGTGATCGATATCATGAGCATCAATCCTCGCAGTTGGGATACGATGACATGCATCAACCAAGTCATCGAGCATGACCAACCGATCCCGTTAGTCGCCTCTCGAGTGTGTTAAAATTTCATGTCACTAAGTTATACGTTTGTCATATAAAAACATGCCTCTCGAGTGTGTTAAAATTTCATGTCACTAAGTTATACGTTTGTCATATAAAAACATGTCGATGGTCGATTTGGTATTTTAAAGCTAGTCGGAGAATATTAAGAAGATCAATGTAAAACATGACTGTTACAAACATAATGTAAAGCAATGGTAGTATATCCACTATTTGAGTATATTCACTATTTGAGTATTATCACAAGTGATTGATAAACACGGGGTTATAATATTGTCGGAATCGTCCAATTATATTATACCTTCGAAGGGAAGATCTACAAGACTAAACAAACAGGAGGAATATCAACATTAAGGATTAGTTCCGATTTACATCTAGTAAATCCATAAGTGACACTGTCCCGGCAAGATACCCTCATCTTTTCGCGATACCTCCCGACATATACGAAAACGCATCCGGGTATCCGGTGGCAGATACCTTGCCAGATACTAGATCCGTGGTATCCGGCATTGGACACCTCACCAGAAAGCATGCCTCCTGGAATCCGGGTATCCGGCACCGGGTACCCCAATCTGGGTGTCCAAGGATCCAGCATCAGATACCCCACCGGAAACCTCATTCCACGACGTCGAGTTAAAAATAAAAAATGTCACAATTTGGGGGGTGCATTTTGTTCAATGAAGTGTGAAACACCTAAAAATATATTTGAAACTAACCAAGAAAATTTAACTTTGCTGAAGGTATCCGGATTCAATTTTTCGAGATGTCTTTTTCCTAGTAAATAATGTTAGCCTGGGCATATCAGATTGCTGTAGTAATATTCTGTGTTAATTCAGTTGTAAATATCCCCTTATAGTTGAGATCTATGGGCATGTACTTTTGGTGAAAACATTTTTCAATTTCATACATATTTCATTTTAGATGTTCAGCATATTAAATAAAAAACTATCAGTCCTGGTATGCTGATATCCTCACACTTCATCTTAATATTCCCAGTTGGTTCTAGCCTAGTGGTTGAAGCGTTCGATTCACCACATCGGTAAAATGTGTGAACCCCATTGCTTGGTGTCACCCATCATGATATTGTTGGAATATTGCTCAAAGTGCATAACACCATGCTCACTCTGACAAAAAATTGAAATTCATTGGCTATGTGCTCACTTGGGCCTTTGTTCCTGGTGAGATTAAGAGATTATTTTGGAACAGTATGAATACTTGTTACATCTAGACAAAACCAGCAGAACGTTGACGTTTTGCCCTGGCCTGCCCATCCGATATGAATCCTATTGAACCTCTGTGGGACCTCTGTGGGACCTCCCGCCAACAGACAGGAATTGCAACAGGCCCTGAGAGACAAGTGGCAACGGATTCCAGTCCACGTTTTCCAATCGCAGTTTTCCCAATTCTCAACCACGTGCTTTCATCACAAGAAATCGGGGTTTTTTTCTACCAAGGGAGATAATTCTATGAACACATACCACTAAAATATCTCGTTCCATCGCTTTCTCCTACCGCTACAATGTCACTTCAGCTGCCATGACCTCAGCTGCAATCTCAATATTTGGCCAAATTGGACGAGGTTGTGAAACATATCTGCTATAGGAATATTAGGTCAGCTGGAATATCCCTTTGCCACACTGCCTTATTGCAGGCATGCTAGGCAAACACCTATTCCATACAACTGTCAAATTCCCCTCTGCTTCTAATATGGCCACCGATGAACTGTATTTTGGCAATGCATTTCCGTAACTGCTGCAGAAATGAAAGTGTCTAAGCTGGGCCCCGTCTCAAATATCACAACATAGCTTGGCGCCACTTGACGACGCGCATGGGGAGCCGTGAACCATCTTAGTTCAGTGTCGTGTTAACCCGGAATTTTACCCATAATTACTCTACGGTCCAGGGCGCCATTTTGGAACATGGATATAAACGGGAGTAGTGCACTTTACAGGGCGCACTTTTTCAGATCCAATTAGCGCTGTGGGGGGTTCGAACGCTAATTAATGCATTCATTATTGCATTAATTAGCCGACGCTCTACCGCTGGACCACGAGCGCTATCGCATGTAATCAGTGGTCGTTTAACGGGTAACTAGCACCCCATTAACAAGCTTATGTAATTCAGAAAACAATGAATTGCGCATGCCTGTGACGTCACTGTCCGCTCTCCCATTAATCTTTTCTTGAAACCACACCCGCCATTGTTTATGTCAACATGACCTACCAATCGGATTAACTGGATTAACGCTTGAAAATGTAAGAAATTATGGCTAACCCTTGCCCAAAGCAAGCTAACCCTAAGGACCGAAAGGGGTGTTGGATCGTAAAGACGTGTAAGTTTCCTTAAGACCGGGAAGGGGTGTTGGATCGTAAAGACGTGTAAGTTTCCCTAAGACTGAAAAAGGGTGTTGGATCGTAAAGACGTGTAAGTTTCCCTAAGACCGAAAACGGGTGTTGGATCGTGAAGCGAGAGTCACTGGAGCGTGAGTCACGGTAACGGTATATCGAGACAGCGGTAGCTCTGTAGTGCGGTAATTGACTGGATGGTACTAGGTAGCAGGGCTTCGTGACCTTACGTTCCATGATTTCTGTGCAGAGCTCTTAAGGAACGGATTGATTTAGATATTTTCCTGATCTACATACGTTACTGTAAACGTCAAGGGCCCTTTTTTAGTATTATGATCAACTGTTTGTTATGACGACAAGCATTTGCATAAGGGTCGTAATGGATTTGTGGTCAAGACAAGGTGCACAGCATCAATGGAAAGAGATAAACCCTTGGAAGAGAAGCTATGAGGAACAAGAGAAGAGAAGCAGTGAGTTGTAAATATTTGAAATTATTCTGTTTGGTGCATCATGTTCATGTAGCTATTCTGCAAATATTTCTTCAGTTTGTTTGTTCTTTATCACCGTGTTGGCATGGATGGCACAATTATCTAAGGCACCACAATTTGCTGTGCATCGTTGCATCTCTTGGGTTTGACAGAAACCGATGGTCGTTGGTTTGAATCTAGGTTCGCCCCGATTATGTTTCTAGGTTTGTCAGCATCATACACTTGCTTGTGGGTTTCATCAAAGTGGAAAACATCTAAGATCTGCATCACTTCGGGCTTTCTTCCCACATCAAGCTAACACGCCGTGATATAACTGGAATACTGTTCAAAGAGGCGATAAACCCAACTGACTTATTTCACACCACATCCAGCAATAGTTCGGCCATGACACACGGATTATAAATTATCAACTCTCAAATCTCAACCAGACAAACCAGTGATTAATGTTATGAACTCGATCCAGACGCACCAATGATGACTGATGTGCACAATATCCCACGTCATTGGTGTATGATTACGAGCGATCAGTGAGCCCACTTACTATCTCATCTATTACTTTGGCTTGTATGACAAGCATAGGTTGCTAGGAATCTTTTTAAGATATGTCAGTTAATGATTGTTTCAACTCATCAACATGTAACAATACATATCTCAAATGTTTAGTATATAACAAGACTCACATATGATAAATAAAGTGAATTTGCTGCCTTCTATCTGTAAGTACATGTTGCAACAATTCTTTTTCATTGCTACAATCTTTATACATAATTCTGCAGAAACTGAAGTCCAGCTTGAGATCCCTGGATGAGTACTCCAGGTTGACAGTCTGGAAGGACCCCTCCAGATTTCAGAAATGATTGGCAGACAGCGATGAAGAGAGTCCTGTTATTTCAATGGAGTCCGACCTAGAAGTTGTATGCCAAGTAGCACTGGGACACACTCACAAAGGCTGGTCTGGCTAATGTGAGACGACCAACCAAGGCCAAGTCGGATTGGGACCCTTCAAGGACGTTGAAGAAATTGTTGTCTTTGGCCATGTGGTAATCACTTGAAAGGAGTGATGAATGGGACTTGTTGTCTATAAATGTTGACCCAAACACCAAATAGAATGTTCACAATTCTACTAACATTATGCAACAAGGATAGAGCCCATCTGTCCTGCCCTCATATCCTGGTTCCTGTTCTTCCATGGCAATATAGAAGGAAAATGAGGTTTGAGGGCAAATAATGGTGAGCGTGGTCTACTGGTGCTTTCAAGCGAACAGTTATCCTGCTCTGTTATGAGTATTGAAGAACAGGAGGAAATTGCATACTACATCAGGAACCACCATGTGAACACTGTTCAATGTGTGATATAGGCATATGCATAAAAGAAATTGATAATTGTTTGTTGTTAATGTTTCATTAGCCAGCTGTGTAAATGGGGTTGTTCCGAGATTTTTGCCTCAGTTTGATAGCGACAGTTATTGCATTGCTTGGACATCTCAGGAATAACATATGTTTCCTCAGCTCTGGGAAAGTCTGATGACACATTGATCTGATATGTTAAAGGTCAATGTCATAGCCAGACAAAAAGTTTGTTTATGGCCAAACTGTTCCTTAGGGCAGGGGTAGTAGTTGGCAAAACGACATATTCTTAATTTTCCTCTGAAGTGCCCTTTCCTGCAGAAGTCTAAATAACTCTTATACATATAGTGGTATATCATTTTCATTTTTTTGGGGTCAAAATTACATTGAATTCCACCAAAGGACATCATATTTGGCTTTTGTGCTGGATGGCACTTTGAAATGTTTGTAAAATATTTGTCACTGTCAATGTCAAAAGTGATGACTCATGAAGGGTTGAAGTGTAAGACCAAGGCAAAAGTGAAGGTCATTCATAAGGTATTTTTTCCATTGTTACTAAAATGCCTATTTCTGGAGATATTTGTGAAGTATCATGTATGCAGTATTATATGTTACATTATTTGAATACTCATGTATGAGCAGTGGTAACAAATCACAGTTACTTAATTTCAATGAGTAGCATAAGCCATATTTTCATTGATGCATATTATTCTGCCAAGGGCCTTCATAAGTGGTATATAAGTGATATGAAGCCCTTTACAATTGTTTTTGAAAAAGTCGCAACTGATATTGAAGGTCAAATTAACTTTCAATGTCTTTCAGCAAAAACGTTCACAGTAACTGAGGAAGAGCTCTCTGTTGTGCGATGAAATCTGGTACATGTCACCCTCAGAGTGAGGCATATTGTGTTTCGAACTTCAATGAAGCTGTATGTCTAGATATAACAAGCACTTGTACCGTTACAAATAATCTTATTATCATCTCACTAGGACAAAATGCCCAAGTCAGCCGTCATATAGCTGGAATATTGCTGAGTGCGGCGTTAAACAACAAAAAACAAAACCCAAGTCAGCACACAGTCGATGACTTTACACTTTCTCTCAGAACAAACTGGAAGTCTGAACATGAAATTTAAGGAAATCATCATACATGTATTAGAACTGATGTTTGTTCATTAAACAGCTTAACATCTAAAAAGAGTCATAGATAAAATTGAAAAATTGTCTTCTCCTAAAGTACATGCCCATAGATCTCAACTTTAAGGGGATATTTACAACTAAAATAACACAGAATTTTACTGCAGCTATCTGATATGCACAGGCTAACATTATTTACTAGACAAAAGACTCGAAAAATCGCATCCGGATACCTTCAGCAATGTTAAATTTTCTTGGTTAGTTTCAAATATATTTTTAGGTGTTCCACACTTAATTGAACAAAATGCACCCCCAAATTGTGACATTTTTTTAGGTATCCGGTGAGGGATCTGGTGCCAGATTCCAGGAGGCATGCTTTCTGGTGAGGTGTCCAATGCCGGATACCACGGATCTGGTATCCGGCAAGGATGCGTTTTGGGTAAGTGTCCGGAGGTATCCAGAAGGGATCCGGAATCTGCATTTTTTTTGCTGTGATGGTAACATCACTAGCTGACATTGATTCATAAGCACATGCTAGTGACGCAATCGCAATCGAACAATGGACTCTTAGCAGAGATTTCTTGCTTTAGGTAGGACAGTATGTGTTTTCGCCAAATCAGGGTGTCATCACTGATTTTCAGTGATCCCCTTTATGGCCAATGAATTATGTTTCATCAGATAATCGAGACTAATTATTCTCTGGCGTTGACATATGTATATTTGGGAAGGGTTTTATAGTTTCTGTTTACCCTATAAGATGTCTTCAAATCTGGGTCAAGGAATAAGGTGCATCTGTTGAGTTGCAGAGTAGAACAGTTAACACAGGCGGTTGTGTATTCTTGTTGTTGATTGTGATTTTAGCTTAGCGACACAGCTCCACAACTTCGGTGAAGGCTTGACGTGTTTAACATCGAGCAACCTGTTTCTTCCGTACGGAACGAAACACACGGGGCTTATTTAAAATTTCTCTGAGCAAATCATGACCATTTCAACAAATGTTTTATTAAATAATTGGAAAACTGGCTGAGGTGTATCGTATTTATATGAATTGAACAAAATGAGTGTGAAGTGTATTTGAAGTGAATTTATTCGAATGTGTATATTCATTTACAAGTTGTATGAAAAGGAAAACTTGTTGTGATGCATAGAAACTGCACCAAAATGCCCTTGTCTTGTGGTACGAGCATGTCAGTCTGGTATCAGCACAAAAAGGAAAAAGCGAAGAAATCCAGTTCATGATTTGATTGGAAACACTATCTTTCATAAAGAGACTTCACGTTGAAACCTAAAACCAAATAATGTTTACAGTTCATGTATTACCCATTGAGTTTCCATAAGTCCCAGTGGTTTGTCTGGCTGAGACAAAAAGGTGACTAAACACATGAGCAACGGTCCACACAATCGAGCAAACTGACCCGCAATGAGCCAGGTCACAGGCCGATACCATCCGATTAATTCAGTTTCCTTGTCCGGCAGGATATGGGTTTGACAGCTTCTATTCCGACCAAGGCTGGTTATTCAGTTGAATGATAACGGGGATGAATGGTATGTTTAGTTTTCATATCGACATGAAGCTTATTTTGAAGTGCTTGGCTTGCTGAAAAAGCAGAAATAATGTAACCAAATGTAAAGAGGGAACATACTGCACACGACCGTCTATTTTGACAGAATATTCAAAATCTGAATAAAGGAACATGGGCTTTTCAACGACGTCACTGCTGCTTGTCATCAATGTTGCAATCCTCGCTATCTTCATCGGTGTCTCCGTCTTTCCTGTTGACGACAAAGGAATTCTTTCCCCAGAACTGAGGACGTTTTATGACTATATCATAGGTAACATACATATATTCGAATATTTCTGAAGTTCATCTTCAAATGACTGCTACATTTTGTACATCCTCTTTTGGTTCGTTACTGTAATGTAACAACAATTGCTGTATGATGATGTATTGTTAGTATTGAATTATGTGGTTCAATTGTGGCATTACTGTTTGGACGACCACAGCAAATGATTAATTGAGGTCTGATTTGTGTATGGTTTAAACAGTATTCAATTTCACAGTTGGGGCAGGGTCCGCAGGGGCTGTTCTCGCGTCTCGTCTGTCCGAGAATGGTGACGTGACCGTCCTGCTGATCGAGGCTGGCGGTGATGACCGAAACCAGAAGTCGCTGGATACTCCTCTGATGGTAGCCTCTAACCAGATGGACAAATTTGACTGGGCCTATTTGACCGAACCTCAACAACATGCACATTCAGGACTAATAGAAAAGGCAAGGTTAACAAATATGTCTCTGAAAGCACGCACCTCCCTGTTGTCCTATTCTAGTGAAGGTCGAAGTTGCAGTTTTTATCAGATCATATATTAATATATTCACATGCACATACAGTTATATTCGTACATTGCATCATTCGTGACTGCACATGCCCCATTTTCAAGGTTCTTGGTTTGCTGATTGAGCATGCTCTGTCTGCCATGATTTGAAAGAGCGTCACACGACTGTTATTCAGGAGTTGTTAGCTCAAGGTTACACAATTTAAGGCCTCATTAGAGCTTTCAAATGTTTTATGGTAGACATGCGTAGGGCATTTCATAATGTGACCCAGCGGTGACATAAACCGTGATAACATTTGATATATTTTACGCTGGTGTTCCAGTAGATATATGAAGATGAATTTCAGAGGGGAGCATGGCCACGTGGTAGAGTCTTGGGAGGAAGCAGCCAGTTAAACTATATGCAGTATGTCAGAGGGCATCGCCATGACTACGACAGCTGGGCAGCCAGTGGCAGTGAGGGGTGGAGTTACGAAGATGTTCTCCCGTACTTTAAAAAGTCGGAAGACATACAAATTGACAGATTAAAAAATTCAGGTAACTATAAAACTATATACATCATTTACATTTCTCATGTCGATATTATCACCACGTGCAATTCATTATCACTGGGCTTTAAAGGCAAAATAGGTGTGACAATTATATGAATGGATCACTGAAAATTACTGATGACACCAGGTGTTCACGAAAGAGTAAGCATGTTCGGCCCTAACCGGTGGCATCCGACACACACACAATTCGCATAAAAACAGTAATTGATTGTGCACTTGTGAAAATATCACTTCACTATTGCTGAGTGCGGCGTGAAACAACAAACCAACAAAACAAACCTCTTTTAGGTGAAGAAAGCTGACTCAAATTCGGATGAGACAAAGAGTAAACATAAAACCAAAAGTACTTTACTCGTTAGCTGACTTGGTCGATGCATGTCATCGATCCAAATTGTGTGAATCGATGCGCATGATGTCAATCACTGGATTGTCCGGTCCAGACTCGATTATTTACAGAACGCCGTTATATAGCTGGAATATTGCTGAGTGCGGCGTTAAACAACCAACCAACCAACCAACATACACGGAAGAATAGGCCTTCCGCAACCCATGCTTGCCGTAAAAGGCGACTGTGCTTGTCGTAAGAGGCGACTAACGGGATGGGGATTGGTTGATGCATGTCATCGTATCCCAATTGCGTAGACCGATGCACATGATGTCAGTCTCTGGATTGTCTGGTCCAGATTCGATAATTTTACACACCGCCGACACATAGCTTGAATACTGCCGATTGCGGCAATAAATAGTAAACCAACAAACGTAAATAGCAGGGGAAGAGGTATTGTGCTTTCTTTTTGTTTGTACTGAGATCAATAAAAACTTCAAAAATCGCCGTTACTAAATTTACACTGTTTTTTTCTTGGGTTTCCCGCTTTTCATGACAGTTGACAGTGTGTGAAAGATTTCTGTTTGTTATCAAGACATAATGTATTTTTCTTATTCATCATCAAGAATACCATGGCCGGGGAGGCCCACTGACTGTGACGGAAGTGAACGCAATACCCGTCGCTGACTACTTCATCAAGGCGGGAATTGAACTCGGATTCAAGAAAATAGACTACAACGGAGAAAATCAGGAAGGTAAGTTTATGTGCGAAGGAACGTACGTACGGAGTTTGTCTGTGTCTGCATGCGTTCGTTTTTGTCTTTGAGCAGTGTGGCTATGCGCGTGTTTGTCAGTTTTGTGTGTCTTAGCTTGTTCCTGAGAGTCTTTTTCCACCTGTAGGTTTCTGTGGTTCTGCGTCAGCCTTCCTGTCTGTCCGGGTGCCAACCTGTCTGTTGTGTGTGTATGTTCAGTCTGTCAGTTTGGCGAGTCTCTATTAGATCTACTATTTAAATAGTACGGAAGAAATCGCCTGACTCGACCACCCTCAACAACCTTTGAATTACATCCGGAGCACCCTATTGGTGGAATTCTGCTCATGACGGTTTTGTTTCGAATATTTTCTTAGTCCTGTAGTAAGGCAAAGGCACGTTGTAATACGTCATTAATGCCAGCTGTAACTGTTTCAGGATTTAGTAGATCTCAGGTTTCAATCAAGAATGGCGAACGTATGAGCACATCCAAGGCGTTCCTGTGGCCAGTGATAGACAGACCCAACCTACACGTCTTGGCCAACAGTCACGTCACGAAGGTAGCTAGTGTACTTCACCCGTCCACATTCCTCTAGGATACGCATTCGTACATACATCACACATCAGTTCAGTACTGAGTTTGGCCAGTTGTTTTCACCAGGTAATGATAAACAAGAAGACAGCGGTTGGTGTCGAGTATGTTAAAGATGGCCGCCTGTACAGAGTTCGTGCTTCAAGAGAGGTAATCCTGTCAGCTGGTGCAATTGGATCGCCACAGCTGCTGTTGCTGTCAGGCATCGGGCCAAAGAAACACTTGGAGGAGATGAAGGTGAGAACTGAGCATTGATCTCTTTATGCAGTTTATGTCTAATTCAAATTAGTAGATCGGATTGCTGTTCTCTCCAGAAACATCACAGATGTAGGTTTATCTAAAAGGAGAGTCGACTGTACGATTCCTACTTTTTCCTGAGCATGTGTTTATGAAGCGCTGTCAAAACGTGATGATACCAGGTGTTCGTGAAAAGGTGAGCCTTTTCTGCCAGAAGAGAATTGATCAAGAAAAGACGTATGAGGAATGACGACGTTAATATACTGAACAGTTTTGTTACACATGATAAGCGTTAGACTTGAACGTTGCATACTATTGTAGATGTATGTGTGTTACGTCTAATGCCGCAATGAGCACATCCACGCTCATCTTGTATAGTATATCTCCATTCTGTAATGATAAATAATCTCGACCCATTCACCACATGTTTCGGAAGCGATGTTGCCATCTCCTGCCCTGTCAGTAACGTATGAGTGCAAATTGATAGAACGGCTACTTTATGCTCTTTAGCCAACTCATGTGACTGAGTTGTGTCAGATTAAATAACAATTTATTTGTTAAGTGTGAGATTTTGCTCCATAATTTGTACCTGGAACGTGAATAAGATTCATATAAATTCTTTGAATATTTCTTATAGAAAGACATGCCTCATCTTCTGTTTTAAAAGTATCAATTGTCAATTCATGTTGTAGATTACTACTATTGTGTTTAAGAACGAGCATACAACATATATTTCTTTTTCATTGTCCCCATTTTTCCAACTGTGTCTTCCCGTTCTCAGGGAACTAATGTTTGAATCTGGCCGAAACTGACCATGTCATTTGAAACAGCCGCTTTCTCCCAGTAATATTCGTTACAGCTGCTTGCCTTGATTGACTGGTCCTATGATCATTGTTTTGATCCCACTCGCCGTTAATCGGCTACTGCCTTTGTAGGCTGTCAAGTTATGTGCATAAATTAAACAATCGCGTTATTCATGTCATGCCACACTATGTATTCCTACACCTGGAATGTTGATCAATGTCGTCTTTTTTGTCTGCTTTGATATATACACCTGTTTTTGGTTAAACTATTGTAGATAAAACATGCTTCTGTTGTCGAATTTACTCGGATTCATACAATTTGCACATCGGTTTTTCGATTCATACCTCAATGAACCGAAAATAATACCCAGTCAATCCTTCAGATTACTAAAGTCCCAAGTGTGTTATAGAATGAAAACAATACTTATATTTCTTCATGAGGATTCCGGATTAGAATAGATCGCCAGCAACCTATGTTTGTCTTAAGAAGCGACTTACCGATTTACCGACAACTCAAATACACAAATACGATCAGCTTTCACCATCCCTTGGGTTCAACAAGTCTCACTGTCTGATCTCTAATGCAAGAGAACCAGTAACTTCCATACATTATAAGTACATGTGTGCCAGAGGCTATTATTTATTGTCTTTTCTTTGCATGTGTTCCTGACGGGTTTGTGATGGGTGCCACTGGTGGGGCGATATACGCTTACCTTTCCGCGAACACATAGTGTCACCACTCTATGATGTTATTATAAACACATTCTTAGCAAATGGTCGGAATCGCACATTGAACTATTGTGATTTCTTATATTTTTTACTTATCCTGCATTACTCTTTAATGCATTCACTGCTTACCTTAAGACAACTAGAAGGACAGCGCAACTGCGAATGTCCTGGGTGAAGAAATAAAGGTGTTGTTCTGAAGTCCCAAATACTGACCTTTCCGTCGCTGTCCTGTGACCTTGATGACACCTAAGGTCATCTTCTCATCACTGCTTGTCGCAGTACAGCAAGGACGTGTCCCAGCGGAGCTCTCCTTTTGGATTAATTTAGACCTTCATTGTTCGTTTACAGTCCTAAAATGGATCTGTGATGGGTGATGTATTCTTTTCATATACTTTCCCCATTTTGTGTAGTTTTATGTGAATTAATTTGGCGAGAAAAGGCTCTTGTCTCTTTTTTCCCGCCACATATTTGTTGTTCGCCGCTATTTTGAATTGTGTTACAATCGTTTGCCTGCCAAGGTTTTCAAATTGTTTACAATTCTCAGCTACATATGTATAACATTCTTGTGTTCCTAAATTCTACTAGCTTTGGCGTAACAGTGAGTTGCGTACATATAAATTATTTTATCATATAATGGGTAGGTTTCTCGGCAGGATAAAGCCAACAGATAAAAACGATATACGTTGGGGTCATATGCGGATAGAGATGCAAATATCAAAGGTCAAGGAGGACTACTTTCACTGTTTATAAACAAACATGGCGTCGCCCTCGCCATTAGGCGATCGAGTCAGAAATAACCATCGAGTATCTGAATAAACTACCGAGATAATTGCTATGACAATCAAAAGAACAGTCTAATATACTGAAAATCAGTGTCTAACTCTGACGTAGCTAAGTAATTTATAACGTTTGGCAACTAAATTTTAAAACAATTTTGCGAGGGCACGAGGCCTAGCCAAGCAGGATCAGTAGCCATATCTGTCCTTGTAGACCTCTGCGACTTGAAACCTTCTCCACAAATTAGAATAGTTGGATTTGTCCGAAACATGTTTGAATTGTTACCTTGTTTCTTTTTGTTGCTGTGTGTACATTAGACTAGGGTTAGAGTAGCTTCCCTTCGACAAAGGGCAGTTACTCTGGCGGACAGACCGATGGACTGCCGCGAAAGGCAATTAAAAACAACTGTTGTTTTAGTATATGTTGCTTTGCCACTGTATAAGAAACCGATTTAGTTGGAACTATATTGGCTACTTTCACTGTCCGACCGACACATCACTTACCCTGTGATGTAATAAATATTAATGCGCGCATTCCAGGAAAACTCGTAATGTTTGTGAGAGAGGGAAAGCAATTTTAAAGCACGGAATTCAAGAATGACATATGATAAGAGGTTATCACGCTTGTGTGTTTGGGGATGGTAAATATCCTGTATTAGGAATAAACACTATGTATTTAGCTCGCCAAGGCTCGCTAAATACAATGTTTATTCCTAATGCAGGATATTTGCTATCCCCAAGCACACTCGCGTGAAAACCTCTATGTATACATTTTCAACTCGTTGAAAATATGTTTGCCGATAGATTGATATCAAATCTACGGCTTTCTTCCAGTTCCGCTTTGTCAACAGTTCTTTAATTGCGTACCTATGTTTGCGCGATTGTATTATTGGCGTGGAAAAAATATTACCAAGATTATCATCCACGTCGGTTGTGTTACACGCATATGTGTTCGCCAAAATCCAAAAGTAAATAGCTTTTGTTTACATTGAGTTGCGTATATAAAAATATTGTATACACTTTCAACTCGTAATTTGCAGATAGATTATTGTTTAATTCTACGGCATTCTTCCAGTACAGTCTCATCAACAATGGTCTAATTGCATAACTTATGCTTGAGCTTTGTGGTAATTATCGTGGAAAACATCTTACAAAGATTATCATCCACGTTGTTTGATTTGCGCGCAGATGTGCTCTCCAAACTCTAAATGTAAAATTTAGCATTGGTTTACATTGAAAAATATTGTATGCCCTTGCAACTCGTATTTTTGCCAATAGATTATTGTTCAATTCTACGGCATTCTTCCAGTACCATTTCTTCAAAAATGGTTTATTTCTGTAACTTATGTTTGCGTGTTATACATATTGTCGTAGATGTGCCCGCCAAATTCTAAATGTAATTTTTGTATAAATCTCTCTCCAACGAGTTTTACAATATAAAAGCAGGTTACTCACAATCATATTTTGCAGTAATCCCGTCGTGAGACGAGAGGAATGTTACAATCGCGGAATAGCGAAGGACATGGTTCGGTCATAACCACCCAGCCGTTATCGGCAGTAATATGACGCCCGTAACTGTGACTGCAGAAGTACATCCTCCACCGAAATCAACAATACCGGAGGATTTTGTGAGTATCGTAACTGCTCCTATTTTTCAGCCGCCAGACACTTTCAGATCTGTTAAATCTGAGACGTCGGCGACAGCACCAGCGTCTCAAGATGCTATGATAGGGGTAGCATAGCAACCCATGGTCCAGTCAATTCCTTTGAGGTTTGTGTTTCAGTTACCTGCGCCGAGCGCAGCGCCTGACTTCTACCCAGGCGCCACTATTACGCAAGCGACGCACGATTCCAGCTAAGCACTGTTCCAACATATCCAGCGCAGCAGATGTACGCTCAGGCGTCAACAACGTTCCCGTACGCTAACTGCACAATGGTCCAAGCGCTTCTACAATGATCCAGTCATCACCGATGACCCTAGTCTCACAGACCTGCGTTGATCGCAGCGTCTTGCATACCGATCAAGGTCTCTACAATGACGTCAGTCAAAGGACTTACAGTGTACTCGGTTACGCAACCGGCACAGGATAAGCTTAGCGATGTTCCAACATACTAGGCACAAAAGAAAGCGACTACATCTGCGCCTAACGTATGCCAAATACCTAATGTGTTTTCTGGTACAGCATATATCTCTGGGCAGCAAGGACATGACTCCTTATCCAGGCGGGTCATCAAAGCCTGCTGATAGGGAAGGCACTACGCACCGGAGCAGATCACCGGCTTAGCATAAATACCCGATTGGGTAGTAGACCGCCTCGTGTCAGTGAAGCCCCCCCCCCTGGTAACGGAGTAAATAAGAGGGACACCACGAGGTCATTGGAGGAAGACTTCTCCAAACTCACATTTGCTCCGTCGTTTAAGACACCAACATCGTCAATATTTGCGGTGGATCATGATCTATCAGAGGATAAGCCTATCTGATCAGATCACTTCCAAACTATGATGATTTCCCTGCAGCGTCAGATTGACCACAGGAAAAATTATCTTGAGACCGCTCTGACCGAGATTACCGTTACAACCAGACTTTACAGTTTTTTCTACTGAGATTCTGGTTTCAAGGGCAAGCTGCTACGTCAACCTTGGTCATCTACTCCCCTGTTCATTGAACAGATTGCAGACACGCACGCCAAGTTCCCAAAACGCTTTGAATGACACTGTGCTCAAGACTTCAGAGCACATCTCTTTTAGTCTATACCAGTGGGCTGGCAAGTCAGGCAATTATAAGCCCAAACGCGCGTCTCTCAAGGGTTTTATCCTCACATCACGGAAGGATACTTCTGGAGGTTCGACACAGGTTTTCGTTAGTCATTATCTTCGCGTTGTGGCTCTTGGGGATGACAAAGGCGTGCGAAGTTGGACCCTCTGGTTGTCACCCAGCATGTTACCAACCCCTGACGCAAATAATGAACTCGTCCTATACAGAGCCAGTCTACTTCCATGTGCAGTCACTCAGTCGCCGCCAGTGGAAGAATATTAGACAATCTTGTTTGTGAACGACGGCTCTATGACATAGTAAGTAAAGAATTAGCTGATTAGCTATAATTTTCTTTAATACTAAGTATGTATTGGGAATATCTCTTTAATTCATATGTTTCCTATCTTTTTTATTTTTTTTAACAACAAGCGTTTTTTATGAACTTTTCTGATTCAAGGTTTAACGACCAACTTGTGTCGTGTTGAAGGGTGTGAATTATTGAGGTTTCTGTATTCTGAAGGTTGACCCACCTCCAAATCGGCCGACATAGATGCATTAAGGAGTAATGCAGGATAAGTACAAACATTAGTAAAATCTAAATATTTTTTTTACATTTGTATACTTATCCTGCATTACTACGTTTAAGGCCCACCCGTCGCAAGACTTGCGGCTTCACTTTGGCTTCAGAAACCTCAAGAGTATGTTTTTCTAAGAGCTTGGGCGACAGGCAGTGCTGTGAAGATGACCTTAGGTGTCATCAAGGTCACAGGATAGCGACGGAAAGGTCAGTAATTGGGACATCAGAACAACAACTTTATTTATTCACCCAGGACCTTTCTTCTAGTTATCGTAAGGTAAGCAGTGAAAGCGTTAAGGAGTAATGCAGAATAAGTATACAAATGTAAAAAGTATTTAGATTTTACAAAATTATTGAAATAGTTTTGTGGTGTGTACTTCAATATACAGATTCCAGTTCACGCTAGCCTCCCAGTTGGTGACAGCTTACAGGATCACATGTTCGTCACCATGGTATCGAAGATTCAGAAGCCTATTTCCCTAACGACAAAGAAGTTAGAGTCAACCCTTACTTCAATCGAATATCGTGCATTAAAATCAGGTAATATTTGCCTCAAGGCGCGTATTTTCCTGAACATTTTTAACTTTGTTTTATCAAACACTTTTATCATGAATAACACATCTTCCCATTTTTTACGAATTCTGTATGGCAGGTCCACGAATTCGAAACTACTAACGTCATATGTTAACGGACGTTTGTTGTTTAACTCTGCACTCAGTAATATTCCATCGATTTGACGGCGGTCTGTGAATCATCGACAACCCAGTGATTGATATCATAAGCATCAATCTACGCAATTGGAATAAGATGTCATGCACCAAGTCACTGAGCCTGACCACCCCATCCCGTTAGTCGCCTCTTATGACGAGCATGGATCCTTAGTGGTTCTGATTGGATAAGATCGGGTATTCCAATTAATGTATATGGGTCATAGTGTGCTATAATATCCAAGAATAAAGAATTTAAAACAAGAACGTTCCAACAGCTTTGTCAGCATGGTATCATAATTCATAATACACTAATATTACATTATAATATGGTCAATTTTACTGAATGTTGTCTTCTTTCTCGTCATAGCATGAGCACCAAAAAGTCTATACGCACAACGCGGATTGATGAGCGATACTTGAGATGAGTTCGCATTCTCGCATGCTCATTTAGTACAATGAGTCCAAGTCACTACAACGACAGACACTCAGTTCTTCAGTTCCTTTGGTTGAAAGCTTAATCACTGGCAACAAACGTCGTTGTCTTTATCCGAGTCCATGTATAAATAGCTAAAAATTGTTACATGGCTTACTTACGAGGTTGAGAGGTGGTTGTGAACATGTTGTAACTGTCTGTATAAGCACGAGGCGATCCCAACTGCGATTTTCGTCGATGTCTTCTTGGAAACCTTTGCTGTTATGTGTGAAGAGGGAGAACAGAACACCTGATGTGTATTGGAAAAAGTACACTTGTTTTCAGTTTTTGTTTCTTGAATGTACAGCTGTGAACATCTCCAAAGAACAGGCCGGAATTTTTTGTTGACGATCTTATTTTTTACGTGGGTGCAACAGGAGCCTCAATAGATAATTTTTTCATTTCTTCAATTTTTGCATCGTTATAAGTGACGGTTTCCTCGAGTTCTGTAAATACCGAGGTCGAAAGTTGTCTTCTTGAGAACATCATGGTTGAAGGGATATATTCCACATTTCAGGAAGAAACACTGCAAGTAGTACATTGTAAATGCAGCACGATCAGCCTTGGAAGCCAAGCTATAAGCTGAATACTCGTAGACACCCGAGGTTGCGTTCTGACATGTATTTGTGATGCAGGTTATAAAAAATCCTTTGAATAGGACCGGCAATACCAACGGGATGATATTTATCTCCTTGTCCTGTCTAATGAAAGAAACCGTGATGTGGGCAATATATCCATTATAAGTAAAAGCGAGGAGATTTTGTCCATAGTTATAAGTATCTCTGCTGTAATTTCAGAGATTTTCGACAATATCATACAAGTTGTAAAATGAAGACACCAAAGGCTGGAGCTATTGGAATATTGCTCAACATAAGGGACGGTTGACCGTTGAATACATCCCTTATGTCATACAGTCTTGTGGATAACTTTGTTTAGTGTAACGGTTTCATTGTCTCTTTAGTTCTATTTCAGGATGGTAAATGAGTGGAGAGGAATTGCCTATTTGAATATTATTGGCCGATATCCAAACATCGGTATACCTGAATATAAATGTATGCTGAGTTTGCCAATGCGAGCAGAAATTCCGATTCATATGCATTACGGAAATATATCAACATGGAGGGAAGTACAGTTTGTGCCATTGGGGGAAACCTCGTTTTTGAAAAAAACTTCTGATCTCCAAATTTCACATGGATGGTATCAATGAGGTCAAATCCAGCATCACATTGATTTTTTTCTCAGAGGTAAAAGGTGAAGTGAACTGCAGTATGATATCTCAGTCCGAAGCTTTTCAAGAAGGCACGCACGCACGCACGCGGGTTGTTTTTAAGTGCAATAGTCTTGATTTTTTTATAATTGTCCCATGGATCTAAGAATAAATGTTCTCATTTGGGTGAGTAATGTACAAATTTGGAAAATCAAGTGTTTAACAATTGAGCTTAGTTCTTTTCTGCAAATGCTAAAAGCCAAAAGCAAAATCTTTGAGTCTTTGAGAATTGATTTTCACCTGCATCGAATATTTCTGAGAATATAACGAAATTCATAACGAAAATGGGCATTTTTATATGTGCAGAAGTCATTCAGCTCATTCTTGGCAAAATGGTTCGTTATATAAGTACATGACTGTTGGCCCATCTTGACCAAATTACAGTCCCAGACATTCCAAGCATGAAGTCTCTCTGGTTCGCCAGACTGCTATTCTATGGTAAAGGTCCAGACTTTAAAGCTTTAATTGTCAAGATACCCCTTGATTCTCTGAGGTAAAGTTAAAAGAGAGTGAGTGAGTGAGTTGGGTTTAGCTCCGCTTTTCACATTATTCCAGTCATATCACGGTGTTAAAGTTAAAAGTTGCATTGCAGACTGGAATACCATCCTGACAGCATCACATGCTTTATTTTTACGTTCAGAAGTGTAATTCCGATATCAATCCTTTTCATTTTTGCAGGAAAAGAAAAAAGTAACATTATAAAAAAATTAAGGAAATGCAAACATATATCATATATAAGAGTGGCCCAAAAGATTTCCATCCTTTCGACTGAAAAGTAAATATGAAGACCATAATCATGATGCGCCAAATCGTCGCTGATTTAAATAAGCTGACTCTTTTTATGCTGATATTTATATTTAAGGTATGTGAGAAAAGTTTCCAGTTGCAACTTCTTTATAGCTCAAGATAAACAAGGTCGTCTACAAACGTGTGACGTCCAAAACATGATCGGAGGATACATTTTGAAGGCCGCCATGGTGAGGTTAAAATGTTGCTAACTGTTCAGCAAATCATTCCTTGACGGTTCCAAAATCCGTGCATCGCGGCACACCTTCCTTAGTGGGTACTTGCTCAGCCACTAACAGCTTATAACTTGCCTTTCACTGTAGGTCTTTTAACCTCAAGCGGCGGTTTGGAAGCCATGGCGTTTGTGAAGACGAAATCCGACGAACCAAGTCCAGACATTCAGCTCCAATGTGTCTGTGTTTCAATGGACGAAAGTCTTGCCCGTCTGTTTAACATTGACCAAAAGGTAAGAGTGCATTATTTCCACAGGAATCACAATATGTTCCCAGTATCCATGGGCCCTGTCTTCGTACTTTCTTCTTATCCAAATCTTTAATGATACATGCATTAATGGCTGAGCAATGGGCAAAAACGACATTTTTAACACGGTTGCCATGTGGCCAGCTTTACATATTTCTTATAATTAATTATGTGGGCACTGTAAGAGCACCGTAGCTGTGGTCATCAATGAATAGGTTTCAGGGAAGATCGTATGGACGGACTACACACGTATACTGACACGACATAAACGCTCTTGTTTTGAAACGTCCCTTACCTTATATAACGATCATCTACTTCTTATTTAGATAGTTGCTCATTTCAACTGGACGTCTGTTGAAGAAGGTTTCACAATCCTGCCAGCTTTACTCCGTCCAAAGAGCATGGGGACAATCCGCCTGAGAAGCACCAACCCGTTTGAGCATCCTATCATCGAGCCCAACTACCTGTCTCATCCCGATGACGTCAAGACTTTAGTTAGAGGTGAAAACAGTTCTAGTTATTAAGGACTTTCTTGGGCAAAGCAACTACTTTTAACAAAGACTTATTTTTTGGCGGGAAAACCAATCACTTTTAACAGAGTCATAATTTGGGTAAACCAATTACTTTTAATGGGGACATACTTCTGGTAAAGTAACAACTTTAAATAGGGACATTCTTTGGGTGAAGTAGCTACTTTTAACAGATACCTACTGCGAGCAAAGCACCATCTTTGTCTTTGGATCTGGTTGAGGCAGCATCATTTATAAAGGATCATGTATATTTGTCCAACCAAAACTGACTTCCACCTTCAAGCATGACAATGAAACATCCAGAACACAGTGAACCTCAGGTTTCATCATTGTAGATTTATAAATACTGCTTGAGTATGAATATCATCGATTTGTCAGTTCAAACTGTTTTTGAACTACATATAGACATGCTTAGCTCCAAAAATATACCTTTGAATATCAAATGGATCAGAATTTAAAAGACATTTCTTTTCAACAGGTGTTCGCATGGTTCAGAAACTTCATCAGACAAATGCATTCAAGGAAATAGGAGCCCGGCTTGAAGACACACCCTTCCCGACATGCACCACTATGAAGTATGACACTGATGAATACTGGGAGTGTTACATCCGGGCACTGGCTACAACAATCTACCATCCGACCACCACTTGCAAGATGGGGAAACCAAGCGACCCAACTACAGTGGTGGATCCTCAATTGAGGTGGGTGTATTTGGAAAACTTCAACTATTCTATGGCGTTTGTATATATACAATCATTTTACATTGTGTTTTCACCAATCTAAAATGATCTCCAGGATGTGTTTGTCTTCAGGTCAACTACATGTCTACTACCTTGAATTTTTGTAGCTCTGATCACATCAAAGACGAGCAACTTTCATGGACATTCAGCTTTATTATTTTAATCCTTTTTGGGGCGTTTGTGCTTGACTGATGGACGTGGGTAAACTTGCCTTCGTGTTGTGTTGGTATTCAAAATGTCTATTAGTTTGTAAATGTATTTAGAAAATAACAAACGTATCATAGCTCTGTTACCAAGCTCTCTGATAATAATCATCTTCACGAGGCAAGGGAGTTAACAGACTATAAAAGTCCAGTTTCCACCCTTGCCGAACTAGGCTGGTATTATGGAGTTAAAGTTTGGCTGGACTAACGAGTCTGTGCATAGTCCAATCAAAATCGCACAACGAAACTGAAATCCGGTTCGTGAACTGTAATGCAGAGCTCGGTCGATTGCAGGACTTGCAAAGCATGTGCACCACCAACTCGTTGTCATCAGATATTTTCCAAATCTATTCATTTCTTTAATCAAAGTGCTCACATGATTTGATGCACTTCGCGATGTCAGACCCGTTTTATCACAATATAGATCTTGATTATCGATCAGATCGTCTTGACTGGGCGCCGCCATTTTGTTTGAAAGCAAATGCAAGTGATACGAGTGAGTGAGTGAGTATGGTTTTACGCCGCTTTTAGCAATATTCCAGCAATATCACGGCGGGGGACACCAGAAATGGGCTTCACACATTGTACTAATGTCGGGAATCGAACCCGGGTCTTCGGCGTGACGCGCGAACGCTTTAACCACTAGGCTACCCGACCGCCCCTCAAGTGATACGAGATGAAGAGAGGAAAAGCATAAAAGGCATATTACTTGTAATAGCCACTAGGGGCGCTACGATCGAACCCAGGAATTCCAGCCAATGTCGGCAAGGGTGGAAACTGGACTTTTAAAATCAGTTAACTCTCTTGCCTCGGAAAGATGGAGAAATAAGTTTGTTATTCGTCTTTCAAACGTTTACCTGTAGGTTTATGCTGAATGTGATGTCCCCAATGTTGTCTGACGTCCCTCGAACATGCACTAACTGTCTGTCTCAATATTGGAAAAAAGTGATTTTTGGAGGACGGAAAATAAAATAATTCGTCCTCCACAAAAATAGTTCGGTTTTCGTTTTCCAGTAGCCGCCGTGACGTGTCCGTGCTGAATCTAAGTCGTCACTTTAATCTGAATGTCGGTTTCAATTTAATATTTTTCAGAGTAAAGGGTATTGCTGGACTGCGAGTCGCGGACGCCTCCATCATGCCGGCCCTCGTGTCAGGGAACACAAACGCCCCGTGCATTATGATTGGAGAAAAGGCGGCGGATATCATCAAAAGTAGCAAATAAGGATAATCTTGCTTCCACATTTTAGATAGATCATCTATCTCTATCTCTAATTATTGCATATCTATCTATTTGAATGTAAAATATGTTATAAAACGCTTTGTTATCGTACACATCACATGATGATCATCGATGGGTTTTTTCAATCTGGAGTAAAAATTAAAATACTTCCCCCAAAACTATTTGTGTTCTCATTCGTGTGGATTTCCAATTAGGACAGCACAAAGAACATCGAACCTGTGAGTGAATGAATTCTGAGCCGTTTCTAGCAATATTTCTATCAGGACAGGAGAGACCAAAAATGGGCTTCACGTGTACACTCAAAACAAGGTGGGGGGCACGGGTGGCCCAGTCGTCTAAGGCGCCGCGATTCGCTGTGCAGAGTTGCGTCCCTTGGCCACGCCAGAAACCTATGATTGTGGGTTCGAATCCCGGTTCGCCCCGATTATGTTTCTAGGTTTGTCAGCACCATACCCGAGCTCGTGGGTTTCACCGAAGTGGTAAACGTCTGAGACCTGCATCACTTCGGGCTTTCCTCCCACATTAAGCTGACACGCCGTGATATAACTGGAATACTGTTAAAAGCGGTGTTAAACCCAACTCACTCACTCACTCACTCAAAACAAGGTATTATCACTGCATCTAAACCATAACGTCAAATTAACAATAGAATACATAGATTGTATACATATAGAAGAGCACAATTCCACATACTTCTTTAAAAAAACCAAGTTCAAATCGCATATTCCAGCCATGCGCCACAATTATAGTAGTTGGTATTCGTATTATGCATCCACTGTCTGTGTACAGCCTTCGTGACACAATTAGGATGATCTGCCTTCCTTGATAGCCGCATGCTTAGATGGCCTCAAAGGTCGAGACTGGTCTCTGCATGAGACAGATGTGTTTCCGTTTCTGTCACTTGTCCACACTGACTTTTGTTCTCCCGGTTGGTGACACCATTGTGTGTTGGTTTACACCACTGGCAGTAACATTCCAGCTGTACAATCGGGTCTGGACCAGGAAAACCAGTGATTGATATTATATACAACATCCCACACAGGCGGGGTACATTGGCATGCAAACTATGATGCTTAATATAATACTGTGGCGATGCGCTCTATATTCTGTACATATCGGCCCATCAGAAACCAAAAGCCATGCTTGCTCCCATCATTGATGACACAAAAATTTCTTCGAATATGAACCTGATTTGTTGTAAGGAAGCCACGATTGACAGACCCGTGAAGATCTGGGGTAGAAAAGGTCTTCAGCAACCCTTGCTTGCCGTAAAAGGCGACTATGCTTGTCGTAAAAGGCGACTAAAAGGGTCGGGTGGTTAGGCTCGTTGACTTGGTTGCTGCATGTCATCGGTCCCAATTGCGTGGATCGGTGCTCATGATGTCAATCACTGGATTGTCTTGTCCAGACTCAATTATTTACAGACGGCCGTCATATAGCTGGAATATTGCTGAGTGCGGCGTTAAAATACAAACATATGGAAACACCGATTAAGGCCATTATTTTGTCATGTTTGTTCCAAATGTTATGAAAGTCGGAAAATGTTTAGTAAGTAGTGTGACTTAAGATATATGTTCTGTTTTTCACGATACATTAAATTTTGACTTTGATCTGCCTGACCATGCCTCTAATTCTTCTCAAAATCCAGTCACTGCTCTTTGAATATACCAGTAGACCAATGAATCTCTAAACTTCACTTTTTTCATCTTACCAACGATACCCTTCATTTGCTCAAAAGGCTCGAATCCGGGTTTTCATTATTGCTGCAACATCTGCGACTAGATTCAACTGTGGTAGCATGTGCCACATGTGTGCATTCAGATATATATAATGAATGTTTGCTTATTTGTTTGTTTGTTGCCCAACGCCATACTCAGCAAATTCCAGCTATATGGCGGTGGCATAAAACAAGTCATCGAGCCTGACCACCCGATCCCGTTAGTTGCCTCTTATGACCAGCATAGTCGCCTTTTACGGCAAGCATGGGTTGCTGAAGACCTATTCTACCCCGGATCTTCACGGGTGAAACCCATAAAGGATCATATATATATATATATATATACATAATACCGACAAAAAATAAGGGAACTGATGAATGGATAGTGAAGATGCAATGACGATAAATGTCTGGGAGTGTAGATCAATATATCGTCTCTCCTCTCGATACGCGCGCGACGATGATGATTTAACATAGCGTAATTTTATTTCAACTTGAGAATACCCTTCGTCAGAACACTAAAGCTGAATTCCAGCTTGAAAATGTCGGATAACAAACAGCAGGACCCACAACGGCAAACCGACACAACAACTATATTCCGGTTCCTCTCGATGAGTTGGCTGGATGGATGTGACAATGTCAACCTTAGCCGCAGACTGTCGTACCTGGCTCTGGCATCACGCCAGAGCACACACAGCACGGTTCACAACGGTAGCACTACAGGCCGAGTGGGCCACCATACCCCACGGTCAGATTAGTACTCTCATCCCTTCCATGGACAGGAGATCGGGTCGCTCAGGATGTGCACACACGATAATGATTTCAGATGGCCTTGAAATTTGACATGCTATGTCTACATCTGCGACTAGTTTCAACTGTGGTAGCATGTGCCACATGTGTGCATTCAGATATATTTAATGAATGTTTGTTTGTTTGTTTGTTCGTTGCTCAACGCCATACTCAGCAAATTCCAGCTATATGCCGGTGGCCTGTAAATAATAGAATCTGGACCAGGCAATCCAGTGATTGATATCATAAGCGTCGATAAGCGTCTTGGGATAAGATGACATGCATCAACCAAGTCAACGAGCCTGACCACCGACCCCGTTAGTTGCCTCTCGAGTGTGTTAAAATTTCATTTCATTAAGTGATGTTTGTCATATAAAAACATGTCGGTGGTATCAGATTGTGTCACTTGACGACTTTGTATTTAAAGCTAGTAGGAGAATATTAAGAAGATCAATCGAAAAATGGACTCTTAGCAGAGCTCTCATTCCGGTAGGACAGTACGTGCTTACACTTTTCGAGGAATTCGCGTGTCATCCGGGACTTCAGCGTTCCCCTTTAAGGCCAATGCATTATGTTTCATCAGATACTCGAGACTGATTATTCTCTGGCGTTGACATATGTATATGTGGAAACGGTTTTATAGTTTTTATTTACACTATGAGATGTCTTCAAAACTGGGTCAAGGAATAAGGTGCATCTGTTGAGTCACAGGGTAAAGTGCATTCGTGAACTGTCATCACGGTATTCTTGTTGTTGATTGTGACTTTGGCTTATCGACACAACTCCACTTCTTCGGCGAAGGCTTGACGTGTGTAACATCGAGCTAGCGGTAAGAAACACACGGGGCTTATTTAAATTTTCGCTGAGCAAATCATGACCATTTCAACATATGTTTTAGAAAATAATTGCAAAAACGGCTGAGGTGTATCGTATTTATACGATTAGAACAAACTGAGTGTGAAGTGTATTCAAAGTGTATTTATTCGAATATGTATATTCGTTTACAAGTTGTATGAAAAGGAAAATCTTGTTGAGAGGCATAGTCACTGCGCCAAAATGCCCTCGTCTTGTGGCACGAGCGTGTCAGTCTGGTATCAGCACAAAACAGGGTCAGTGAAGGAATCCAGTTTATGCATTGATTGGAAACACTATCTTTCGTAAAGAGCCTTCACTATTAAACGTTAAAACAAATAATGTTGACAGTGCATGTATTTCCCATTGAGTTGCCATAAGTCCCAGTGGTTTGTCTGGCTGAGACAAACCGGTGAATATACACATAAGCAACGATCCACACCATCGAGCAAACTGACCAGCAATGAACCAGGTCACAGGCGGATACCATCCGGTTATTTCAGTTTCCTAGTCCAGCAGGGTATAGGTGTGAAAGCTTCTATTCCAACCGAGGCTGATTGTTCAGTTGAATCATAACGGGGATAAACAGTATTTTTAATTTGCATGTAGACATGGATTTTAAAGTGCATGGCTTGTAGGAAAAGCAGAAATAATGTAACCAATTGTAAAGATTGAACATATTGCACATTGTCAGTTTGACAGAATATTCAACATCTGAATAAGGGATCATGGGCTTTTCAGCGACGTCACTGCTGCTTGTCGTCAATGTTGCAATCCTCGCTATCTTCGTCGGTGTCTCCGTCTTTCCTGTTGACGACAAAGGAATTCTTTCTCCCGAACTGAGAACGACTTATGACTATATCATAGGTAATATTCATATCTTCGAATATTTCTGAAGTTCATCTTCAAATGACTGCTACATTTTGTTCAGCGTCTTTTGGGTCGTTACTGTAATGTAAGAACAATTGCTGTCTGATAATATTATGTGAGTATTGCATTATGTAGTTCAATTGTGGCATTACTGTTTGGACGACCACAGCAAATGATTAAGTGTGATCTGTTTTGTGTATGGTTAAAACAGTATTCTATTTCACAGTTGGGGCAGGGTCCGCAGGGGCTGTTCTTGCGTCCCGTCTGTCCGAGAATGGTGACGTGACCGTCCTGCTGATCGAGGCTGGCGGTGATGACCGGAACCAGAAGACACTGGATACTCCTCTGATGGTAGCCTTAAACCAGATGGACAAATTTGATTGGGCCTATTTGACCGAACCTCAGCAACATGCACATTCAGGACTAATAGAAAAGGCAAGGTTAACAAATAGGTCTCTGATGGCACGCACCTCCCAGTTGCCCTATTCTAGTGAAGGTCGAAGTTGCAGTTTTTATCAGATCATAAATTAAGATATTCACATGCACATACAGTTGTATTCTTTGTATCATTCGTGACTGCACATGCCCTATTTTCTTGGTTCTTGGTTTGCTGATTGAGCATGCTCTGTCTGCCATGATTTGAAAGAGCGTCACACGACTGTTATTCAGGAGTTGTTAGCTCAAGGTTACAAAATTTATGGCCTCAGTAAAGCTTTCAAATGTTTTATGGTAGACATGTGTAGGGCATTTCAAAATGTGACGTACCAGTGACATAAACCGTGATAAGATTTAATATATTTTACATTGGTGTTCCAGTAGATATATTAAGATGAATTTCAGAGGGGAGCATGGCCGCGTGGTAGAGTCTTGGGAGGAAGCAGCCAGTTAAACTATATGCAGTATGTCAGAGGTCATCGCCATGACTACGACAGTTGGGCCGCCAGTGGCAGTGAGGGGTGGAGTTACGAAGATGTTCTCCCGTACTTTAAAAAATCGGAAGACATACAAATTGATAGATTAAAAAATTCAGGTAACTGTAAAACTGTATACACCATTTACATTTCGCATGTCAATATAATCACCACGTGCAATGCATTGTCAGCTGAAAGCTCGTTCTAGACTAAGGCGCTTGTTAAATGTAAATTTAATGCTACTTTGAAAATAGCTTAAGTTGAGGCCCGTGGTCAGGCTCGTTGACTGTTGTCTTGGTTGCATTTCATCATATCCCAATGACGTAGATCGATGCGCATAATGTCAATCACTGGATTGTCTGGTCCAGACTAGACTATTTACACACCACCGTCACATAGCTTGAATACTGCCGATGTCGGCATTAAATAGTAAACTAACAAACAAACGTAAATAGCAGGGGAAGAGACATTATGAGTCCCGTTTTCTTCGAACTGACTGAATAAAATACTTCAAAAATCGCCGTTTCTAAATTTACGCTGCCTTGTCTTGGGTTTCCCGCTTTTCATGATAGTTGGCGGTGTGTGAAAGATTTTTGTTTGTAATTGAGACGTTAACGTTTTCTTCTTATTCATCATCATTTTCAAGAATACCATGGCCGGGGAGGTCCACTGACTGTGACGGAAATGAACGCAATACCCGTCGCTGACTACTTCATCAAGGCGGGAATGGAACTCGGGTTCAAGGAAATAGACTACAACGGAGAATACCAGGAAGGCAAGTGTCTGGGCAAGGGAACGTGCGTGTGCGTGTGCGTGTGCGTGTGCGTGCTTGTTTGTCTGTGTCTGCATGCGTTCGTTTTTTTGTCTTTGTGCAGTGTGGCTATGTGCGTGTTTGTCGGTTTTGAGTGTCTTTGCTTGCTCCTGAGAGTCCCTTTTTTTTCCACCTGTAGTTTTATGAGGCTCTGCGCCTGCCTACATGTCTGTCCGGGTGTCAGCCTGTCAGTTGTGTGTGTATATGTCAGTCTGTCAGTTTGGCGAGTCTCTATTAGAAGGAAGGAAGGAATCGCCTGACTCAATCACCCTCAACAACCTTTACATTACATCTGCAGGACCCTATTGATGGAATTCTGCTCATGACGGTTTTGCTTCGAATTTTTGCTTAGTCCTGTGGTAAGGCAAAGGCACGTTGTAACACGTTATAAATGCCAATTGTAACTGTTTCAGGATTTAGTAGATCTCAGGTTTCGATTGGGAACGGGGAACGTATGAGCACATCCAAGGCCTTCCTGTGGCCAGTGATAGACAGACCTAACCTGCACGTCCTGGCCAACAGTCACGTCACGAAGGTAGTGTACTTCACCCGTCCACATTCCTCTAGGATACGCATTTGTACATACATCACACATTTATTCAGTACTGAAATTGGCCAATTGTTTTTACCAGGTAACGATAAACAAGAAGACGGCAGTTGGTGTCGAGTATGTCAAAGATGGCCGCCTGTACAGAGTTCGTGCTTCAAGGGAGGTAATCTTGTCAGCTGGTGCAATTGGATCGGCACAGCTGCTGTTGCTGTCAGGGATCGGGCCAAAGAAACACTTGGAGGAGATGAAGGTGAGAAATAAGCATCGATCTCTTCATGCAATTTATGTTACAATTTAAATTAGTAGATCAGATTGCTGTACTCTCCAGAAACATCACAGATGTAAGCTTATTAGTTTTCATCCAGTATAATGTCACAGTAAACATTGTCCTAATCATGCAATCACCGTCCGTGTGATATAGTTGCTTTTATTGAGTGAATGTGTTTGGAATAACTCTGCTTTGAACAATATTTCGGTAACATCATGGTGTGTCAGCATATTTTGGAAGACGCCCACACAAACCGAGATCGAAAAGAGTTTGCCCACATTGACACCACAGACGCTGCACGCTTACAACAGATGTTACATTTATCCCTGGGAACATTTTCAGACACAGCAGTAGGTGATATCAAGGCCACTGCAACCTTTCTATGATTTGAATATGACGAAACTTCACAGACATTCTTTTGTAGTGCCTTAATCACATTAGTTTAAGAGTAGCCTCTGTGTATGGTCAAGGGTCGCTTCAGGTCACACTAAGAATATGGCTCATGACATTTTGGTTAACCATTTTTCAAATATAATCCACAAGACCCTTTCTATAATCATAAGGCATATCTGTTAAAAGGAGAGTCGACTGTACGATTCTTACTTTTTCCTGAGCATGTGTTATGAATCGCGCATGTGTTATGAATCGCTCTCAAACAGTGATGATACCAGGTGTTCGTAAAAAGGTGAGCGTATACTGCCAGAAGAGACTTGATCAAGAAAAGATGTATAAGGAATGACAACGTTCATTTACTGGACAGTTTTGTTACACATAATGAGCGTTAGAGCCTTGCATACTATTGTAGAATGATGTGTGTTTCAGTAATTTAGCTCTAATGCCGCAATCAGCACATCATCTAGTATAGTATACCTCCATTTTGTAATGATAAATACCCTGGACCCATTCACCACATGTTTCGCAAGCGATGTTGCCATCTCCTGCCTTCTGTCACTA
This sequence comes from Haliotis cracherodii, assembly GCF_022045235.1. NCBI lineage: Eukaryota > Metazoa > Mollusca > Gastropoda > Lepetellida > Haliotidae > Haliotis > Haliotis cracherodii. The sequence continues at coordinate 11,793,198 of NW_027266286.1, forward strand.
ACGTATGAGTGTAAATTGATTGGATGGCTACTTTATGCTCTTAACCCTCATGGTGCCTGGACGTCAGTCAGCCTGCAAACCGCTCAGTGCCGCACTGTGCTGACGTCGCGGTTACAAAAACGTATACATTGTATTAAAAGTGTTGCAACGTCTTTATTTCTTCACACAGTGTTACCAAATTGTATAACATGCAACCCGAGTTGATTGTCTTTCCAACAGTATCTAAAGTCACCAAATCCAAAAGATCTATGCACTGCCCAGCCATCGATAAAAGTGCTGGTATTATAAGTTTCCTAATTTTCCACATTAATCGTAATATGGACGCACCCGAATATGGCAAGCAAAGTCAAGTAAGCGCCCTTGTTTGAAATCTAAATGACCAATAATTCATATCTTTGGCAAGTACATGTCCTAACAGTGATAGACATATGATATTTATGTTGAAGTACACATTCACTGAGAATTTTCCGTGAGTTATATTTACCGATAATAAATCCCGATGAAATTGTGCGTGTTTTTGACGTCAAAACAAAATTGACGGAAGTGGTCGTAATTAATGATCATACGCAGACTGTTTCAAAGATTATGTCCCAAAACGAATGACAGTTTGGAATGTATATCTTGAAGAAATCCCGGTTACGTCCATGTATGTTTCAGTGACTGTGCTCTTTTATTAGTTATAAAAACAACTTCGGGGTAACTGACATCGTACATTTTCAAAGGACAAAATGTGAAAGATCGCTAAACAGCCCTAACAATACTCAAATTGACATCGCTCAATATCGGGCATCATTATTATTTCTTAATAATTAACAAGATTATACTAACGTTACACAACCCAAGAGTAAGTACATGTAGATTCAATCAAAATTGTTGAAACGTTTTCATGGGCAGCAAATCTATTCAACAAAACTATTTTCGATCACTCGCAACTCGGGCGCCATATGTCATTGTTTCACTATGGCCACCAGAAAACATACATCCTCGTATCAGCTCGTATTTCGCACTTGGCTGCCTAACTTTGACCTTTGCTCAAAATATACTTGTATGGCCAGTCCATGAAATACCACTTTTTCTTTCATTTATTCATTTGATTTATAAATACGACTTTAGAAGTGTATTTACACCTAGCCAGGTATATATGTACATGTACATTTAAGGACATACGTGATAGTTTATTTCCACTAGTTTCCCATTCCATCCCATTCTACTAAAGGAAAAGTTTGAAATAGATAATGATCGTAGGTCAATGAAAGTAATGGAATTATTTGTCATAAAAGGAAAAATATATTCTTGGTATTGAACTTCGAAAATTTAACCAGCAAAATCTTTAATAAAAATGGTTTATTATTAATTTTGGCCAAGCTAAACTACAGCTTGGAGGGAATTTTATACAAATTAAAATGGTGAAAAAAAAACCCACAAGAATGCATTGATTTTGCTCTTAGACAAATATTTATTTAAAAAAAAATATCTATTTCATACTTAGGATACAAAACAAAGTGGAATTTAATTACTACTATGTCACCGGTCGAAGTATTTGGTAATTTAGATAATGCAAAGTGAAAAAAAAGACATAAATATAACTATATAAAACATCAAAACGAAATCACATTTACACTGAAAACTTTTTGTCTTTCAGAAATTGATTATCTATATATTGTGAGTAGATCTAATTACTTTTACTGTTTATGTTATAAATTGAACCATTCGAGATTCCAATAGATGAAGCTAAAATGTTAAAAATCTGGGTTGTTTAATATTGGATCCATTTTGACAGCTTTTTCACTGTACTCAACTAAATGCACATTATATTTTTGGAATATCAAGCATTCAAACAGATATGAAAAGCACATGTCAACATACCAAAATTAGACAACTGCACCAAATATTCGAACACTGTTCGTCAAATGATAAGCGGTCTCATTCACTCGGTCGCCGTAGACATTTTCCAATCGTGATGTTCTAGATATGCTGTCTAGTTCAGTCAAAGAGAATATTGTTATTTGGAAAATGAAACCACGTGTATCCATTATACTACCACAACATTAGATCAGCTGTTTCATGTGACGTCATCCACGTCACAACACGCGAGGTCAAATCACGCGCACCTGTCCAGACGACAAATTCATAGCGGCGGGAAATCACCGACCGTCTATTAGCCTATTTGAATACAATTGCAGATTGTAACGAAATAAAATAAATTTTAATCATTGCTGACATTTCCGATGACATATCAAATAAGAGTTGAAGACTTGCAATTGATTATCATACGTTAATCGAGAGTACAGTGTACATAAATAATTTGTAAATCTAATATTAATTTTTGATCTAATATCCATGGCAGAATGTTTGAAAACGAGCTATAATATATTCCATTTTCTGAAGAGATTAGTAATGTGTATTTGATGATATATATGCATACACAATTGGTTATCAATTATCTCCTACAATCACAGCATGTACCATGTACATTAGACACATGGAAAATACTATTTCAGCAAACCAATCACAGCGCCATTATCACAGTTTCAATGAAACGAAAAACAGATCGAAATCGAACTTTACAACACATCGTATCCATAAGCGGTTAACCCAAATGCAAAAAGGTATTGCTGGCATCATTGTAGAAGTTATGTTGATGTTTTCAGTAGTTGCATTAGGTTTGTACGCGTGTACCATCGACAGAAACGGGGGCCGAGCTACCACATGTGGAACCGACCTTGACACAATTTGTTTAAAATCTCCATTTGCGACAAAATGTGAAACAGTTAGGGCAAGTCACTCACACGGTCAGGTAGTTTGATCAATCACACATGACTCTTAGTCATTTCATATGAGAAAAGTAGCAGTTATTTGTCTGAACGGGCGAGTATGTAGGACAACCGGTAAACAAGAAATCGCGGCACTGCTATGATGCGAACGTGTACTGTTCATCACTTCGGGCTTGGCCATTCAATGTTTAGGTTTTGATCATGAACCTCCTGCCCATAAATATACACAATACCAACTTAATATTAACGATTATATCTATCTTTCCGTATCTTTGATTTGAATATTTTCTGTAAATCAGCATCATAAACAAAAAGACAATCTGCACTGTCGGTTGGTATGTAGCGCCGTGCTAAATCGCCATGACACAGTCGATAAACATATGCAATACTTGGAACAAAAAACTACCGTGGCCGACTAAACGTTAGTACTCTTACGCCAATAACTGTACAGTGGGGACAAGTAAATCATTTCTGATCAGCCCGATCAGATTTCTTTTTCAAATTGGCTGTCTGATATAATAATAGTTACGTGTATGTGACATGGGTGCATAATAAACATTGCCTTCATTCGCTTGGTGTTCAAACATGGCAGAAAAAGATCGAGAAGCGCGGTAACCACATTACTAATCTCGCCATATTTCGCAATCCGTAGCACTGCATAAAATATGATTTACAAGATATTAAAGTTGAGATGATTAGGGTGATGATGGTTATAAATTCATTCAATGTACGTCATAAATGTAATGGAAATATACACTGTCGTTTTCTCATGTGTACCGACCATTCCGCCATTACCGATAGTCGATAAAAATATACAAAACGTGTAAATAAACTTGTTCATAAAGGAGTGAACAGAATTGTATTTACGTGAATAAGTATACAGTTGGGAAAAATATGTCTTTCTGATCACTCAGGTCATATTTGTTCTTATGAACAAGGATTTTATCTGAAAATATTGACGCGTATGTGACATTGGTGCATAATCAAAATTCACCGCCGTTCGCTTGGTGTTCAAACATGGCAGAAAAGGCCGAGAGGAGCGGTAGCCACTTTACTAATCTCGCCATATTTCGCAATCCGTAGCATTGTATAAAGTATGAGTTAAACGATGTTAAAGCTAAGATGATTGGGATGATGATGGTTATAGTTTTGACTTTGCGCACTCCGTGTTAAATATCAAAATTCACAGTTTAAAAAGGGCATTTTCTCGGGACCATATATGGTCCCCTGGCACTATGCGGGTGTGAAAAGTGAGGGACGAACATACAACTTATATTTCTTTTTCATTGTCCCCGTGGGGATTCTTCTCGCCTCTTGCCTTGATTGACAGGTCCTATGAACATTGTTTTGATCCTACTTTACTTTGTAAGCGTGTCAAGTTATATGCATAAATTAAACAATCACCTGATTCATGTCACGTCACACTATGTATTCCTACACTTGGAATGTTTATCAATGGCGTCATTTTTGTCTGCTTTGATATATACACCTGTTTTTGGTTAAACTATTGTAGATGTTTCCGTTGTCAAATTTACTCGGATTCATACAGTTTGCGCATCGGTTTTTCGATTCATACCTTAATGAGCGGAAACAAAATACACAGTCAGATTACTTAAGTCCCAAGTGTGTTATAGAATGAAAACATAAGTTAGATTTCTTCTTCATGTCCCCATGATGATTTCGGGTAAGAATAGATCCCCAGCAACCTATGTTAGTCTTAAGAAGCGACGTATCGATTTAACGACAACTCAAATACACATTTACGATCAGCTTTCATCATCCCTTGTGTTCAACAAGTCTGACTTTCTTATCTCTAATGCAAGAGAACCAGTAACTTCCATCCATTGTTAGTACAGATGTGCCTAAGGCTATTACTTATTGTCTTTTCTTTGCATGTGTTTCTGACAGGTTTGTGAAAGGTGCCAGGTTTCCGAGAACCTATAGTGTCACCACTCTATGATGTTCTTATGAACACATGCTTAGGAATTGGTCGGAATCAAACAGTGGACTAGTGTGATTTCTTACAATTATTGAAATGCTTTTGTCACTTGTATTTCAATATACAGATTCCAGTTCAAGCTAGCCTCCCAGTTGGTGAAAGCTTACAGGATCACATGTTCCTCACCATGGTATCGAAAATTCAGAAGCCTATTTCCCTCACGAAACAGAAATTAGAGTCAACACTTGCTTTAATCAAATATCGTGCATTGAAATCAGGTAAGATATATTTCCCACCAGGATTCATTCAAGCATATATCCCTCATGTATCCCCAAATGAACGCATTTTAATGTGTATTTTCATGTTCAGTTTAGAATGTATGTAGTCAAACACTTTTATCAAACAAAAACACTTCTATCCATTATTTACGAATTCTGTATGCCTCGCACCATCTCCTTCGCCTGTCTAATGAAAGAAACTGTGAGGTGGACAATATATCCATCATAAGTAAAAGCGAGGAAACGTCTTCAGGAGTCATAAGATCTTCGCTGTAATTTCAGAGATTCCACCCACAATATTGTAAAAGTTGTAAAATGTAGACACCAAAGGCTGGAGCTTCTCGGATATTGCTCGACATCAAGGGAAAGTTGACCATCTGCTATTTAAGTACAATATTCTTGAACGTATATTCTTAAACCCAATTCACCTCACCTCATACGAAATTTGTTTTCATTTGTGACAAACTGTTGGAAAATCAAATGTTTTGACATAATTGAACTCAGTGATTTTTTGCTGCAATTGCTAAAAGTCAAATGCAAATCCTTTGAGTCTTTGAGAATTGATTTGATATTAATTCCACTTATATCGAATATTTCTGAGAATATAACGAAATTCCTTCCTTGTTTGTTTTAAGGGTTATGGTTAATCTTTGACATGGGGCGATGGTGGTACATTTGCTGGACCCAGCAAATAGCTCTCTTTGGTCGGATTTTAGAATCCAGTAAAAAGAGGAATGGGTATTTCTATATTTGAGTAGTCAATCAGGTCATGCTTGGCACAAATCGTAATATACCTTTGAAGATTAATACTATTGGAGCATCCTCAACCAATTACAGTCCCAGACGTTCCAGGTATGCAGTCTTTCTGGTTCACCAGACTGCTGTTCTCGTCATAAGATAGAAATGGTGAAGGTCCAGACTTTGAAGCATTTATTGTCAAGATACCCCTTGATTCAATGAGATAAAGTTAAAAGCTGCATTGCGGACTGAAATACCACCTTCATTGACATCATCACATGCTCTCCTTTCACGTTCAGAAGTGTAATTCCCATAGCAATCCTTTCCATGTTTTAAAGGAAGAGAAAAAAAGTTACATCATTGAATCTTTTTAAAAAATGCAAACATATCTGTTAAAAAGAGTGGCCCAAAAGATTTCCATTAAGAATTCGACTGAAAAGTAAATATGAAGACCATAATGCGCCAAATCGTCACTGATTTAAATAAGCAGACTCTTTTTATGCTGACATAAATATTTGAGGTATGTGAGGTAATCATATTCTTATGAAAGTACTCTCCTTTAGAAGAATCGGACGAGGTAGTTTGTTTAGCCTGGAAGTGTTTCGAGTTCAATTCAGTTCTTTATTTATGTACATGTGTAGGCCAGCGGCCCATGGTACAATATTTAGTCCATCATTAACATTTATAGGCTTAGTGTTTGGAGTCTAACATTCATAGCATGGTATATAAAAGTGTTGCAACCTCTTTATAACTCAAGATAAACATGGTCGTCTACAAACGTGTGACGTCCAAAACATGATCGGAGGATACATTTTGAAGGCTGCCATTGTGAAGTTATAATATTGCTTACTGTCCAGCAAACATCTTTCCTTGACAGTTCCAAAATCACACCTTCCTTAGTAGGTACTTGCTCAGCCACTAACAGCTTATAACTTGCCTTCCACTGTAGGTCTTTTAACATCAAGCGGCGGTCTGGAAGCCATGGCGTTTGTGAAGACGAAATCCGAGGAACCAAGTCCAGACGTTCAGTTTCACTTTATCTGTGCTTCAATGGACAAAAGTCTGGCCCGTCTGTTTAACATTGACCAAAAGGTGAGAGTGCTTCATTACCACAGGAATCACAATATGTTCCCAGTATCCATGGGTCCAGTCTTGGGTATATACACTGACCAAATCGGGCACAGTTATAAAGACTGTGTTGATTGCTTGTCACCGTGCTCAAATTGAGTGAATAAATGTAATTGGAACACGAGGGTCATGGGTTGTATATGTGTCAAATATAACCAAAACCTACAAAATGTGACGTTATTTGACATACCAGATACTTTCTGCTTATCCAATACTATAATGATACATGCATTTATGGCTGAGCAATGGGCAAAAATGGCATCGTTAACACAGCTGCCATGTTACCACCTTTACATATCTTTTATAATTAATTCTGTGGGCACTGTAAAAGCACCGTAGCTGTGGTCATCAATGAATAGGCCTTGTGGTTTCAGGGAAGATCGTATGGACGGACTACACAAGCACACTGACACGACATAAATGCTCTTGTTTTGAAACGTCCCTTACCTTATATAACGATCATCTACTTCTTATTTAGATAGTTGCTCATTTCAACTGGACGTCTGTTGAAGAAGGTTTCACAATCTTGCCAACTTTACTCCGTCCAAAGAGCATGGGGACAATCCGCCTGAGAAGCACCAACCCATTTGAGCATCCTATCATCGAGCCCAACTACCTGTCTCATCCTGATGACGCCAAGACTTTAGTTAGAGGTGAAAATAATTCCAGTTATCAGGGCCTACAAGGGCAAAGCAACTACTTTTAACAAAGTCTTATTGCGGGTAAACCGATCACTTTTAACAGGGTCATAATTCGAGTAAACCAACTACTTTTAATGGGACATACTTCTGGAAAAGTAACAACTTTTACCAGGTGAAGTATCTTCTTTTAACAAGAACATACTGCAGGCAACGCAGCATCTTTTGCTATGGATCTAGTTCAGATGAGGCAATATCATCTATAAGGGATCATGTATATTTGTCTATCCGTTGGTAGATTGCAGATGTCTAACAGCCAGAACAAAGTTAACACCGGAAGTAGAATTCGAATTCACGCCCACAATTTTGTTCATGAAATTGGCACTTTTCTATGAGTGTAAATACCATTTATACACAATTTCAGGCTATTTTTCAACTACAGATAGTCAAGCTGAATTAATAACGCTTCGGTCAACACTATACCTTGAATATCAGATGGATCAGTATTTAAAAAAACATTTCCGTACAACAGGTGTTCGCATCGTCCAGAAACTTCATCAGACAAAGGCATTCAAGGAAATAGGAGCCCAGCTTGAAGTCACACCCTTCCCGACATGCAACACTATGAAGTATGACACTGATGAATACTGGGAGTGTTACATCCGGGCCCTGGCTACAACAGTCTACCATCCGACCACCACTTGCAAGATGGGGAAACCAAGCGACCCAACTACAGTGGTGGATCCTCAACTGAGGTGGGTGAATATGGAAAACTTCAACTATTCTATTTCGTTTGTACAAATACAGTCATGTTACATTGTATTTTCACCAATCTAAAATGAACTCCAGGATTTGTTTGTCTACAGGTCAACTATATGAATATCACCTTGAATTTTTGTAGCTCTGATCACATCAGAGACCAGCAACTTTCTTGGACATTCAGCTAATTCTTTTAATCCTTTTGGGGTCGTTCCGTGCTAGACTGATAGACGCGGGTAAACTTGCCTTCGTGTAATGTTGGTATTCAAAATGTCTATTAGTTTGTAAATGTATTTAGCAAATAGCAAACGTATGAGAACTATGTTACCAAGCTGCCTAATAAACACACCAAGCTGTGACAGGAAAACCAAAATTTAGTTCGCTATTCGTCTTTCAAACGTTTACCTGATGGTTTATGTAGAATGTGATGTCCCCAATGTTGTCGGGCATTGGTCGAACATGCAGTAACTGACTGTCTCAATATTGGAGAAATGTGTATGTTTGAGGAGGAAAAGCAAAGTAGTTCGTTTTTCGTTTTACGAATTTCGAATGACGATGAAGGTGTTAAGAACTAACTTCCGGTTGAGGTTGTGACGTGTCCGTGCTGAATCAAAGTCGTCACTTTAATCTGGATGTCGGTTTCAATTAAATATTTTTCAGAGTAAAGGGTATTGCTGGACTGCGAATCGCGGACGCCTCCATCATGCCGGCCCTCGTGTCAGGGAACACAAACGCCCCGAGCATCATGATTGGAGAAAAGGCGGCGGACATCATCAAAAGCAGCAAATATGGATAGTCTTACTTCCACATTTTAGATAGATCATCTCTGAGTGAATGAATTCTGTGCCGTTTCTAGCAATATATTCTATCATGACATGAGAGACCCAAAATGTGCTTCTCACATGTGAAGAATCAAAACAAGGTATAATCACTGCATCTAAAACATTACGTCAAATTCACAATAGAATAAACAGATTGTATGCATATAGAAGAGCACAATTTCACATGCTTCATAAAGTTCATGTGCCACGCCAATTGGATTGCATTATGCATCCACTGTCTGTGTATAGCCTTCACGAGGATGATCTGCAGTTTGATGGCCTCAAGGGTCGAGACTGGTCTCTGCATGATGCTGTCTGTCAGTTATCCACACTGACTTTTGTTTTTCCGATTGGTGACACCATTGTTTGTTGGTTTACACTACTGGCAGTAACATTTCAGCTGTACAGTCGGGTCTGGACCAGGAACACCTGTGATTGATATTATATACAACGTCCCATACATGCGGGGGTACATTGGCAGGCAAAACATGATCCTTAATACTGTGAAGATGCGCTCTATATTCTGTACAATTCTCATCTGAAACCAATGGACATACTTGCTCCCACCATTGATGATACCAATATTTGTTTAAAATTGAATCTGATTTGTTGTATGGAAGCCACGATTGACATATTTAAACACCGATTAAAGGCCATTATTTTGTCATGTTTGTTCCAAATGTAATGAAAGTAGGAAAATGTTAGTAGTGTGTCTTAACATATATGTTCTGTTTTCCGCGATATATTTATGAATTGACCTTCACCTTGTGTGAGTTCGCTGGAGTTGAACCTTTATAGAGTGAGGACCAACCTGTCCTCTTTGAAGGTTCATACTCCAATGAACTCACACAATGTGAAAGTCAATTCTTATAAAACATTTTATCACAATTTCTTACCTCAAAGGATGTAGGCCAAGATCTAAACACAATTTCATTTAGTACGTGTGACTTCATGTTTACACTGAACTACCTCAGTAAGTCAGTCACAATGACAGCACGTCGTAATACATTTACATCAAGTACAAGACGTCAAAATGGCTGACACGATAGACGTGACGGGAGAGATTTCCGAAGTTGTTAATGAACCTGTGGCAGTATCATGTGTTAGTCATCATTGATCATCTTCCCGAGGCAAGAGAGTTAACTGACTTTAAAAGTCCAGTTTCCACCCTTGCCGAACTAGGCTGGTATTATGGAGTTACACTTTGGCTGGGCTAACGAGTCTGTGCATAGTCCAATCAAAATCGCGCACTGAAATCGAAATCCGGTTCATAAACTGTCGTGCAGATTTCGGTTGATAACAGGATTTGCAAAGCATGTGCACCGCCAACTCGTTGTCAGCAGATATTTTCCAATTTTTTTCATGGCTTTAATCAAGGTAGCTAACGTGATTTGATGCATTTCACGATGTAAGACCCGTTTTATCACAATATAGATCTTCATTATCGATCAGATCGTCCTGACTGGGCGCCACCATTTTATGTGAAGGAAACACAAGTGACACGAGAAGTGGAATCTGATTGGTCCATAGGAGTGAGTGAGTGAGTATGGTTTTACGCCGCTTTTAACAAAATTCCAGCAATATTACGGCGGGGTACACCAGAAATGGGCTTCACACATTGTACCCATGTCGGGAATCGAACCAGGGTCTTCGGCGTGACGAGCGAACGCTTTAACCACTAGGCTACCCGACCGCCCCTGGTCCATAGGAGATGCTTAAAGGGACATAACTGGTAATAGCCACTGGTGGCGCTGCGATTCGGCCCAGTAATTCCAGCTTAGTTAGGCAAGAGTGGAAACTGGACTTTTAAAGTCAGTTATCTCTCTTGCCTCGGAAAGGTGAATAAAGATGCGTCAAACAGACACTACGGTAAAGTCATAGATTGCTGGAGACGGTCAGTGTCGGCCTAGGCACAGATTGAGTCGATTCTACGATAGTTTAGATGTGCATTTCTTCGTTTGTTCATTAGGAAAGGCCGCAGAGAGGATATTCGTGAACAATCATACAGTCAAGCACTCTGACATTTCTCATTGTATACTGAAACGCTGAGACTGAGAATAAAGGGGAAAAGTGATCAGAAAGAACGCTTATGTATGTTTTCGTGCTAGGGAATTTCCAGGGGTTTACCAAGGAATGTGGAAGTAGTCCGTCAGTGTTTACGTCATTTCAAGAACATGATCTCGTGAAAACAAAATGAACGTCAAAGTTTGTCGTTCATACACTTATGGACATCCATTTTTTCGGTCATGTGACCGACCTGTCGTCCAGTGGAAAAGCCGTGTGTCGTGTAAACTTCAAATTTAAAAATTATTGAAGTTTGACGTTGATCTGACCTTTGCACACTGACCATGCCTCTAACTAATTCTTCTCAAGATCCAGTCTCTGCTCTGTGAATATACTCTTTGTGAAAACCAGTAGACCAATGAAGCTTAAAATTCACTTTTTTTTATCTTATCAACGATGCCCTTCATTTGCTCAAAAGGCTCGAATCCAAGTTTTCATTATTGCTGCTACAGTATTAGCCCCATTGAAAAAGACTAGTTATGGCCACTGCACAGCCATCTTTTGCTCCAAATGGAACTGGTGGTCTTGAATTTTCTGCGTTTTTGGCCCTTAAAGCACCTTTACCTCACATATCCTCACTGTCGAAGCTTAACCTTGGCATGTATGTGTCTCCTCGTGACATGAAATTTTGTTTTACATATTTTGTTAGGATTTTAGTGCTTTGGTCGAACAATTGGAAATTGTATGGTTTTAGAGAAGCGATTCTCCTGAGAAGGAGTCTCCGTGTTGGAACTTTAGTGTAAAATAAATTTAACAGGTGTACGTCGTATACGGTGCAACAATGTTTGACAAAATATATGTACATTCATTTCATACTTTTGTCCTGAGTATTCATGCTGAAACTATTTAAGGTGCAATGCTGACAGAAATTTTATTGAGATGCTGCCCTTGTTGACATCTTAAACTGTTGACCACATGTACATGTCCATGCCAAGGCACCATATTTAGTCAATCAGATTGAAATTTAACTTTGGCTTATATTGGCGTGACGATACATTTTCTTGGTCGTAAAAATCATTGGGTTCAATCGGGTCTCAGGCGTATTTCCTGCTGGGCTATTTGAGTAGCGTGTTAAAAACGAGGTTTGGTCCACCATCTTTTTTTCACGTGTGTTCTAACCGGAATACCGATCATATTGCTTTGTGGTAAATGCCCCAGATATATGTCTTGTGGTTTTGTTATTATGGACAGGAAAACCCAATGACTGGAAACGTAAACAACATTCCTCACATTCACTCATGATGACCTGCAATCAGCCAAGTCGCAGAGCCTGACGTCCAGATCCAATTCAATTGCCTGTCTCCAACAGGAATGGGATGCTGGGGTCCTATTCTGAACGAGGCTTATTATTAAGATTTCAAAGAATGATGCTTTCACTCTGACAAGTAAACCCATACATTTGGTTGGTCTGTTGTCTTACGCAGCACTCAGCAATATTCCACCAATATGACGGCGGTCTGTAAATAATCGAATCTGGACCAGGCAACCCAATGATTGATATCATGAGCATCGATCCACACCATTGGGATACGATGACATGCTTCAACCAAGTAAGCGAGTCTGACCACCCGATCCTGTTAGTCGCCTCCTACGACAAGCTTAGTCGCCTTTTACAACCAAACATTGGTTGCTGAAGATCTATTCGACCCCGGATCTTCACGGGTGAAACCCATACAGGATGATATATATACAAAAAAATAAGGGAACTGATGAATGGATAGTGAAGATGCAATGACGATAAATGTCTGGGAGTGTAGATCAATATCTCGTCTCTCCTCTCCATACAGGCACGACGATGATGATTTAACATAGCGTAATTTTATTTCAACTTGAGAATACCCTTCGTCAGAACACTAAGGCTGTATTCCAGCGTGATAATGTCAGATTACACACAGCAGGACTCACAACGGCAAACCTACACAACTACATTCCGGTTCCTCTCGATGAGTTGGCTGGATGGACGTGACAATGTCAACGTAAGGCGACACTTTTTTTATTTCTTGGTTTACGGATTTCAAACTCATTTCAAAGGTGAGACAGGCCAATTTAAAAAAAGAAGAAGAAAAAACGCCTCTCACGTTTCTTTTACTTGTATTTTGTCCTAAAAAGTTAGGTAGGTATGAACAAAAATATCCTGGAGTAACAAAAGTAAAATAACTCATTTTTTCAAGAAAAAGCTTGTGCACAAATGGCAAAATAACAATATTCATGCCATGGGTGGAAATGCACGAAAGACGCTGCTATTTTTGAAGCATGGGCAACGTTTAACTCTTTCAACACCAGCCTACCAGAAGATTACTGCTGTGACACCAAGTTCCCAGAGACTCTTGTGTGATAGATGAAGCCAACATTTATCAAGGAAATTATCTGCCTGCAAAACATCTTGTATGTTTGGCCATACACTATTTGAAAGGTCTAATTAATCCTATTGTTTATAAATATGAAAGTTATGTGTATGGCATTATTTAAATAATTCATTAACAACTTAATAAGGTTCGTTTGAAATAAAAATAATGTAAGCTAAAACATTAATAACGTCCAGATTAAGGACCAATGAAGCGAAAACGTAACGATTTTCGGCAAATATGAGATTTCATAAAATGCACTTACCTATTTCTTTTTTATTTTCATTTGTTTACGTTTTGGAACATTATTTTAAACAGAATTACAATAATATCTGTCATCACTCATTTCCCGATGATAGTGGCTGTCCGCTCACTAACATGGGGTAATACCTCCGTTTTCATAACTTCGTATGAATAACACATTCATGGCTGCAATGTCAGTATAACTTCTTTGAGCGGCATTTAGAAGTTGGTGTGATGAAGTAAGACGAGTTCTATGGATGAACAACTTCTTTATTACAATTAGTGCGACGTTTCAGCGTAGATCCTAACACCTTTATCAAGCATTAGTCATTAGTCATCCACTGGCTTCCAATTATCTTATGGGTACAATGTGTGAAGCCCATTTCTGGTGTCCCCCGCCGTGATATTGCTGAAATATTGCTAAAAGCGGCGTAAAACCTCACTCACTCACTCACTCCAATTATCTTAATCACCTCTCTGTGTCCATCACTAGTCACTGTATAAACTTACATGTCAATAAGTATATATGTACCTATGTTGTTTAGGCCTATCCATCACTTGCTTGATAAAGGTGTTAGGATCTACACCGAAACGTCGCACTAATTGTAATAAAGAAGTTGTTCATCCACAGAACTCATCTTACTTAATGTCAGTATACATTAAAAATAATTATATTGTTTCACCGACATAATCTGCTACAAGGTTCGTGATTGGTCAAATTTAAGCACGTGACCTAAGGAAGCCAATCAAATTACAGCAACAGTAATTTTCAGACTTTGGCGAAAGGTTTGGCTTCAATCGTGTTATTCTGAACGGTATAAGCATAAAATCGCGATCTATATTAAAAATATGATACTTTATGGATGCATAGTGCTAGGTTACAAGCTGTGACAAAGATTTCTTATGCATATATTTTGGCATTAAAAGACATCGAGTCCAAGCCGAGAAATCGAGGCCACGAAAGCCGAGATGTCATTTTACTTACGATAACACGCGATCGCACGAAAAGATGGAAATAATAACTTAGCTGTCAGTTTGGCAACTTTTAGATATTTTTTTGTTTATTTTATTACTTTGTATGTTATATTCAAAGATTTGCTTGAAACGTCTTTATTTTGCTGTTTGACATGTTTGATGAGGACCCGTTGTCGAAGTGTTTCCGAGAATTTATTTTCACTAACATTTCGGGAAATAGTGTCTAGTGAATAATTTTTAATCTATAGATAAAAAATGATAAAATCAAATGAAATACGTATTTCAGACATTGTGAAATGTGATAGATTTAATAAATGAATAACATGACAAGTAGGTTAATAAAATTATAAACTATTTTGATGTGAGTTGGTCGGTCTACCCTGCGGTGTGAGTCATGGCTTCTTGACCGGCCAACAGTGTTGAAATAGTTAAAGGGGCACTGATCTAACGCAATTCCCCGGACTGGTTGTTGCCTTTGTTATTGTTTTTCCCCGTCAGTACCCGGATGATACGCAACGCAACTGAGCGTGACCAGAGACTGGGCTACCGTCTGCAAGGACAGCTAAATAAACTTGGAGGCTGGAGGCAATATTTGTTTTACGCATTTTTGAACACTGATTGGTTAACCGTGATCTATAAAGATTTCGAGAAAGGGCGCATGTTAATTAATTTCTTCAGCCTAAACAAACAGACAAAAAGAACGGCGGAGCTCATCGTATGTCGTCATTTGGAAATACCCCAGATGGTTATAGTTTAATAATAAAAAACAGAATCCATGCAGTGAAAGCATTTTCGGATTTCGGATTGCGTCGATAATACGATTACTACTCACTTGTTGTCATCCACGTTTTCTGGTATAACCCTACACTTGTGTATTTGTCATCATTCACTTGATGCTCAGTTAATGAATTTATTACAGGTACAATTAGTGGTAGAACCACTTAGATTACCTGACAAAGGTTCCCATTTGGCATTTATTGTGTCTGGGGTAATTATTCAATCTAAATCCAGGTTTGAAGTGAGGTGAAATGTGTGTTATGTAATATGCACGTGGCAGCCCAGCAAGAGGTGAATGATCAGTTGATTTACTTTTTTTGTAAATCAACCGATCGTTCCTAGTCATCAAAGGATTAACAGAAAATACGTTGATTGATTAATCACTGTTATCTTGCACAGTGGATATGTCAAAAGTGAGTGTTTACATGTCTAGGTTTACTAAAACAAAGGGAATACACTCATGTCATGGCGTGAAGTGACGATGTAAAAACAACATACTTTGTTGAAAGGGTTAACTGATAATACGTTAATTGATTGCTCACTGTTATCTATCGCTCAATGGATTTTTTAGGAACCGTGGACGTTATGAAAATAGTTGTCACGTGGGCTTTCTCAGCCGACCCTTGAGACTTGATACCGATGTGAAACACCTGAAACAATCTAAGTGATCAGCTGAGAAACGAACACGGGTTAAAATATCCCGAGACGATATATATCTTTTAAAATATTTGATTGTTAGAGAGACACGTGACATCGAATAAGTTTCTTTGTACAGCTGCAGACAAGTGGGATATTGTTCTTTTGTGTGGATATTCACGGATACATTCCTCGAACAAGGAAGCTGCCTAAAATGTATACACATAAATTTGGTAGGTTGTAATTATGATATTTGCATTTTGTTTTCCTTCATTTGCTGTAGCATTGAACCGATTCGTTCTTGTTCCTCTACGTCTTGGTTGAGAAATTCTTCAATGCGCGATAGACGTTGTTTCCACAAGTCTTTTCCTTTGTGAGCGTGTATATATTACCGTCAATTTGTAAAATGTGATTCTCTCAGGCAGTTTATAAGATGTATAAATATTTCAGTCAATTTGACTGAAACATCTGTCCAGATTTACTAAAATTGATTAAGGCGATCAAAAGGGCCTAAAAACATCACAACAGATTATGTTGTAGGATTAGACGCCAAACAACACAGAAATGTACTTTTCAGCGTAACATTTTCAGTCTCTTGGTGATGACATTAAACATCAAAATGTTTGGAATTCGTTATCATAATAATACAGATGGAAATGTTTTTCAGTCACTTTGTAAAATAACTGAATATTTAGGCGTTTAATAAATTTGAAAATGTTACACATTTTGACAGTAAAAAAATATACACACTATAAAATAAAGCAATGCTCAGGTGAAATATTTACTTTGTGTTGCAAGTCAAAATAGTGTAAACGAAATTTGCAAATTTACCAAGCAAGTGACTTATCAAAATTTCGTCACCATTACCAATGCTACCCGCAAAGATACCTACATTTCCTTATTATCTCGAAAACTGTATTTCATTTTGTTGATTAATGTGACCATAAGCCCTTATTACTACCCATAAAAGTGACTAATGCGCTTACGAATGGCGCAGCAGAGGTCGCGAATTCGAACTAGTCTAGATTTCTGCTATACATCCGGGTACTCACTGGGAAAAAACAATAACAAAGGCAACAACCAGTCCCGGGAATTGCGTCAGATCAGTGCCACTTTAAACTGGTGACCACTGCGCTTTGCGTTGACAAGCTTTGATGGTATTAGAGAAGGATCCCAGCAAGAAATATCAGAGTGACTTCCCTTTGCTTTACGCTCGACGAAGAAATGAAATCATTTTTTGTTTGAACTTTTTGACGAAAAGATCGGCGGTAATAAAAAAAGGTTAATGTTAACAATTGGACTTTAAAAGAGCGGCGCATCCGTAAACCAAGAAATAAATAAGTGTCGCCTAAGCCGCAGACTGTCGTACCTGGCACTGGCATAACGCAATAGCACACACACACACACACACACACACACACACACACACACACACACACACACACGGGCCCCTGAAGCAGGAAAGTGATACAACTGAAACACTGGACCCATATTTACTCAACAACCAAAGTTCCTGTGACACCAATATTTTAGTGTATTTTTCAAACAAGTAAAGTTTGGTTTTCAATATTGTAGGGCATGTACGGCATCAAGTCACAAAAAAGCAACTGCTACAGAAAACCATGCACTCCATGCAAAAGTTGACTTTTATGCAAGCCCCATGCATTTCACTACCCAAGAATGGCTCAGTCGCGGCTGTGGGTCAGGGAAGTAAACAAATAATCTCCGCGCTCAATGGCGTCGAGTGCTGTGTGGTCCGCGCTCCAACCGTAACAAACGCACATTGGGATACCAATCAGAGCGTTCGAGGCCACTGAATTTTTGTATACTTCTGTGACCCACAGCCGCGACTGAGCCAGTTTTTCGATAAAATCACTCGATATAGGTAATAAATTGCCAAAAATGAAGGTTTGTGGCATGCAGGTCGTATTTGGAGGGAGGTATCGTGAACATGACATGCATACATTTCCATTAAAATGTAAACGATACACCCGATTTCAACTTCGGTGGCGCGTGACGTACCTTGTCTATTTATATATATGGGACAAGTGTTTCAGTTGTATCACTATCCTGCTTCAGGGGCCTATGCACACACAGCACGGTTCACAACGGTAGGACTACAGGCCGAGTGGGCCACCATTTCCTAAGGTAAGATTAGTGCTCTCATCCCTTCCATGGGCGGGAGAGGGGGTTACTCAGGATGTGCCCACACGATAATGACTTCAGATGGTATTGAAATTTGACATGCTAGGTCTACATTAGCGACTAGTTTCAACGGTGGTAGCATGTGCCACATGTGTGCATTCAGATATTTTTAATGAATGTTTGTTTGTTTGTTGCACAACGGCACACTCAGCAAATTCCAGCTATATGACGGTGGTTTGTAAATAATCGAATCTGGACTAGGCAATCCAGTGATTTATATCATGGGCATCAACCCTCGCTATTGGGATACGATGACGTGCATCAACCAAGTCAGCGAGCCTGACCATTCGATCCCGTTAGTCGCCTCTCGAGTGTGTTATACGTTTGTCATATAAAAACATGTCGATGGTATCAGGTTGTGTTACTTAACGATTTTGTAAAGCTAGTAGGAGACTATTAAGAAGATCGATGTAAATCATGACTGTTACAAACATAATGTAAAGCAATGGGAGTATATCCACCATTTAAGTATGTTCACAATTTGAGTATATTAACAAGTGATTGATAAACACGGGCTTAGGATATTGTCGAAATCATCCAATTATATTATACCTTCGAAGGGAAGATCTACAAGACTTAACAAACAGGAGGAATATAACCATTAAAGTTTACTTCAGATTCTCCAGAGTGTATCTTACATCTACAAAATTCCATAAGTGACACTGTCCCGGCAAGATACGCTCATCTTTTCGCGATACCTCCGGACACTTACCCAAAACACATCTGGGTATCCGGTGGCAGATACCTTGCCAAATACTAGATCCGTGGTATCCGGCATTGGACACCTCACGGGAAAGCATGCCTCCTGGAATCTGGGTATCCGGCATCGGGTACCTCATCTTTTCGCGATACCTCCGGACACTTACCCAAAACACATCCGGGTATCCGGTGGCAGATACCTTGCCAAATACTAGATCCGTGGTATCCGGCATTGGACACCTCACGGGAAAGCATGCCTCCTGGAATCTGGGTATCCGGCACCGGGTACCTCAATCTGGGTGTCCAAGGATCCAGCACCAGATACCCCACAGGATACCTGATTCTGAGTTTCCCCCAAAAAATGTCATAATTTGGGGGGTGCATTTTGTTCAAGTAAGTGTGAAACAACTAAAAATATATTTGAAACTAACCAAGAAAATTGAACATTGCTGAAGGTATCCGGATGCAATTTTTCGAGATGTCTTTTTTCTAGTAAATAATGTTAGCCTGGGCATATCAGATAGCTGTGGTAATATTCTGTGTTATTTCAGTTGTAAATATCCCTTAAAGTTGAGATCTATTGGCGTGTACTTTTGATGAAAACATTTTTCAATTTCATATATATTTCATTTTAGATGTTCAGCATATCACATGAAAAACTATCAGTCCTGGTGTACTTATATCCTTACATTTAATCTTCATATTCCCAGTTTGTTCTAGCCTAGTGGTTGAAGCGTTCGATTCACCCCATCGGTACAATGTGTGAAGCCCATTGCTTGGTAGCACCCATCATGATATTGTTGGAATATTGCTCAAGGTGCCATAACACCATGCTCACTCTGACAAAAAATTGAAATTAATTGGCTATGTGCTCACTTGGGTCTTTGTTCCTGTTGAGATTAAGAGATTATTTTGGAATGGTGTGAATACTTGTTACATCTAGACAGACAAGTTTAATTGAAGTTTGAAACAGAATATAATTGCCCCAAATAGGTGCATAAGACTAATGGCATCCACAGAAAACATCTTATAAGGTACCAGTACATAAAAATAGCAATGTAATTTTTCTTCTGACGTGGAACTAAAAACTTTGTTCAGTGAGCTATATTAATTGTAGCAAAACATTCAGGGCATTAGTATATTTGATATATGTTCATCACCTATGTTATGACTGATCAATATTATATTTCTCTATGCTAATGAAGCAAAACAAAGAATTTGTTTAGATAAAAAATCATATTTATTGATTTTATGACATTTCATTGGTTCTGAAACCAGTGGTGTTTGCAAGAACTTTCAAAAACAGAAACAGACGCTTCAATGCCATTTTCTAAATAAACAAATTAGTCACATCTCAGAAGAATTTCAAGATAGAAGAATATCTAAAGTCAATTATGTTTGTGCAGTAAACCACAAAAGTCATTCAGATTTGAAAAGTTAGCGTTGGTGTACACCACATAAACATAGTCACACTACTGTGGTATTAATTCCTTCAGACTTGATTAGTGTCGTAATAAAACAACCCACAGAATCACACTAATGTGGCATTATTCATTCAGAATCATCACCTTCTGAGGTGAACCTGTTGGTTGTTCTGGGGTGGAATATTCATAATCCGGTGAGTCCTCTTTATGACTTGTCTGAGCTGGTGTTACTATGAAATCCAGGTACCTGAAACAATTCATAACATCTTTTAAAGCTTGATGAGTAGCAAGTTAGTATAGTTTCACAAGGCTTTTAGCAATATTCCAGTAATATCTCTGCGGGGACACCAGAAATAGGCTTTTCACACAGTACCCATGTGGGGAACAGAACCTAGGGCTTCGAAGAATGCTTTACCCACTAGGCTGGCCTATCATCCCAAATACGAAAGAAAGTAACATTAGGATTTCATACAACAGATATTTTCGCCAAATATCAAGTCACTATACAACTGACTGAAATACTGATTAGAGGAGCAAATACATTTCAATGTAGCAGCTGAATCAGGCTTAATTTGAATCGTTACCCTTGCTTTAGTAGCAATGGGAGCCATATTGGAAATAATTATCTCACTTATTATTGATATTTAATATCTACCATTAATTGGTAGGCCAAAATAGATATTGATAAAAAAAAATTCAACTGAAAAGAACCACATGAACCATCAACTACAAACTATGTATATTACATTTAAGGGGCCGGTCATGTATTGGTATGTTCTTCTACATTTTTTATACGACTCTTCCTGAAAAGGAAAAATGCAAAGCACTTTATATTTTATTATCCATATTTCATAAACCTCCTCTAGAGACTGTCATATTTTTGGGTGGCCCTCCCTGTTTGTTCTGACCTTAATTTGGCTACTGGCAATATTCATGAGTAAAACCATTATCATATTTTTATCATTTATCCTATTGTTTTTGAGAATTAATTTAATGAAGATTAACAATAACAGGAAAAACTGCCAAATATATTGGTCTGACAAAGTGTAATCATACTTATAGTCGTTCTTTTCGGTTTTGGAACTTTTCAAGGGCAATTGTAAATATATGTGTTTCCTCCTATTTGAATACTCATTTGATTGTTAAAAAGTTAAACAGATCTATCGTCTGTTTCTAAATACAGTGGAACCCAACTTTGACTTGCGTGCCATAATTGAATCATACCCAAAGTTCTTTGTGCATTGTTATGTATCTGCACAGAGTGGTCAAAGTCCATGTTACACACATAGTTTGCTACACAGGGAGAATCCAATAAGTACAGTTGAGACATCAGGTTGTATCCAGACAAATTGTCTGATAATCTCAAGGGCGGCCTTGAACACATGATCCCACCTTTGATGTTTATCATCTCGCTACGCTCATAACAGCTCATTAGCAAGATGAACTCAATGTAAACTCATTGTGGATTAGGGATCAACAGGGCAATTAGTGTCGGGTGGGTATTATCACCTGCAATTGTCTGTTAATTACTTAATTGAGTAGTGACGGCTTAGTTAGTTTCCAACCACACACTGCTATGCTACTTATCAAGTCAGTTTACTATGTAACATGTTTCTGGGGACCAAGGAAATGTATCTTGCCAGATAATAGTTTTTTCTATTTAAAAAGTTCTACTGATCAGATATAAAATTATGACAGTTTTGATGTGCAATTCTCCCTACAAGGACGTTTAACATTTGATATACATAAACTGTACACAAACCATAAGTGTAGATTAAGTGTACCTACTGTTGAAACTATCATGATGCTAATATACAAGGTGCACATAAAAACAGAACATGCATATACTGGTACATAGCCAGACATACATAATTTTTAAACTCGTATGTACACACTTATACACATATACCTCTACATACCGGCATATCACACATACAAACAATCATTAGATTGATGTAATTGTTCACAAATATTTTGCATACAAAAACAAGTGAACAGATTCTGTAATGGCATGGTTAATATTGGGAGATATTTAGAATTTCAGTTTTCACAGAATCAAAGTCATATCCTTTCATGACTCAGATTAGCTTGCAGTGATTTAAATTCACATAAAACTGATTCATGTCAAATGACCTATCACGCACTTGTGGCACCTGTTATAAAAATACCATTCATTACTTATTTGTGTGTCCAAATTATGCCATTTTTAGAAATAATATGTATTATTATACAGCATGGATATGATATAAGAAAGCTTTATATGGTAATGTTGAAAATTATATACAAGAAAACATTGAAATAATTCAATCAATACATGCATTTATCTCAGAATTTGGTAGATTTAATTGATCAATGAGGACTTCTCCTTCATTATCTACTTATAATCAGATGATGACATTATTGCTCAACTGACAGTATTGCATTAGTATAGAATTAGTATTTTATTAATACTTATTTTGTATTTGAGCAGCATTTAGATAAGTCATCGGCTTGTTTGCAAATCCATTCATTATGAAATAAATATATTTAAAACACAAATAGTAGAACATATTAATGCAATAGTTACGACGTGAAAAGAAATAATGTGTAGGATCCTCAAAGTGGTATCCCTAAGAGCAGGTCGTACAATCATGTTGGTGTTTGTTGTTTAACTCTGCACGCAGCCATATACCAGCTATATGACAGTGGTCTGTAAATAATCAAGTTTGGACCAGACAATTCAGTGATTGACATCATGAGCATCGATCCACACAATTGGGATACGATGACATGGATCAAACAAGTCAGTGAGCCTGATTACCTGATACATTAAGTTATCTCTTGAAACTAGCATAGGATAATCATGTTGATGGGGACCTATTTCAACCTGGAATCCCCACATTGAATAAGTATGCGGCTGTTCGCTTTGTTGGATGTTCAACGCCGCACTCACCAATATCGCAGCTATATGGCGTTAGTCTGTAAATAATCAACAATAAATACCTATGACTGGAATCAAACCTTGGTCTTCAGCATGAAGAGTGAACGCTTCAACCACTAGGCTACCTCACCACCAAAAAATCCCCCATGATAAAGTTGTCATCATGGTTATTGTTTAACTAGTTCAAGTGAAAATGAATATGTTCATACCCTTAAAATGTCTTATCTTCTACTTCATGATGATCACTGATGCAAAACTTCCCTGTCATTAAATTTGTTCTTGATTCTTCACATCTGAAAAAATAAGTTGAGCCTATTAATCATTCTCACAGAGTAAAGTGAGTATATGAAATACGACAGTGAGTCACATTAGCATACAGAGTATCCAGTTAAAGTAAAACATATTTCTACATCATATACATAAGCTAATACTAACATATGGTAGACAGGCTACTTGTCCTATAAAAACATAATCACACATTTTCTTACATGTAGGCTATAAATGTTAATGTATCACAAGTGAGTGGCTTACAGGTGGTAAATGACCTCAATACGTGATCATTGTAATATTCACACATTTCTTACCTGAATATGTCTATAGCGGTACCCCACTAGGCACGCATTCGCCTGTGCAACTCGCAGTAAACACAAAATTCGGCAACAATGCAGTTTACCGGGCGCAGCCCGAGCTCTACCATCCGCTCAATTACCGCGCTACAGTGCCACCGCTGTCTCGTTATACCGTTACCGTGCCTCACGCTCTGGTGACTCTCGCTTCACGATCCAACACCCGTTTTCGGTCTTAGGGAAACTTACACATCTTCACAATCAAACACCCGTTCTCGGTCTTAGGGAAACTTACACATCTTTACGATCAAACACCCGTTCTAGGTCTTAGGGAAACTTACACAACTTTAGGATCCAACACCCGTTTTTCGGTCTTAGGGAAACTTACACGTCTTTACGATCCAACACCCGTTTTCGGTCTTAGGGAAACTTACGTCTTTACGATCCAAAACCCCTTTTCGGTCATTAGGGTCAGTTGGCTTTGGGCAAGGGTTAGCCATAAATTCTTACCTTTTCAAGCGTTAATCCAGTTAATCCCATTGGTCGGTCATGTTGACATAAACAATTTCCAAAAAAGACGAATGGGAGAGCGGGCAGTGACGTCACACGCATGCGCAATTCATTGTTTATTGAATTACGCATGCATGTCAATGAGGACTCTAATGACCTGTTAAACGAGCACTGAATACTTGTGATAGCGCCTGTGGTCCAGTGGTAGAGCGTCGGCTAATTAACGCATTAATTAGCAGAGCCGGTGAGACGGCGAAGCGTGTTCGAGCCCCCACAGCCCTAAATGGATCTGAAATTGAAAAAGTGCGCCGGTAAAGTGCACTACTCCCCAAAATTCAAAGTTCGAGGAGACATCACACAACAAATATACTTACTCAAATACAAATCGTAGACTCCGTGAACACCGTGGTTTCTCTTCATTTACATCGAACATCGCAGTTTTCCCAATTCTCAACCATGCGCTTTCATCACAACAAGTCGGTTTTTTCCTACTAAGGGAGATAATTCTATAAACACATGTTCTGTGCATACAACTAAGAATATCTCGTTCCACCGATTTCTCCTACCGCTACACTCCCCCTCAAAATTAGGATAATCTAATTTTTAAATGTCTTACATCATCGTCACCATTTTCACCAACAATGACTACCGACATATAGAGAATCTCATCCGAATGTCGTTTGATATCAAATATATCAACACGAGTTGATAAAAGTGGAAAAATTCCGAGGCTTGCCAAGGATTTTTGCCACTTTTATCAATGAGTGTTGATATATTTGCTATCAAAAGACACGAGGGTGAGAGTTTGCCCAGCTAACACGAAAATGTTATAAAAACATCATCCAACATCATTCTTCCAACTTTTCCAATTTGTAGACAATAATTAGCAGTGTCTTCAGTGTAAAATTACTGCTTACAGCTTCAGTAGCAGAGCCATTAGTGATGTCATGTGATTGTGACGTCATGGTAACCAGTTATGTCACAATGGTCTGCAAAGCATTGTGATGTAATTTCATTTAGGAGATAAACATACTGTGTTTTCAATGTAGAGCTAGGTTACCTGTAGATTTAACCCCGCTAAATTGAATTTGGAACCGAACGCGCATTCTACCATGACTAAATAAAACGCGAACTCTTTGGTGTCAGCAAATATACTGAGTGAAGCGGCATGGGTTGAGTTCAGTGTTTTGTGTGGGTTATCGATCTGAATTACGGAATCACCGAACAAAATGTGGTGCTGTATATATCAAGCAGTTTGTTTACACCGTTATACTTCACTCAAACATATGACAGGCATTGAAAGCATATAAGCACGGCAACTTGGTAAGCTAACATGAGGTGGGCATCCCTAAAGAAAACAAAGCAAGCTTTGCAAGGCTTTCGCACTACATCGCGCATCACCATTATGACGTCATATCGTTCATTGTGACGCAAAAGATATGACGTCACAGTCGTATATAGAAAAGCGCCAAAATTCCAAGCTCTCTGTTGTCTCCAAAACGTAAATACATTCCCTTTGTTGATTTCTGTCGTTTTTTTCTGCACGAAATGTATTGCCACAGATCCTTTGAATATTGTAGTAACCGCATCTGTGCATTTCGTAACCTGTAATTGTAGATATAATTATCTAAATATGCCTACCGACAATGACTGAAAATAGTACTATTCTGTGAGTATTAGCTTCCGCGGTGATGCGGCGGTCAAACCAGCTGTTTCAATCAGAGGGGGTTTATTGTGATTTAATAGCCTCTAATTGACCAATCAGAATCGAGTAAATTGCAAATTCATGGTAGAATGCAGCTTGATCTCATCCAAGCGATTTCTTACACACCTGTGGGTGAGAAACCCATTTGAGATAACTGGTATCAAACATATGTATGAGATCAAATTCCAGGCTAGTGATTGGCTACTCCATGATGATGACCTGAGGTCAGATTATGACGGACTACTTTCCAGATCATAAGTCATTGATAAGTTGCTCGTGCTTCAGTCGAATGTCCACCTACGTCTGTGTTGAACGTAATGGTTTTAGAGTGTTAATATATATATATATATATTCCCGTGCTATGTTACATTCGCTAATCACAAGAACCGTAAAACATTTTCATTAACTTATCAAAGACAGCTTTATCTAAAAATCAAGCCATCATCTGAGTATATTACAATGTCTGTTGACACCACAACTCTCGTTATAGAGGGAGTAATTCGCGATAAACATTGCCGCCTGAAAACGTTTGATGTCCGAAAACAAATGATCCGACGATATATATGTCTATCCTCTTCAACCCTCACCTCGAAGTCGACTAAAATCCGAAATACTTCACGCACACTGAAAGTTTTGAATTCTGTTGGAAATTCCCTCTTCTGTGATATCATCCATTTTAGGCAAAGCAAAATTACTGTGTGTTTAAAAATCTAAATATCGGATATTTAGTCGAAGGATTGAATTTCAAAAATAGCATATTAGTGATCACGGGAATCTGTTTTTCGCCAAAACTGAAATGATAATTCTGAAACGTCGCCGAGGAGCCTGGAATAGTTTAGAATGTTTTTGAAAATACCCAAACAAGAACGCCGAAGTGCACTTTCCGCCATATTGGATAGTGTTGACAAAAATCACGTTTCACGCGGGTTATGAAACGCATATTAGATTTACATTTCAAACTGAGCTGCGATATCTGCATCCCTGAATTCCTCCTACATTCTAGAATCATGTGCCAAATGTTCTTTGTCACCAATACAAATTATCGAGATGACATCAAGCGAAATAAATTAGGTGTGGAAACGAACACTGTGCTCGGAAAACTGTACTTCATGAAATGTAAACAAAGCAAAATTCAGATTTTACACACTCCCATTTTGAGAGATCAATTCGTCTAATTGTTGCATACATTGGCTGACGCGTTTGAGAATATTCGTGGGAAGAGTATCGTAGCACGAATTATGGAATTTCAAATTATATACATTACAATGATCAAGTTCCCGTTCTGTGTGACACCATGACTGACGCAAAGTCACGCACAACGACGACGGTAGTTATCTGCATTTCTGACAAATTCTCTTTGTTATATTGGAAAACATAAAAACAAATAACAGTACGCAAATTGTCAGATTGTTTCTGATTACTTACATGACACATTTATGTATATACCATATATACCCTCAATCAACGAAAATCCTCCTCTGAAAATTCCGCGTACTGTCGTCAGTGAACACGCCATTTTGTAGAAGTCGGTCACCGGCAGTGATGTCATACGGTTGTAATCATTGTTGTACATATTTGGTCATTTCTTTTAGGTGATTTTTTAAAGTCGGCGTCATGCGGGTTCTTTGATCTTATCTAGTTTGCACTATCATCGTCGCGTTTGTAATCCACAGATGGCGGAAACGTTTTTAGGTTTAGGTGTAGGGTCACATTATATATGAATAGTAAGCAGTACGTCGGATGACGTCACTCATTACCAGTGTATTATGTATTAATGCGCCACTGCGATCATGAGAACAGACAAAATACATCGTTTCGATGCCAAAAAGGTGCGATTTTAGGGTGTGTAAGAAACAGATTACTGCACTCGTGTCTGTCAGATACCATTTACCTTACAACTCGTTGTTTCAAAGCGTATCTAACTCGCTTTCGCTCGTTAGATATGTTTTGAAACAACTCGTTGTAAGATAAATGGTATCTGACAGGCACTCGTGTAGTAATCTCTATATCTCCTGTGGGAGCCAGTTTTGGATGATAAATAACAAACACATAATCCTTCATAACATTTCACATCAACTTTGATTATTGCAACATAACCCTTACAATAAAGTAAGACCTCACATCAACTTGAATCTCAATATCAACATGATCAAATTATAACTAAATATTATCAAATAATGTCTTAAAAGATCTTTAACCAGAAATGGTCAAAAGCAATCCACTCGGCAGTAGGTGAATGGTGGTGACTGGTTGACTCTTTCGGATGGTAGATCTGCCATCTTTTGCTGCTGGACCTGTCTGCGAAGCTTTCTGCATTTCACACATTTGAATATGTGAGTAGACACCGCCGAGCTTCATCCGACTATCCAATAACCATAGGACCGTATCTCGTTCGTCGTCATTCTACGTCCTTGGTGACATGTCGTCTCATGTCGTCTCATGACAATAACGAATAAGAAGGTGGGTCATGTGATGTCCTTTTGGTAATATCACTGGATGTTTCTTGCTGCAAGTGATGGACGACCATCTGATTCGACCTCCCACACGGAGTACACCGGCATCATCCAAGAAAGGATCTAGGTGGTACAAGGAAACTTGTTTTCTTCAGTTCTTTGGATGCACAAGGATATTTCTTCAAAGACCTCAACAATCTTATCTCATCTCCATATGTATTTTGTTGAACAAGTTTCTCAATCTCACATATTGCTTCCTTAATGTCCATCACAGTGACATTAGTACATGGTCCAGCACTTTCCCTAGTTTCACAGACCTCATCACTCTTCTGTTTCAAAGTGATTCTCACCTTTCTCTTTAGTTTCAAGCACATCGCAACAACACGCTTTAATTTGATCCAATCTGAGAAACGCTCAAATCATTCTTCATCAAACCCAACAGATCCAGTTGTCATCGCAAGACTCTTGACACACTTCACTTCTGGATCATCAGCTGCTGTCAGCGAACTACATTCTACCTCTCTGTGCTGCTCAGGAACATCTCTGCTCCAGAGGAAGTGGGGTCCCTTTCAACCAGTCAGATTAGGTCATCAAGATTTGAGGTGTCAGACCCCTAGATGCATCATCTGCAGGATTCTTCTCACTCTCAATGTACTTCCACTGAGACGGTTCAGTTTTCTCACGGATCTGTGACACTCGATTGGCTACGAACACATGGACTCGCTTAGAGTCATTGTTCATGTAGCCCATGACTACTTTGCTATCAGTCCAGAATACTTGTTGCACATCTTCATGCTCTAGTTCTCTGGATAACAAAGTACTGATTCTAACTGACACAAGTGCTGCTGTGAGTTCGGGGCGAGGTAAGGTCACTTGTTTTAGGGGGGAGACACTGGATTTTCCCATCCAGAATGAGACGTGTACCTACCCATCATCACCAGTCAATCGGAAATATAACAACACTGACCATATCCCAGGTTACTTGCATCAGAGAAATGGTGAAACTCCACAGTTGTCACTTTGCCAAACTGTTGTGGTTTAAAGCATCTGTCCACAAGGAGATTTGTCAGTTCCAGAATCTCGGTTCTCCACTTCTCCCATTGGGGTCTTAAAGATTCAGGAACAGGATCGTCCCAGTCAGCATGATGACGACACATACTTTGTAGTATAGTCTTTCCAACCATGACAATGGACGCAATAAATCCCAAAGGGTCATACACGAACTGACTGTCAATTGCACACCTCTTCAGGTAAATGGACTCTCTTGCAACGTAACTCTGATTGAGAGTGTATCAGTCTCTGGTCTCATGTTCAACAAAGTCTTGCTCGAGCGATCGGGCAACTTGAGATGTAAGCACAGGATATCATCAGGATAAGGATATCATCACTCTGTTAAAAATTGTCACATGTCTCTTTAGCCTTACATCTTGAAGATAACTCTGGTGAGACATCATATGTGAGGATTCGATGACTTGTTCCTATAGGATCTCCATCTTCAGCCTCTGGATCCATTACACGAACTATGCTCCATCCAAGATCTGTCCTCACTGCATAAGGTCCACCTAAATCAGAAGGAATTACATCTCTGGGTGCGAGAGCCCTGGGGCAATTGTACCCAATCAGAGTACCAACTTCACAATCTTGTAACTCTATCAGTTCGTTCGCAATGCCAGCTACATGTGACCATTGAGATACATTCTCAGGGGTAGGAATGTGATCATGATATGCAGGCATGATACCTCTGGCCCAGGGATCATGAAAGTGGTCTTAGCTCATATTTGGCTAAGCACGAATTTTGTCTTAAGTTTTTATGATTTTGCTTAACTAAGATTTGGTCTAAGATTGGATCTTGAAACGGTCTTAGCAAAATCTTAGCTAGGTCTAAGACCGTCATCATAGGGACACGCGCACGTTATACTGTACTACGGTAATCATTGGATGCCGAGTTTTTTTTCTGATATACATTTGCCTAAGATCGGAAAAGTGAAGGTTGGGCGAGAATTGCGCTCATGCGGCAATTACGCAGAGATGTAGAACATTAAATTTCCTATCTGATTGTGAAAATCTGACTGTAAACCAGTTTGAAAAAAAGACACTGCTAAGATTTGTTCGAGAATTTATTTTGCATTGGAAAACAGCAAATTTCTCCGCGTGTTAGCGAACACCGCTAAAAGTACTGAGCGACGATTTTTTATATTTAGCAGCTTTACCGAAACTGTGAGCAACAAAATACCGCTTAATATTTGAAGGACATAAATATATAAAATGGAGTTATATGCGTGTGTATAACGACATAAATTCAATGCAAACAATAGCCTGCCGTAAATGACATAAACTGATTTACCTTCAATGACGTCCAAAGGCAACAGAGAGGTTACACGCGTTCAAAGAAAAGGGGTCATAACTCCGTTATGTTTAGCACTAGTTTATTGTAACTAAGATCTCTTGGTGAGAATTAGCTGTGGGTAAGGACAATACATTTTCCTGGTGTTTTGTTCAAGAGGAACCAAACTATTCCAACACAAATATCGATATTGAAACTGTATACGTTTAGGCATATAAGAAACCCATAAGAAATGACGAAATTGTACTTCATAAAATATAAGTAATAGCGAAATGGATGGCCCTATATAAACCATAAATTAGTCCTTAGATTCCAACATTATCCTGATTGTGCAATTGTAATTTGACTAACCTTTATAATTATATCACTAGCAGTATCATCAAATGTAATTAATTACTGAGAAAATGACACCATTCTATTTGACGTCATGGCTGCTTTTATGTATTTGAAAATGTCAGAGAAAGACGACACTGGTATTTTGATTAATACATATCTCCCCTAATTATCGATCATGGTATGGAAATAGAGTGTAAAACGGCACTCGACAGAACATATAAAGACTGCATATCTTGAATGGATAAATAAACAATTCGATAGTTTACAGTGTATCTTAAATGGACAAGACACGCGCCTGTTTGGTATCAATTTTATGTAATCAAGTATGCATGTGTTCTATTATTATGTAATTATTTCTCATCATCTTGTCTCAAAATTATACCCTAAAGATGGGAAGAAAGCTCTATTGAATTATCAGGATAATCATATAAGGATAATCGTCCAGCAACGGGGTACACATGGCACGGGTTATATTTTGGAACTTTTTACAATTCTTTTCTCATCATCTTGCCTCAAAATTATACACTAAAGATGGGAAGAAAGCTCTATTGAATTATCAGGATAATCATGTAAGGATAACCGTCCAGCAATGGGGAACATATGGCACGGGTTATATTTTAAACTTTTTACAATTCTTGAAGAAATTAAGTTAACAGTTCAATATCCTGTGGTCACAATATTTTAAAAAAAGGATGAATCCATTGAAATTATAATGTATAACGAGAGGAATAATTCATATAGCGTTTGTGACACACCTGGAGAATCCTCAGATATTACTGTTCTGTATATCAAACGGCATAAACAATTCCAAGACCAAGCCAATTCTTCTAGAAATGTGTGCATATAATTTAACGAAATATTATATCCATTTTGGTTAAGTTATATCGTCAGTTTTAGTTTTCGTGGGGACTTTCGTTGATTCCGGGTACGTATATACATGAATGTGAAATGTAAGTAATCAGAAACATTCTGACAACCTGTGTATTGTTATTTGTTGTTAAATTTTTTCACTAAAACCAACGGAAATAGTCAGAAATTCTGTTAAATACCGTTGTCGTGCGTGAGTTTGCGTCAGTCATGGCGTCACACAGGACGGGAACTTCGACAAGTTCTTTAGAAAATATCAAATCATTGCAATGTATGTATTTTTAATTCCCTAATTCTTCCTACGATTTTCTTCCCATGTATATTCTGAAAACACTGAGCCAATGTACTCAACGAATAGACGAATGGCTTTGTTTACATTTCCAACAAGTACAGTTTTTTCAGCGTTGTATTGGTGACATAGACCATTTGGCATTTGTTTCTAAAATGTATGAGGAATTAAAGGATGTAGGAATCGCAGCTGATTTTGAAATATACGTGATGGTATTTGCGTCTCATTACCGGTATACGTATAACGTGATTTTGTAAACACTATCCAATATGGCTGACACAAAACGACTGCGCAACTGAAAGGTGGAAAGCCCCAGTGGCAACAAACTGAAGGAATATCAAAACTTGAATAACAGGCGGGAGGCTGTGGAAACGCTGAGTGGGGTACAATCTATGCCATTTCATCACCGGTTAGACCAACGATGAAAAAAATGGTAGGCCGACGAAATCGATATCTTTCAAAGAGCTCTTCATCGTTGTACATATCAGCAGAATTGAAGCAGTCTCGAAATGTCCCCTGAATTAGTATTTTTTCCATTTTAGCCCCGAGGCGACGCATGAGGCAAGTAGCCTCCGCCATCTTTCTTGCAACAAATTTTGTCGTAAGTCTTAGGACTTAAGATCAAATTGTGTCTTAGACTTAAGATATTCTCATAGATTGAGATTCGTGATCCCCAATTTAAGACAAAATTTGGTCTTAAGTCTAAATCGTAAGAGTTATGGTCTTGGGTTTGTTTCATGATGCCGGGGCCTGGTATACAATGTTGGCAAGGGTATTTTCAGAGAATTGTTGTATCCTCCCACTGTCAGATGTTTTATCTTCTGGCATTAAGTAGTCTCATCTTCAGCATGCATTGTGGATAACATCAACTGAACCTAAGGTCCACTCACTTTCAGTTTATCACATGTGTCCTACAGAATGAAGGTTGCTTCCGATTATGTGTCTAATAATGCATAACTCAGTATCTCCGAATCTGGATTGTCTTTGTGGGATAACCACACTGGAACGATCATTGCACACTTGTTGCTATGAGTAGTGTCATTCAAATGACAACTTTTCCATTGGTAGATTCCACATGTGTCTCTTCACCCACTCTTTATGGCTCTGACTTGTTGTCACCTTTCACAGACTTCACTTTTGTCTCTTCAACCAATCTTTGTTGTTCTGATGTTTTGTCACCGTTCACCTCACCATGATCACCATGAAACACAGTAGGGTGTTTCCTGGAACAAACTTGACAAGTTTTTCTAGCTGGACAATCCTTGGAGCGGTGACCCCAGTGCAGACAACTGAAACATATTCCTCTTCGCATCACAAACTTCTTCCGGTCATTCATGCATTTCTTAAGGAAAACATCACAATGTTCAAGATCGTGATCCTTGCCGCACAGGAGACACGACTTCTTCTTGAGTTCTGTTGACAGAGATACAGTTGGTCTCTTGTATGCTGTCTGCATATCTCTGAGCTTATCTGTGTGAGGAGGGCTCTTTCATATTGTCCTGCTTCATAATAAGAGCACCCTTATTGTCTGCTACTAATTGTACTCGCAAATACTTCCTCCAAAAGTCAACAATGAACCAAAATACATAAATATTAATGTAAGTAGTATTCTATTTTAGCTGATAGGTACATCCTTGCTTATCCAATAAACTATGTAATCTAGTTACATAAATTGCATTATTGTTCGAGTCACAAATAACAAAAAATAGGTACAGTTTCCACTAATATACAATAGTAGTCATTTGATAAAAGATATTTTCAAATGCTTTTAGCTACCTACACTATTGGCTGAACTTCTTAATATTACCACTGGCTACCTGGAAAAAAAATACTTGTAGTAAAAATTTAAACTTTGAGGCCTGAATGATGGATATTCGTTGCTTGACCTTCGTTTCACAACCACTCAACTCCCTCTTTGGATTAAGGCTTCTGGCAATTTAGAAACTAGCATCCTATTTTCCTTTTCAAAATCAAGGGCCTTCAGACTTAGAATAGTTCTTGATGCTGTCGAACATTGTTTCAAAAAGTCAGCATACTTTCTCAATGTAGTCCCACTTTTTCCACTCAGTTTCGGCCATGTATCTAGTTTGTCTCTGAAAATATCTCCTAAAATGACTTGATTTCCATATCTTTCATCAAGCAACTGTTTTGCTTCATCATAGGCTTCGGGAGTTCTCATGAGAAAGTATCCTTCAAGGTCATCTTTCACACTGCCACCAACATATTTCTATGTATATATTATTAGGTAATAAAGTTTCTCTAGAGGCCGAATTTCACCAGTTTCAATCAAGGTTTCAAAGGCAGTCTTCCATGAAGGATAGAAGAGAGGATTGCCATAAAATATACCAGGTTCAGGAACAGGTAATCGACTCAGACTGAACTGCTCTGCAAAGTTTCTTGACAATCTTATTTGCTGCTGTCCATGTTCTCATTTTCTGGTCTCTGACCCCTAGGAATATAGTCAGGTGTAAACTTAGGCGTAAATTCCCCTGCACCAATGTTCAGTTTTGTAGAAGCAAAGGGTTGCCTGTCACAGGCATTGTTCATATGTGTTTGTGTTTCTTTTGTGGGAACAGGTGTAGAATCAAATCTTGATTGGCCTCCATAATCAGGTAAATTATCATGACCATGATTAATAGGTTGCTTATCAGCATTGACCAGTGACTGAATATTGTTTTCCACAAGTTCTTTCTTGTTTTCATCTTGAATGTTCACTGGTTTAAGTTCAGTTTGATCACTAACATCAGGGGGAACTTTATCAGGACTAGCACCATAAAGCAATGTGTCACTCAGTTCAAATTTCTCAAATACCTGCACTCTTGCTTGTTCCATGTCATATTTCTTCTGTAATTCAAGCTTCAAACGTTCACTACGTTTTCTCTCTTCCTTGTCAATATACGAGGGCTGGCTGAAAAGTTCTAAGCCTAAGTGGGATATCTCAATCGGATTGAAACAAACAAATGCCACCAACAAGTACAATCATTTAATGAATCATAAACATAAGAAATGCAACTGTAGTGTTATTATTGTCTTTGTACCAGACCATCTTGTGAACCTACCCATTGAAATCACCAGAAATGAACAAAACTTGCTATAGGGCAGTCATCAAGTACTTGCAACTGAAAGGGCTAACTCCAACACAGATACATTCTCACATGGTCTCCACTTTAGGGGATGATGCCCCTTACTTTTCCACTGTAAAGAAGTGGGCTGCTTTCATCACAACAAATCGGTTTTTTTCCTACTAAGGGAGATAATTCTATAAACACATGTTCGGTGCATATCACTAAGAATATCTCGTTCCATCGCTTTCTCCTACCGCTACAATGTTACTTCAGCTGCCCTCATGACCTCAGCTAAAATCTCAATATTTGGCCAATTTGGACGAGGTTGTGAAACATTTCTGCTGTAGGAATATCAGGTCTGCTGGGATATCCCTTTGCCACACTGCCTTATCGCTGGCATGCTAGGCAAACACCTCTTCCATACAACTGTCTAATTCTCCGCTGCTCCTAATATGGCCACCGATGAACTGTATTCGGCAAACACCGCCCCTTTCAGTAACTTCTGCAGAAATGACCGATCGTGTTCAGTGTCTAACAAGCCATTTTACCCACAATTCCTCTACGGTCCAGGGCGCCATTTTGGAACATGGATGTGCACTTTACTGGGCACACTTTTTTCAGAACCAATTTGCGCTGTGGGGGCCCAAATGTGCTTCGCCGGCATGGCTAATTAATGCGTTAATTAATGCGTTAATTAGCCGACGCTCTACCACTGGACCACGAGCGCTATCACATGTAATCAGTGCTCGTTTAACGAGTCATTAGCACCCCATTAACAAGCATGTGTAATTCAGAAAACAGTGAATTGCACATGCGTGTGACGTCACTGTCCGCTCTCCCATTAATCTTTTCTTGAAACCACACCTGCCATTGTTTATGTCAACATGACCGACTAATCGGATTAACTGGATTAACTGGTAAGAAATTATGGCTAACCCTTGCCCAAAGCAAGCTAACCCTAAGGACCGAAAAGAGGTGATGGATTGTAAAGACGTGTAAGTTTCCCTGAGACCGAAAACGGGTGATGGATTGTAAAGACGTGAAAGTTTCCCTTAGACCGAAAACAGATGTTGGATCGTAAAGACGTGTAAGTTTCCTTAAGACCGATGACGGGTGTTGGATCGTTAAGACGTGTAAGTATCCCTAAGAAAACGGGTGTTGGATCGTGAAGGAAGAGTCACCGGAGTGTGAGGCACGGTAACGGTATAGCGAGACTGGATGGTACTAGGTAGCAGGGCTTTGTGACCTCATGTTCCATGATTTCTGTGCAGAGATCTTATGGAACGGATTG
Organism: Haliotis cracherodii; assembly: GCF_022045235.1. NCBI lineage: Eukaryota > Metazoa > Mollusca > Gastropoda > Lepetellida > Haliotidae > Haliotis > Haliotis cracherodii. Next base: position 11,829,987 of record NW_027266286.1, read on the forward strand.
ATTTACATATTTTCCTGATCTACATACTTTACTGTAAACGCCAAGGGCCCTTTAGAGCAGGGATAGGAGTTGGCAAAAGGTCACGCATGACCTACATATACTAAATTTTTCTCTGAAGTGCCCTTTCCTGCAGAAATCTAAATACCTCTTATACATATAGTGGTATATCATTTTCATATTTTTGTCAGTGTTACATCGAATTCCACCAAAGGAAATCATATTTGGTTTTTGTGCTGGATAGCACTTTTCAAATGTTTTTAAAATATTTGTCACTGATATTGAAGGTCAATTCACTGTCAAGGTCAAAAGTGATGACTCATGAAGGGTTGAAGTGTAAGATCAACGCAATAGTGAAGGTCATTCTTAAAGGGTTTTTTACCATTATCATTAAAATGCCTATTTCTGGAGATATTTGTGAAGTATTATGCATGCAGTATTATATGTTATATTATTATGTATGAGCAGTGGTAACATCAGCCATATTTTCATTGTTGCATATGATTCTGCCTAGGGCGTTCATAAGTGGTATAAGTGATATGAAGCCCTTTACAATTGTTTTTGAAATAGACGCAACTGATATTGAAGGTCAAATTAACTTTCACTGTCTTCAGTAAAAATGTTCACAGTAACTGAGGAAGTGCTCTCTGTAGTGCGATGAAATCTGGTACATGTCACCCTCAGAGTGAGGCATATTGTGTTTCAAACTTCAATGAAGCTGGTATGTCTCGATATAACAAGCACTTGTACCGTTACAAATAATCTTATAATCATTTCACCAGGACCAAATGCTCAAGTCAGCACACAGTCAATGACTTAATATTTTTACTCAGAACAAACTGGAAGTCTGAACATGAAATTTAAGGATATCATCATACATATATTAGAACTGATGTTTAACACCTAGAAAGAATCATAGATGAAATTGAAAACTTGTAATGCTCATAGATCTCAACTTTAAGGGGTATTTACAACTAAAATAACACAGAATATTACTACAGCTATCTGATATGCCCAGGCTAACATTATTTACTAGATAAAAGACTCGAAAAATCGCATCCGGATAACTTCAGCAATGTTCAATTTTTTTGGGTTAGTTTCAAATATATTTTTAGGTGTTCCACACTTATTTGAACAAAATGCACCCCCCAAATTGTGACATTGTTTTGAGGGATCCGGTGCCGGATTCTAGGAGGCATCGGTGAGGTGTCCAATGCCGGATACCATGGATCTTGTATCCGTCAAGGTATCTGCCACCGGATACCCGGATGCCTTTATGGTAAGTGTCTGGAGGTATCCAGAAGTGATCCAGATACCTGAAACTGCTTTTTTTTTTGCTGTGATGGTAACATCACTAGCCGACATTGATTCATAAGCACATGCTAATGACGCAATCGCAATTGAACAACGGACTCTTAGCAGAGGTTTCTTCCTCCCGGTAGGACAGTACGTGCTTACAGTTTTCGTGAAATCAGGGTGTCATCACTGATTTTCAGTGATCCCCTTTAAGTCCAATGCATTATGTTTCATTAGATAATCGAGATTGATTATTCTCTGGCGTTGACATATGTATATTTGGAAAGTGTTTTATAGCTTTTATTTACCCAATAAGATGTCTTCAAATCTGGGTCAAGGAATAAGGTGCATCTGTTGAGTCACAGAGTAGAACAGTTAACACCGGTGCGTGTGTATTCTTGTTGTTGATTGTGACTTTAGCTTATCGACACAGCTCCACAACTTCGGTGAAGGCTTGACGTGTGTAACATCAAGCAACCTGTTTCCTCCGTACGGAACGAAACACACGGGGCTTATTTGAATTGTCCCTGAGCAAATCATGACCATTTCAACATATGTTTTAGAAAATAATTGTCAAAATGGCTGAGGTTTATCGTATTTATATGAAAAGAACAAAATGAGTGTGAAGTGTCTTTGATGTGAATTTATTCGAATGTGTATATTCATTTACAAGTTGTATGAAAAGGAAAATCTTGTTCAGAGGCATAGAAACTGCACCAAAATGCCCTTGTTTTGTGGCACAAAAAGGTCAGCGAAGGAATCCAGTTCATTTGATTGGAAACACTATCTTTCGTAAAGAGACTTCACGTTGAAACGTAACAACAAATAATGTTAACAGTGCATGTAGTTCCCATGAGTTGCCAAAAGTCCCAGTGGTTTGTCTGGCTGAGACAAACCAGTGACTAAACACATGAGCAACGATCCACCCCATCGAGTAAACTGACCCGCAATGAGCCATGTCACAGGCCGATACCATCCAATTAATTCAGTTTCCTAGTACAGCAAGATATGGGTTTGACAGCTTCTATTCCGACCGAGGCTGATTATTCAGTTGAATCATAACGGGGATAAATAGTATGTCTAGTTTTCATATAGACATGAAGCTTATTTTGAAGTGCTTGGCTTGCAGGAAAAGCAGAAATAATGTAACCAATTGTAAAGGGGGAACATATTGCACATTGTCTATTTTGACAGAATATTCAAAATCTGAATAAAGGACCATGGGCTTTTCAACGACGTCACTGCTTCTTGTCGTCAATGTTGCAATCCTCGCTATCTTCGTCGGTGTCTCCGTCTTTCATGATGACGACAAAGGAATTCTTTCACCCCAACTGAGAACGACTTATGACTATATCATAGGTAACATTTATATATTCGAATATTTCTTAAGTTCATTTCCAAATGACTGCTACATTTTGTACATCCTCTTTTGGTTCGTTACTGTAATGTAACAACAATTTCTGTATGATGATATAATGTTAGTATTGAAATATGTGGTTCAATTGTGGCATTACCGTTTGGATGACCACAGCAAATGATTAATTGAGGTCTGTTTTGTGTATGATTAAAACAGTATTCTATTTTACAGTTGGTGCAGGGTCCGCAGGGGCTGTTCTTGCGTCCCGTCTGTCCGAGAATGGTGACGTGACCGTCCTGCTGATCGAGGCTGGCGGTGATGACCGGAACCAGAAGACACTGGATACTCCTCTGATTGTAGCCTTGAACCAGATGGACAAATTTGACTGGGCCTATTTGACCGAACCTCAGCAACATGCACATTCAGGACTAATAGAAAAGGCAAGGTTAACAAATATGTCTCTGAAAGCATGCACCTCCCTGTTGCCCTATTTTAGTGAAGGTCGAAGTTGCAGTTATTATTAGATCATATATTAAGATCTTCACATGCACATACAGTTGTATTCGTACATTGAATTGGTCTTTGCGTCATTCGTGACTGCACATGCCATATTTTCTTGGTTCTTGGTTTGCTGATTGAGCATGCTCTGTCTGCCATGATTTGAAAGAGCGTCACATGACTGTTGTTCAGGAGTTGTTTGTGTAAGGTTACAAAATGTATGGCCTCTGTAAAGCTTTCAAATGTTTTATGGTAGACATGTGTAGCGCATTTGAAAATGTGACCCACCAGTGACATAAACCGTGATAACATTTGATATATTTTACATTGGTGTTCCAGTAGATATATAAAGATGAATTTCAGAGGGGAGCATGGCCGCGTGGTAGAGTCTTGGGAGGAAGCAGCCAGTTAAACTATATGCAGTATGTCAGAGGGCATCGCCATGACTACGACAGTTGGGCTGCCAGTGGCAGTGAGGGGTGGAGTTACGAAGATGTTCTCCCGTACTTTAAAAAGTCGGAAGACATACAAATTGATAGATTAAAAAATTCAGGTAACTATAAAACTATATACATCATTTACATTTCGCATGTCGATATTATTACCACGTGCAATTCATTATCACTGGGCTTAAAAGGCAAAATAGTTGTGACAATTATATGAATGGATCACTGACAATCACTGATGACACTGATGACATAAGTCTTCAGCAACCAATGCTTGCCGTAAAAGGCGTCTGTGCTTGTCGTAAGAGGCAACTAACGGGATCAGGATTGGTTGATGCATGTCATCGTATCCCAATTGCGTAGATCGATGCGCATGATGTCAATAACTGGATTGTTTGGTCCAAGCTCGATTATTTTACACACCGCCGACACATAGCTTGAATACTGCCGATTGCGGCAATAAATAATAAACTAGCAAACAAACGTAAATAGCAGTTGAAGAGGTATTATGCTTTCTTTTTGTTTGAACTGATATTAATAAATACTTCAAAAATCGCCATTACTAAATTTACGCTGCTCTTTCTTGGGTTTCCCGCTTTTCATGACAGTTGACAGTATGTGAAAGATTTTTGTTATCGAGACATAACGTATTCTTCTTATTCATCATCATTTTCAAGAATACCATGGCCGGGGAGGCCCACTGACTGTGACGGAAGTGAACGCAATACCCGTCGCTGACTATTTCATCAAGGCGGGAATTGAACTCGGATTCAAGAAAATAGACTACAACGGAGAAAATCAGGAAGGCAAGTGTATGTGCGAAGGAACGTACGTGTGCGTGAAGTTTTTCTGTGTCTGCATGCGTTCTTTTTTGTCTTTGAGCAGTGTGGCTATGCGCGTGTTTGTCAGTTTTGTGTGTCTTAGCTTGTTCCTGAGAGTCTTATTCCACCTGTAGGTTTCTGTGGTTCTGCGTCAGCCTTCCTGTCTGTCCGGGTGTCAACCTGTCTGTTGTGTGTGTATATGTCAGTCTGTCAGTTTGGCGAGTCTCTATTAGATCTACTATTTAGATAATACGGAAGGAATCGCCTGACTCAACCACCCTCAACAACCTTTGAATTACATCCGGAGCACCCTATTGATGGAATTCTGCTCATGACGGTTTTGCTTCGAATATTTTCATAGTCCAGTGGTAAGGCAAAGGCACGTTGTAATACGTTATTAATGCCAGCTGTAACTGTTTCAGGATTTAGTAGATCTCAGGTTTCAATCAAGAATGGCGAACGTATGAGCACATCCAAGGCCTTCCTGTGGCCATTGATAGACAGACCCAACCTGCACGTCCTGGCCAACAGTCACGTCACGAAGGTAGCTAGTGTACTTCACCCGTCCACATTCCTCTAGGATACGCATTCGTACATGCATCACACATCAGTTCAGTGCTGAGATTGGCCAATTGTTTTCACCAGGTAATGATAAACAAGAAGACAGCAGTTGGTGTCGAGTATGTCAAAGATGGCCGCCTGTACAGAGTTCGTGCTTCAAGAGAGGTTATCTTGTCAGCTGGTGCAATTGGATCGCCACAGCTGCTGTTGCTGTCAGGGATCGGGCCAAAGAAACACTTGGAGGAGATGAAGGTGAGAACTGAGCATCGATCTCTTTATGTTTATGTCTAATTTAAATTAGTAGATCGGATTGCTGTTCCCTCTAGAAACATCACAGATGTAAGTTTATCTAAAAGGAGAATCGACTGTACGATTCCTACTTTTTCCTGAGCATGTGTTTATGAAGCGCTGTCAAAACGTGATGATACCAGGTGTTCGTGAAAAGGTGAGCCTTTTCTGCCAGAAGAGAATTGATCAAGAAAAGACGTAAAAGGAATGACGATGTTAATATACTGAACAGTTTTGTTACACATGATGAGCGTTCGACTTGAACATTGCATACTATTGTAGATGTATGTGTGTTACGTCTAATGCCGCAATGAGCACATCCACGATCATCTAGTATAGTATATTTCCATTCTGTAATGATAAATAACCTGGACCCATTCACCACATGTTTCGGAAGCGATGTTGCCATATCCTGCCCTGTCACTAACCTATGAGTGCAAATTGATAGAAAGGCTACTTTATGCTTTTTAGCAAACTCATGCGACTGAGTTGTGTCAGATTAAATAACAATTGTGAGTGTGAGATTTTGCTCCATAATTTGTACCTGGAGCGTGAATAAAATTCATATAAATTCTTTAATTACTTCTCATAGAAAGACATGCCTCATCCTCTGTTCTAAAACTACCAATTGTCAATTGTGTTAAAGAACGAACATACAACTTATATTTTTTTTCATTGTCCCCATTTTTCCAACTGTGTCTTCCCGTTCTCAGGGAACTAATGTTTGAATCTGGCCGTAACTGACCATGTCATTTGAAACAACCGCCTTCACCCAGATATCTTGGACGTGATGTTAAATCCAATTTCACATCACCCAGTTATATTCGTTACAGCCTGACTGTTGCAGTTCTGCTCGCCTCTTGCCTTGATTGACAGGTCCTATTATTGTGACCGCCTCCGTGGTCCAGTGGTAGAGCGTCCGCCCGGAGAGCGGAAGGTCCGGAGTTCGATCCCCGACCGCGTCATACCAAAAGACGTTAGAAAGATGGTACTTGTTGTAACCCTGTCTGGCGCTCGGCATTAAGGGGCTAAAACATGGACTGGTCGGCTTGGAGTCAGTATACTATGTCTGAGTGGGATATTCATGTTAAACTGCGGCATGGTATCTCAGTGAGCTAGCACTATAAATCGGCACGTTAAACCCCATTTCACCACCTCACCTATGATCATTGTTTTGATCCGACTCTCCGTTAATCGCCTACTGACTTTGTAGGCTGTCAAGTTATGTGCATGAATTAAACAATCACCTGATTCATGTCACGCCACACTATGTATTCCTACATCTGGAATGTTTATCAATGTCGTGATTTTTGTCTGCTTTGATATATATACAAGCTGCACCTGTTTTGGGTTAATCTATTGTAGATAAAACATGCTTCCGTTGTCGAATTTACGCGGATTCATACAATTTGCACATCGGTTTTTCGATTCATACCTCAATGAACCGAAAATAATACCCAGTCAATCCTTCAGATTACTAAAGTCCCAAGTGTGTTATAGAATGAAAACAACACTTATATTTCTTCATGAGGATTCCGGATTAGAATAGTTTGCCAGACCTATGCTGGTCTTAAGAAGCGACTTACCAATTTACTGACAACTCAAATACACAAATACGATCAGCTTTCATCATACCTTGTGTTCAACAAGTCTCACTTTCTGATTTCTAATGCCAGAGAACCAGTAACTTCCATATATCATAAGTACAGGTGTGCCAGAGGCTATTATTTATTGTCTTTTCTTTGCATGTGTTTCTGACGGGTTTGTGATGGGTGCCACTGGTGGGGCGATATAAGCTTACCTTTCCGCGAACACATAGTGTCACCACTCTATGATGTTCTTATAAACACATGCTTAGGAATTGGTTTGAATCGCACAGTGGACAATTGGGATTTCTTATAATTTTTACTTATCCTGCATTACTCCTTTATGCATTCACTGCTTACCTTAAAACAACTAGAAGGACAGCGTAACTGCGAAATAAAGTTGTTGTTCTGAAGTCCCAATTACTGACCTTTCCGTCGCTGTCCTGTGACCTTGATGACACCTAAGGTCATCTTCACATCACTGCTTGTCGCATTACAGCAAGGACGTGTCCCAGCAGAGCTCTCCTTTTGGATTATTTTAGACCTTCAGTTTTCGTTTACAATCCTAAAATTGATCTGCGATGGGTGATGTATTTTTTTCATATACTTTCACCATGGTGTGTAGTTTTATGTGAATTAATTAGTCGTGAAAAGACTCTTGTCTTTTTACCCGCCACATATTTGTTGTCCGCCGCCATTTTGAATTGAGTTACTATTGTTTGCCTGCCAATGTATTCAAATTGTTTACAATTCTCAGCTACGTATGTAAAACATTCTTGTGTTCTTAAATACTACTAGCTTTGAGGTAACAGTGAGTTGCGTATATATATTATTGTATACATTTTCAACTTCATAAAAATATGTTTGCCGATAGATTAATATAAAATCTAAGGCTTTCTTCCAGTCCCGCTTTGTCAACATTTTTTTAATTGCGTTTCTATGTTTGCGCGATTGTATTATTGGCGTGGAAAAAATCTTAGCAAGATTATCATCCATGTCGGTTGGCTTACACGCGTATGTTTTCGCCAAAATCCAAAAGTAAATAGCTTTGGTTTTCATTGAGTTGCATATATCGGCAGGTAATATGACGCCCGTAACTGTGACTGCAGAAGTACACCCTCCACCGAAATACCTTTGAGCTTTGTGTCTCATTTACCTGGCCGAGCTCAGCGCCTGACTTCTACCCAAGCGCCACTATTACGCAAGCGACGCACGATCAGCTTAGCACTGTTCCAACATATCCAGCGCAGCAGATGTACGCTCAGGCGTCAACACCGGTCCCGTAAGCTAATTCGACAATGGTTCAAGCGCTTCTACAATGATCCAGTCATCACCGATGACCCTAGTCTCATAGACCTGCGCACCAATCAAGGTCTCTACAATGACGTCAGTCAAAGGGCTTACAGTGTACTCGGTTACGCAACCGGCACAGGATAAGCTTAGCTATGTTCCAGCGTACTTGGCACAAATGTAAGCGACTACATCTGCGCCTAACGTATGCCAAATACCTAATGTGTTTTCTGGTACAGCATATATCGCTGGGCAGCAAGGAGGGTAACATCGCCACATGACTCTTTATCCAGGCGGGTCATCAAAACCTGCTGATAGGGAAGGCACCACGCCGGCTTAGCACAAGTGCCCGATTGAGTAGCAGACCATCTCGTGTCAGTGACGCCCTCCCCTGGTAACGGGGTAAATAAGAGGGACACCACGAGGTCATTGGAGAAAGACTTCTCCAAACTTACATTTGCTCGATCATTTAAGCCACCAACATCGTCAATATTTGCGGTGGATCAGGATCTGTCAGAGGATAAGCCTATCTGATTAGATCACTTCCACACTATTATGATTTTCCTGCAGCGTCAGATTGACTACAGGAAAATTTATCTTGAGACCGCCCTGACGGGGATTACCGTTACAACCAGACTTTACAGTGTTTTCAACTGAGATTCTGGTTTCAAGGGCAAGCTGCTACGTCAACCTTGGTCATCTACTGCCCTGTTCATTGGACAGATCGCAGAAACGCACGCCAAGTTCCCAAAACGCTTTGAATGACACTGTGATCAAGACTCTAGAGCACGTCTCTTTTAGTCTATCCCAGTGGGCTGGCAAGTCAGGCAATTATAAGCCCAAACGCGCGTCTCTCAAGGAAGACCAGTATTCCCTTAATGGGAAAGGGCGTGGCAGAGACAAGTCTCAAGGACGATTACGTACTCATCGTATTATATCATGGTTTCCGTATACACGAAGAGGTGACCCCACCGTTGACCACAGTTTGGTTTGGAAAATCCAACACAGACATACTGTTGGTGAGAAGAGCTGTAGAGTTGGTTCAGAACCCAGTCTTTACAACGGGGTTTTATCCTCACATCTGCCTGGTACCCATGAAGGACCCAGACAAGATGAGAATGATCCACAATCTCTCCGTGTTCAACGAACGTTATCTGAAACGTCCACATTATTGCCGCCTCACCACGTTGCAAACTCTCATAATCAACATCAATACGTTTGATTCTTGATCAGTCTCGACTATCCATCCCAACCGTAGACTCCTCAGGTCCAGTTCAGTGGGGTTCACTACCAATGGATAGTGTTTCCCATTTGACATGTCAGTGACCCTTGGCTATTGACAGGAGTAATGAAGCCAATAACTGCGTATCTTCACTTGACGAACACTTGGTTCGAGTCGTAGATGGAGGACGATCTTCTGTGTTATCAACACAAGTCAATGTTAGTACGCCACCGGGAATTCACCCGGCAGACGGCTACTATATCTTTTTAACTGGGATGGATAATCAACGAAGCGAAGTCGGGAGTTGTCTCCTTCCTATTGGCTCAAGTTCATAGGAGGCCTGTTACAGACAGACCAGGATCTTCTATTTGTACCGAGGGACAGATGGCACAAGTTTTTAAGCCTGTTGTCATCTGCCCAACACCAACCATACATGCTTTGGATCCACTCAAGGCCATCACTCTACCGGCTAAACTAGGGCCTTACCTCAATAGGTGGCGTTGGATGTCTTCGGAGTCTCTTTATTCAGGTTTTCCCCGAATATCACCTGTTCGTTGGCGCTCCGCATCGGGGGTGGGGTATTCACTTACAAGACCAGATGACCTCAGGGCTATGGTCCAGCGCTCAGTGAAAGTGGCACATAAACAACTTGGAGTCAGGGAACAACACACTCCCACCTTCTACTTCAACAAACATTCAGATTCTTCCATCTAGTGGATCGGCTGCAACTCCAGTTCATAGTTCAGCATATCACCGGATGTCAAACATACTGGCCGATTCCTTATCACGTCCATACAGGGTGGCTCCCACCGAGTGGAAACTTTTCACAGAAACATTCCAGTTACTGCTTCAGAAGTTCAGGCAACCAAACATTGACTTTTCTTACTAGCCTAGACCACCAACTCAGGCCGTATATCTCCCCGTTAGCGGATCCGCAGACTTGGGCAGTGGACGAGTTCAGAATCCCTTTGGAAGGGCTAAAAGCACACACTTTTCTGCCACCAGTTTTACTTCCCAAGGTGATAGAAGGGATCAAGGAGACAAGGTATCTTGCTCTCACCTTGGTCGCGCCCTGATGACCGGCGAGAAGGTGGTTCGTCAAGTTCAGAAAAATCTAGCTGAAGACGATCCACGACCCCTCCCACAGTGGTCCGACCTACTCATCCACCCTCAGAGCCAATTGCCTCACCCAACGTCTGCACGCATGGTTCGTCTTTAAAAGGCGTTTAAGTGCGAAGGGATATTTCGACACGGGCAGCAAAGCTATAGCTTTAGTTCATCGTTCCTCTCCCAGATATGATGACAAGTTGAGATCATTTGAGACTTTTTACAAGGCAAAAGATTCAAGACCCTACGATTGCGTCACAACAACTCCTAGTGGAATACCTCCTACATTTGCGTACCCAAAGACACTTGGAAGGTGGCATCATTACTACTTAATTGGCTGCACTTAACTCAGTGTTGGTTGTTCCAGAAAATCACAAGGTGATTAAGGTCACGGAACTTCAGGCCCTAAAACGCATATTCGAGTTGCGGATCATAAGGCCAAGTTCCGCCCACCTGCTTTGGACTTAAACGTGGTATTTCGAGGTGTGCGAGGGCCCCCTTCAAGCCCCTCTATGCATCCTCATTTAATGACCTCACCAAGAAAACAATGGTTTCTCTTGGCATTAGCAACGGCGGCACGGGTGAGCAAACTATATCTGATTGACACCACCCGGGTCCGTTTTGAGCATGGGACGCACGGAGCGGTACATCTCGGGTTATGCTAGGATTTTATTGCTAAAATCTACTACCAGTCCAACCCGACCGTTCCTTCGCAATCCCACCAATATCGATTATTGTGGGAGCCGTACATGAAGGTGAATTTCTTCTGGGCTCGGTGCGAGCAGTTCGAGTTTTCATTCGCCGCTCCAAGACTAGGCGTGGTTCGAGGAAGCAGTTAATTATACCCGTGTTTACTACGTCCACGACCGAAGTTAGTCGCAAACACCATATCTCTATGGTTACGCGCAGTAATCCTGCAGGCCTACGAGATCGCCAAAACGTAATCCGCGGGGATCGAATTACCCTCACTATCTCAGGGTGTTAGCCTTACCATGGCTCAACACGGCAATTGTTTTATTGGAACAATCACGGAAGGATATTTCTGGAGGTTCGACACAGGTTTACGTTAGTCATTATCTTTGCGTTGTGGCTCTCGAGGATGTCGAAGGTGTGCGAAGTTTGGCCCTCTGGTTGTAACTCAGCAGGTTACCAACCCCTGACGCAAATAATGAACTCGCCCTATACAGAGCCAGTCTACTTCAATGGGCAGTCACTCAGTCGCCGCCAGTGGAAGAATATTAGACAATCTTGTATGTGAACGACGGCTCTATGACGTAGTAAGTAAAGAATTAGCTGATTAGCTATTATTTTCTTTATTACTTAGTGTGTATAGGGAATATCTCTTTAATTCCTATGTTCAATCTTTTTTTAATTTTTTTAACAACCCTACCGTAATCGCGTTTTTCCTTAACTTTTGAGCTTCATGGTTTGTCGGCTAACTTGTGTCGTATTGAAGGGTGTTAATTATTGAGGTTTCTGTATTCTGAAGGTTGACCCACTTCCAAACCGTCCGATACAGATGCATAGAGGAGTAATGCAGGATAAGTAAAACATTTAGTAAAATCTAAACATATTTTACATTTGTATACTTATCCTGCATTACTACGTTTAAGGCCCACCCGTCGCAAGACTTGCCTCCCCACTCTGGCTTCAGAAACCTCAAAAGTATGTTTTCTAAGAGCATGGGCGACAGGCAGTGCTGTGAAGATGACCTCACAGGATAGCGACGGAAAGGTCAGTAATTGGGACTTCAGAACAACAACTTTATTTCTTCACCCAGGACCTTCGCAATTGCGCTGTCCTTCTAGTTATCGTAAGGTAAGCAGTGAATGCATTAAGGAGTACTGCAGGATAAGTATACAAATGTAAAAAATATTTAGATTTTACAAAATTAATGAAATAGTTTTGTCATGTATACTTCTATATACAGATTCCAGTTCACGCTAGTCTCCCCGTTGGAGAAAGCTTGCAGGATCACATGTTCGTCGCCATGGTATCGAAGATTCAGAAGCCTATTTCCCTCACGACAAAGAAGTTAGAGTCAACCCTTGCTTCAATCCAATATCGTGCATTTAAATCAGGTAAGTAATATTTGCCTCATGGCGTGTATTTTCCTAAACATTTTTAACTTTGTTTTATCAAACACTTTTATCATGAATAACACTTCTTCCCATTTTTTACGAATTCTGTATGGCAGGTCCACGAATTCGAAACTACTAACGTCATACGTTAACGGACGTTTGTTGTTTAACTCTGCACTCAGTAACATTCCATCGATTTGACGACGGTCTGTGAATAATCGACAACCCAGTGATTGATATCATAAGCATCAATCTACGCAATTGGAATAAGATGTCATGCACCAAGTCAGTGAGCCTGACCACCCCATCCCGTTGGTCGCCTCTTATGACGAGCATGGATCCTTAGTGGTTCTGATTGGATAAGATCGGGTATTCCAATTAATGTATATGGGTCATAGTATGCTCAAATATCCAAGGAGAAAGAATTTAAAACAAGAACGTTCCAACAGCTTTGTCAACATGGTATCATAATTCATAGTACACTAGTATTACATTATAATATGGTCCATTTTACTGAATGCCTTTCTTCTTTTCGTCTTAGCATGAGCACCAAAATGTCTGTACGCACAACGCGGATTGGTGAGCGATACTTGAGATGAGTTCCCATGCTCGCATGCTCATTGAGTACAATGAGCCCAAGTCACTACAACGACAGGAACTCAGTTCTTCAGTTCCTTTGGTTGAAAGCTTAATCACTGGCAACAAACGTCGTTGTCTTTATCCGAGTCCATGTATTACTAGCTGAAAATTGTTACTTGGCTTACTTACGAGGTTGAGAGGTGGTTGTGAACATGTTGTAACTGTCTGTATAAGCACGGGGCGATCCAAACAGCGGTTTTGGTCGATGTCTACTTGGAAACCTTTGCTGTTATGTGTGAAGAGGGAGAACAGAACACCTGATGGCTCTATATGTATTGGAAAACAACATCTTCTGTGATTCTTTTCAACCAGCAATTGTACAAAGTACAATTCGTTTCAGTTTTTGTTTCTTGAATGTACCGCTGTCAACATCTCCAAAGAACAGGCCGGATTTTTTGTTGACGATCCTATTTTTTACGTGGGTGCAACAGGAGCCTCAGTAGACAATTTTTTCATTTCTTCAATTTTTGCATCGTTATGATTGACGGTTTCCTCGAGTTCTGAAAACACCGAGGTCAAAAGTTGTCTTCTTGAGAAGATCATGGTTGAAGGGATATATTCCACGTTTCGGGAAAGAATACTGCAAGTAGTAAATGCAACACGATCAGCTTTGGAATCCAAGCTATATGCTGAATACTCGTCGACACCAGAGGTTGCGTTCTGACATGTCTCGTATTTGAGATGCAGGTTATAAAAAATCCTTTGAATAGGACCGGCAATACCAAAAGGATGATATTTATCTCCTTGTCCTGTCTAATGAAAGAACCCGTGATGTGGGCAATATATCCATTATAAGTAAAAGCGAGGAGATTTTGTCCATTGTCCATAGTATCTCTGCTGTAATGTCAGAGATTTTACAACATATCGTAAAAGTTGTTAAATGAAGACACCAAAGGCTGGAGCTATTGGAATATTTCTCAACATAAGGGAAAGTTGACCGTTGAATGCATCCCTTATGTCATACAGTCTTGTAGATAACTTTGTTTAGTGTAACGGTTTCATTGTCTCTTTAGTTCTATTTCAGGATGGTAAACGAGTGGAGAGGAATTGCTTTTTTGGAGATTATATGGCCGATATCCGAACTTCGGTATACCTGAATATTAGTGTGTGTTGTGTTTGTGCAAACAATGCGAGCAGAAATTCCGATTCATATGCATTACATAAATATATCAATAAGAAGGGAAGCACAGTTTGTGCCATTTGGGAAAATCTTGTTTTTGAAAAAACTTATGATCTCCAAATTTCACATGGATGGTATCAATGAGGTCAAATCTAGCATTTCATTGATTTTTTTTCTCAGAGGTAAAAGGTGAGGTGAACTGCAGTATGATATCTCAGTCCGAAGTTATACAAGTAATCACGCACGCACGCACACTGGTGGTTTTAAAGTGCAATAACGTGGATTTTGCAATTTTGCTTACTTTTTTAAAACCAATTCCCCTCACCTCCTTAGACATTTGCTTTCATTTGTGACATACTGTAATGAACCTTTGACGATAGTGAGATGTAACTTTATTTTTATGGTCACCACGTTTTGATAATTGTCCCATGGATCTAGGAATAAATTTTCTCGTTTGGGTGAGTGATGTACAAAGTTGGAAAATCAAGTGTTTAACAATTGAACTTAGTTCTTTTCTGCAATTGCTAAAAGTCAAGAGCAAAGTCGTTGTGTCTTTGAGAATTGATTTGATATGAATATCACTTGTATCGAAACTTTCTGAGAATAAAATTAAATTCATTCCTTGTTTGTATCAAGGATTATGGTTAATCTTTGACATGGAGCGATGGTGGTACATTTGCTGGACCAAGCAGTTTTTTGTCGGATTTTGGAATCCAGTAGAAATAGGAATGGGCATTTTTATATGTGCAGTAGTCGTTCAGCTCATTCTTGGCAAAATTGTTCGTTATATACCTTTAAAGTACATGACTGTTGGCCTATCTTGAACAAATTACAGTCCCAGACATTCCAAGTATGAAGTCTCTCTAGTTCGCCAGACTGCTATTCTCCTCATAAGATAGAAATGGTGAAGGTCAAGACTTTACAGCATTTATTGTCAAGATACCCCTTGATTCTATGAGGTAAAGTTAAAAGTGAGTGAGTGAGTTGGGTTTAGTTCCGCTTTTCACATTATTCCAGTCATATCACGGCATTAAAGTTAAAAGGTGGATTGCAGACAGGAATACCATCTTGACAGCATCACATGCTTTACTTTTATGTTCAGTAGTGTAATTCCCATATCAATCCTTTCCATGTTTTGCAGGAAAAGAAAAAAGTAACATTATAAAAGAAATGCAAACATATATCTGTTAAAAAGAGTGGCCCAAAAGATTTCCATCCTTTCGACTGAAAAGTAAATATGAAGACCATGATGCGCCAAATCGTCGCTGATTTAAATAAGCTGACTCTTTTTATGCTGACATTTATATTTAAGGTATGTGAGACAAGTTTCCAGTTGCAACTTCTTTATAACTCAAGATAAACATGGTCGTCTACAAACGGGTGACGTCCAAAACATGATCGGAGGATGTATTGTGAAGGCCGCCATGGTGAGGTTAAAGTGTTGCTAACTGTTCAGCAAATATCATTCCTTGACGGTTAGAAAATCCGTGCATCGCGGCACACCTTCCTTAGTGGGTACTTGCTCAGCCACTAACAGCTTATAACTTGCCTTTCACTGTAGGTCTTTTCACATCAAGCGGCGGTCTGGAAGCCTTGGCGTTTGTGAAGACGAAATCCGAGGAACCAAGTCCAGACGTTCAGCTTCTCTTTGTCTGTACTTCAATGGACAAAAGTCTGGCCCGTCTGTTTAACATTGACCAAAAGGTAAGAGTGCTTTATTTCCACAGGAATCAAAATATGTTCCCAGTATCGATGGGCCCTGTCTTCGTACTTTCTTCTTATCCAATTCTATAATGATATATGCATTAATGGCTGAGCAATGGGCAAAAATGACATTATTAACATGGTTGCCAAGTGGCCAGCTTTACATTTTTTTAATAATTAATTCTGTGGGCACTGTAAGAGCACTGTAGCTGTGGTCATCAATGAATAGGCCTTGTGGTTTCAGGGAAGATTGTATGGACGGACAACGGTCTTGTTTTGAAACGTCTCTTACCTTATATCACGATCATCTACTTCTTATTTAGATAGTTGCTCATTTCAACTGGACGTCTGTTGAAGAAGGTTTCACACTCTTCCCAGCTTTACTCCGTCCAAAGAGCATGGGCACAATCCGCCTGAGAAGCACCAACCCGTTTGAGCATCCTATCATCGATCCCAACTACCTGTCTCATCCCGATGACGTCAAGACTTTAGTTAGAGGTGAAAACAGTTCCAGTTATTAAGGACTTTCTAGGACAAAGCAACTACTTTTAACAAAGACTTATTGCGGGTAAACCAATCACTTTTAACAGAGTCATAATTTGGGTAAACCAACTACTTTTAATGGGGACATACTTCTAGTAAAGTAACAACTTTTACCAGGGACATTCTTTTGGTGAAGTAGCTACTTTTAACAGATACCAACTGCGAGCAAAGCACCATCTTTGTCTTTGGATCTGGTTGAGGCAGCATCATTTATAAAGGATAATGTATATTTGTCCTACCATAACTGACTTTCTCCTTCAAGCATGACAATGTAACATCAAGAACACAGTGAACATCAGGTTTCATCATTGTAGATTTAACGCTCACAATCTTTTACGAGTATGAATACCATTGATACACCAGTTCAACCTATTAAACTATCAAACAAGCTAAATTAATAACGCTTCGCTGAAAAATATACCTTGGAATATCAAATAGATCAAATGAATTTAAAAGACATTTTTGTTCAACAGGTGTTCGCATCGTCCAGAAACTTCATCAGACAAAGGCATTCAAGGAAATAGGAGCCCAGCTTGAAGACACACCCTTCCCGACATGCACCACTATAAAGTATGACACTGATGAATACTGGGAGTGTTACATCAGGGCACTGGCTACAACAATCTACCATCCGACCACCACTTGCAAGATGGGGAAACCAAGCGACCCAACTACAGTGGTGGATCCTCAACTGAGGTGGGTGAATTTGGAAAACTTCAACTATTCTATGGCGTTTATATAAATACAATCATGTTACATTGTGTTTTCACCAATCTAAAATGATCTCCAGGGTGTGTTTGTCTACAGGTCAACTACTTGTCTATTACCTTGAATATTTGTAGCTCTGATCACATCAAAGACGAGCAACTTTCATGGACATTCAGCTTTATAATTTTAATGCTTTTGGGGCGATGAAGGTGTAAAGAACTAACTTCCGGTTGAGGTTGTGACGTGTCCGTGCTGAATCGAAGTCGTCACTTTAATCTGAATGTCGGTTTCAATTAAATATTTTGCAGAGTGAAGGGTATTGCTGGGCTGCGAGTCGCGGACGCCTCCATCATGCCGGCCCTCGTGTCAGGGAACACAAACGCCGCGACCATCATGATTGGTGAAAAGGCGGCAGACATCATCAAAAGCAGCAAATAAGGCTCAGGAAAATCTTGTATTCCACATTTTAGACAGATCATCTATATCTCTCTCTCTAATTATTGCATATCTATCTATTATAACGTAAAATATGTTTATAAAACGCTTTAGTTATCATACACATAACATGATGTTCCTCGATGATTTCTCCTCTCTCATTATATCATTATTATATTATGTTTCTTATTATAGAAATATGTTTATAGATTTCTTTGTCATCAAATACATACACGATGTTCTTCAATTATTATTTTTTAATCTGGAATAAAAGTTAAAAATACTTCCCCAAAAAGTGTTTGTGTTCTCATTCGTGTGGATTTCCTATAAGGACAGCACAAAGAACATCGAAACTGTGAGAGTGATTTCTAAGCCGTTTCTAGCAATATATTCCATCTTGACTGGAGAAATGGCTTCAAATACTTGTCCATTTTTGTAATGTGAAGAAATAAAACAAGGTCTAATCTCTGCTTGTAAAACATTACCTTGAATTCAAAATAGAACATATGGCTTGTATGTATATAGAAAAGTTTACAATTTCACACGCTTCTGTAAAACAGAACCGAAACGTATAATATAACAAGATTTTTTTATGGGTCTGCGAAATAACTGACTGCATGTCGCCAGTCACCTTGAATTACTCGTACCGGTACCCGGTGTACTGTTCTATACTGAATCATGATACAATATGAATCCATTCGCCACCACAGCTTCGAGTCTGGTTCGAATGAAACGATGCTTTAAGGAGCCGTTCATTCAAATTACCATGTTCTTTTATGATCAAAACTAGCATCGAATTCACATCACTAAAGTTCAGTTTTGTGAACACAATTTGTATCAGCATCAAAATCTACTGAATATATATTAAGTAGAATTGGCCCAGTGTGATGAATATGTCGCTAACACACTATCAGACATACTTGTGCAATCAGGGCTCAAGCTATATCCACAGCGTCAACAGAAATACTCTTTTCATGGTTTCATTGAGGCATGATGTTGATTCTTTCCAGCAAAGTGGAGATAATGTAAACGTTTCACCTATTGCAGTAATGTATGTTACCTTGGCGAAAAAATGGGAAATATTGTACATAGTCCGTCTATGTGGATGATTGAAGATAATTAAAGATGTGAGTCAGAACTATATTTTTCAGTCTTTCATAGAAGACCATGGTCTTCTAACAAATGTCACTGTTTATTGTCGTTAATGTTGCAATTCTCGCCATCATCATCAGTGTTTTTGTCTTTCCGGTTGATGAAAATGGAATTCTTTCACCTGAACTTAACGTAACATATGCCTTTATTATAGGTAATGGAATGGCTTTCGCTTTAAATGGTCAATTTCCACGTTTCGAAAAGACTTCATTTGTTATCGATGTACTTTCTCATTAACTTTAATTCTTATAACTGCATTATTCATTGTCCATTATCGCGGCTTATTTTAGTGCCCATTTTGAACGACGTAATATAATATAATATTGTACGTGAAGTTCTGTTGTGATTTTAGTTGTATGCGTGTGCGTGTGTCTGTGTTTTTGCATGCCTGGTCAAGGATACCCTCGTACTAGAGACACCCCCCCCAAAAAAAAATAAAATAATAATAATAATAATAATAATAATAATAAAAAAATAATAATAATAATAATAATAATAAAAATAAAATAAAATAAAATAAAATAAATAAAATTAAAACTATCATTGTGACAATCTACAGCTATCTCTGAATTTACCTTAGTATCTATTTGACACATCTTTACAATCACCTTTCAATGATCGGCAAATTGATCAGTGATGACAAAGGCTTGAAACAGCCACAGGTTAATTAACAGCTTCGGAAATATCTCCCGTCACGTTTATCGTGTCGGCCATTTTGACTTCTTGTACTTGATGTAAATGTATTACGACGCTCTGTCATTGTGATTGACTGACTTACTGAGGTTGTTCTTAACAGACCTTCTCTGCTAAATAGGATATTGTTTTGGAATACATTTCTTGTAAACAAACTAAAACAGATGTTAATCGCTTTTGGGGGAACTATTTTATTCCGGGATGGCCTATTAAAGCTAGTAGTAAGTCAAGGAACCATGCGTGTATATGATCTGTTATTATAGGTGTTTAACAAATATGTTTTGGTGCGTTGATAAAATACACTGACGCAAGTATATTCTAATCAAATCAATTTGATAATTGAATATGTTTTCTTTCACGTATTACATAACATCAATACACAAAATCTGGACAGTTGCAGTAACACACAATGGTGAGCGCATTAAACACCACTTTGAACAGTATTTCAGTTATATCACTGCGTATCGACTCGGCACGCAGTTGAACTCATCACCCATCCCATCATTGATAATCCTTCTTGAAGAGCTATGAAATATAAAGCTGCAATAGCGCATTTTTACACTTTATCTTTTAATTGGCATGTTAAACTTCTATTTCATAACTCGGTTTTATTTGCACGGATCACAAAGGAATCTTGGAAGGGTCATTGTCGCTTTGTCGTATTGTTGCATTGACGCCCTTACAAAAACAAGCAAAACGTGTCAAAATTAACCAAAGCGCGACAATCCGACAACGCGACATTTTGGCCATTTGTTGCAATGTGGCGTTGTCGCATTGTGGCTTTTGGATATTTTTTTTATTTTACCAAAGGGCAATGATGACGTAACGCGACATTTTCAAGGTCAAAATATGTCTCGTCGCATTGTCGCCACATCACAAATGTGTATAAAAGACGTAAAGTTCAGTTAATGCTACAGTTAGGCAGCGGTAACCAAGTTATATCTGCCGTGGAAGTTCAACCTGATACATATACATCTTGAATTGAAAACGTTTCATTGTGAGCTCTTCTCTATATGTGCTTAGTGTTCAACTCCCAGTTCGAAACACGTAATACCTCATCCACAATCCACATAACTCTATTGCAGTGGTCGTCCAGAAGATCCTACTCTTGACAGTATCAGACAACTGACGAGTGCACGCCTGACCCGTGATCTCGTTACACTCCCCATGAGGTGTTTGCCAAGGGACATGTGTGCTCGAGCCCAGCGCAGAGCTCGCGACACACTTTAAACGGCATGTTGTAAACAGTATATTGCACTTGATATACTGTATAGTGCATCTGATACGGGGCGGTCGGGTAGCCTAGTGGTTAAAGCGTTCGTTCGTCACGCCGAAGATCCGGGTTCGATTCCCGACATGGGTACAATGTGTGAAGCCCATTTCTGGTGTCCTCCGCCGTGATATTGCTGGAATATTGCTAAAAGCGGCGTACAACCATATTCACTTACTCACTGCATGAGATACTTATTTGCGGAAAAGTTACAACTTTCAATATTCAAGGTTCAATTTACATTTATTTCTTATACAACAGACCGCCGTCATATATCACTGGAATACTGCTGAGAGCGGCGTTAAAACAATTTGTTTTCATTATGGACCGCTGCAGTCATTTTAAATAGAACCGTATACATATGTAGTACCAACTCACTCACTCTGTTTTGAATTTTCATCAGAAAGATATATTTACCAGCTGTGAGGAGAGATATCAGATTTTTATAAGCAGTCAAATAGGGATGATAAAGTACCCCTCACTGATTAGGTTCTTGTTTACATAAGAGCAGTGTTGGCCATGTTAGATGATATAACCAAAATCAAGGAGCTCCGGCAGGGGGCAAACTGGTCGTGTTATTGTGTGGTATGAGCTGTGACGTATGAGGTATGAGGCCCAAGAGAATAAAGGAAAAACTTAGACCAACTCAAGTCTACATTGATTGGGGAAGTCTAGATTTCCACATCTAGCCTGAAATTAAGAATTGTTCTGTGCTCCTTTTTAATTTTATTATTTTTATTTTGTAGACATGGATAGTCCAACCAGGAAAGAAATTGATGGAATATTAGTATCACATGTTACCCCTGATCCAGTTAAATTCATCACACAATAATATATAGTATTTGATATTACAAAGGGCATGATCATGTACATGTTCACTGTAGTAATGTACATACCGGTCCACTAGATTATAATTTTTATCATAGTGTAGCGCGGCATCAACGATTACTATATGATATCCTCCCTTGTCATCGATGTATTGACATCGAACAATGGACGACAATTCGACATTCTTATTCGAGCTATAAATAGCTTCAATAGGGACAGTACCGAAATCAGTAAAATTTTCGTTGTTAAAAATTTGTTTCTGCTAAATATAATCTAAAGGAGTCAAGAACAATATTATTTATCAATGCTTACTTTCATGGATAGAATTGAGGCAATCCTTGCTTGCCAAATCGTTCTAGACTTGAGCTGGATTCCTTTTAAATTTATTCTCTATGGTCTGGGAAAACGTACAAGGGCGTCAGTATCACATGGAGAACTGACGTGTGGGGAGAATCCCGCTATGGCCAGCCTGGGTCAATGTAATTGGATATGTTGTGGAGTTTCGGGTTTGGGCTGTTTGTTGAATAGAACAAGGGAACAATGTAGAGATTAAAGCATATACACCTCACACAAGTCTGTTTATATCAGATATGTTATTGTGATTTGAAATCTCTTTTTAAACAATTGCAACTTATTGAATACTCTGTATTCCTTTGTCATGGTAGAATATATATTTTTCTATGTTGCTTTTTGAATTATCCACAAATAATGAAAACTACAAGGTAAACATCTACATGTATCTGGAGATATACAATAATACTACCTAAAAATGGGACTAATCGACTAATATTTCTTTCTTAAACACTGCCCGTTAAAGGCCTTCTAATCATTATATTATACTTTGTATAGTTTACAAGTTGAGAAATAGTGCATTTCAAATATTGGCAAATTGTGTATCTTTCTACATTTTGAATTCATTATAATTTCTGCAATAAAACCTTAACATCAGAAAGTGAGATAAACGAATATGATCTATACTATGATAAATGAATCATTAACTTTGTATTATGAATTAAATAAACTGAAATATGATAGTACAAACAAATTATTTTAATCTGTTCGTGTGAGTAGGTAACCAGAGATCGAAGCTACTTACCAACGTAACCATTTGTGAAAAAAATCAAATATTCAAAGTTAAGGGATTTGAACATGTGAATTGAACGACAGGCATGAAAGCAACGCAATGATGAAATTATGAATCCAATTATTTTATAAATGAAACTAAATACCTAGAAAATAAAAGTTTAATTTCTCATTGTTTGAAGGTGTTTAATGAAGGTGTTTGTTGTTAAACGTCGCACCCAGCAATATACCAGCTATATGACGGTGGTTTGTAAATAATCCAGTCTGGGCCAGACAATCCAGTTATTGACATCAAGAGCACCGATCTACGTAATTGGGATACAATGACATACATCAACCAAGTCAGCGAGCCTGACAACCCGATTATGTTAGTCGCCTTCGTACAAGCATGGGTTGATGAAGGTCTATTCTAACCCGGATTTTCATGGGTATTTTTTAAATAATAAGGTACAGTGAACTTCTGTATATGTCCATAATAAGCGTGTATAAATAGATGGACAATACATGTATATCTATACACGCCAATTAAATGGCTTAGACTGCATATGGTTCAGTGATGAGCTCTTATACAAGTCCATATTTCAAGACATGTATTTGATATTCATAATAACTCCACAAAAGCTACACAATGGCCACCATACGGTACCAGCATCACAGATACCAATAATACATTTTTGAACATGAGATCCATATAATTACTTTAAAGTTAAAACATGCATCTAAATAGTAAATTAGAAGGATTAAAAATATACACTTCCGACATTTTTCGTATTTCGTTTGGAGAGAGAAGTAGTGACAGTAGTGACAGGTATCTGATGGGCGCAAACAGGTGTCGAGTCGCTGCCTCAGATGGCTCATATTTCGTAGCTCTAAAGATCACGACGGCGATACAGACCGTGAAGTACTTTATCTTACTGTCCCTGAACCATATTATTTTCCCTTCCGCCCAGGCCTTACTTTAATGCTATAGCCTCAAATGAAACAAGCCTAGATGTTCAACAGTTCAGGCTGCAATTTCCATCCCACTGGGGCTCCTTTTAAATTCAAATGTAGTTTCTCGTTTTAATCAAAATAATACATTTTGAGAGAGTAAGCGCTAGCCTAACCGTGAAGTACAACTAGTTGTACAAAAGTTGCATGTCTATATTTCTTCAGACAGACTCTCCATGTTCCTATCGATATATATCAAAAGACAAATGAATTAAATATTACAGCACTGGTGAATAGGTTATGTGCGCATGTCAGCGTCGATCCTACAATATCCTTTAGCGCAAAATGCATATATACTGATGAATTAATGTAGTAATACCACGCAAATACATGTCCAGATGTATACATCAGTTTCATCTCGTGATCTTTATTCGTGCTTTTAGCTCTTTTTCTACAGGAGGTTATGGGGTCTTCACACCAGAAAGCCAGGTCCAAATTCAAGTCATAACTTCATGGCCCGTCCTTTCTTGGAAACTAATATCGCTATATGACTGAATATTGCCAAACGTGGTATTTACCCGATTACTCACATAATTATTCCATTTTCTTCATGCATGTTCTACAATCATCCACGATCACTTTCTATAGGGAGTTACATCTATATTCATCCACATGTCCACATAAATATACATAACAACAAAAGTTCATGTGACATTGAATAAGATTTAATGCAAAGTTGTTGTTTTTTACCAAATCTGAAACAATTTCGGTTTGCAATGGATAAAAGACTCCTTTGTAAGTGTTCAAATGGTTTAATTTGCCATATTGACTTCAGAAAATGTGTGATTTCATTAAAAAAACATGAACTTGCCAAAATGTCAATTTACAAATCAATAGCGTGTGTGTCCACCTCCTGTTGCGATGCAAGCAACACATCTCATGGAATGTACCAGGCGCCACACAAAGTCCTGTGGGATATCTGTCCATATCTGCTGGAGCATGTTTCGAAGTTCCTGGAGTGTCTGTGGAACACGTGGTTGACGTCGAAGGCGCCGATCCATCTCATCCCGAATGTGCTGATTGGTGAGCGATCAGGGGAGTGGGCCGGCCAGGGGATGACATTCACGTTGTTTTATTGAAGAGATTCCTGAACAAGTCGAGCAATATAGGCCGAGCGTTGTCATGTTGAAAGGTAATGCCTGGGCCATGACGACGCAAAAACGGTAGAACAACAGGGCCGATGATCACGTCGCGGTAGCGCTGTCCATTGAAATTTCCCTCTACCACTATCAAACGGGTCCTCTGTCTTGCTGTAATCCCAGCCCATACCATAACGTTGCCGCCCCCGAACCCATCTTCTTCCATGACACAATGATTGAAGTAAAGTTCGCCTCGACGTCGGAACACTCGAATCCGTCCATCGCTGTGGCTGAGGTGAAAACGAGACTCGTCAGTGAATAGAACTTGTCCCCACTGCATGGCCGCACAGCATAGACGCTGTCTGCACCACTGTAGACGTGCTTGATGGTGGTTTCCTGTCAAAATGGGACGTCTGGCGGGTCTTCTGGCGACAGTCCCTGCACATCTGAGGCGGCGACGTACGGTTTGTGAAGATATTCGTCGAAAGCCAGGGGTGCTTCTAGCAGTCACTGTTGCTGGCTGGAATCGATTTCGTAGGTGTGTTGTTCGAATCCAGTTGTCTTGTCGATTATTGGTTACGCGTGGCCTGCCACTCCGAGGATGGTCTCTGACTGCATTCGTCTGTTGCCAACGTTGCCATAAACACCAAATAGTGTTTCTGTGGACGTTAAATTGTCTTGCAACATCACGTTGACTCGATCCTGCTTCAAGCATACCAATAGCTTGCAGACGCTCATTTTGAGACGGGCGTGGCATTTCGTAATGTTGAATAATTGCGTAGTTTTGTTGTTTTTCTGAGTGGTTGTTGTTGCTAAACAATGCATATGGAATCCCGTTAACGCACACGTTTTTATACCCATTCTTGGATAGTGAAATGCATGGGGATTGCATAATAAAAGTCAACTTTTGCATGGAATGCATGCTTTTCTGTAGCAGTTGCGTTTTTGTGACTTGATTCCATACATGTACTACAATATTGAAAACCAAACTTTACTTGTTTGAAAAATACACTAAAATATTGGTGTCACAGGAACTTTTGTTGTTTAGTATATGTATCAAGCACCCCTACACACTTCCTTAAAGATAAATGCTAAGCATTTCTTCTGTATGTATTTATATATGTAAATATAGTTTTAGTGTCAACATTGATGCAGTGAACGTACCACAGATCCGATGCTAGACAAACATCTTATCTTTGAAATGAACATATTTTACAGAAAAAAAGTTGTTAAACAATAGTTATAAAATATGATAAATAGGAACCAAGAGATTTTCCTCATTTTGACAAATATTGGGCTGTATTGGACATATTTGTTTCCGGGTCTGTATAACAGACAAACCTGATGCTTTCAAGCATAAAGATAAGTAAGTACAGCTGTTGTATATATTCAAATATGTTCGTGATAACCCAACCTTAAAAAATATTGAAAGATGAGTGGTAACTATTTATGTAATTATTTCAAATTAGAATGACAGCACAGCAGGAAAGCATGGCACTTTAATATACGTATCTTGTTAACCCAATAGGTTTTTTTAAGTAAGAGCAACATGTATATCGAGAGCATAGGTTTGGTGCCTGACTTATCACACATTACTTTCAGAAAGTGTGCATATTCTGTTTATCGGCAATAAATGCGAGTGGGAGTTGTGTTTTGTACGATAAACAACGACCACGACTCGAATATTTCTTATAAGAGATATAAACATTACGTACAGCCTCTTTAAGGGTGTTAAATTAGGAAAAAGTACACGCTTTAACAATTTTTACCCGTACTTAAATAATGATGACTCCCTGAATAGAATCCGACAGCGGCAATGCCAGATAGATCCATGAACAGGAGGGTTTGAATTTGGTCTTTCTCGCATATTCGCACAATTTTCTCGTCGATTATCTGTACCTTTTCTCTCAATACAGATTGTAATATCGCTCTCACTTTCGAATGCGATTGTCCGGGCATTGCATTTATCTACCTTCCCCAGCTACATCTACTGGTAACAACTCACTAGACACTTCCCTCTCCACAATAACGTCAAATTTACGACGTCCTCAAGTTGCGAGTGCATGGTCGAATTTCCATAAATCACGTCATGATTTGTCGCGTAGCTATCTCATATCATCAAATGTCAATTTCTCATTGCTTTATCATGACGTATCCGTGTCATAACCCATCATGAAGCAATAGCATACACACATGTCGTTGACTTCGACGTAGAATGGTGTCATGATATATGATTATCCTTTGGCGTGCAATATTTCTGGTTGATAAATCATATGCTTCTTTTTAAGAATAGCGACTTTACATTTTTATATCACTTTCTCAAAAACAAAACCAATTTAACAATACAACTGAACCTAAATGTATGTATGTTGTAATATATGTTAAGTTGCTGAGTGCGGCATTAGACAATAAACAAAACATGATATCTTTAAGAATTATGTTAATTATGTCATGCCGATGCTAAAAAATAATCTCCACAATATCCATACCTCTTTCTCTATGTTTAATATGAAACCATAATAACTCTTTTCAAAAGTCTGAAGGAATTATAATGACAATAATATCATAATAATATTATCATTATTTATGTTACATATCCTCAACTGAAGTAGTCCTCAACACTATACGTTCAGTGAAGAAACCCATGAACATATTATCTATGTAACATACATTAATGGAAATATTAGATAAACAGTTGAAGTTATCAAATGATATTCTTCGGTCGAACGTCTATCAGACAATACTACATTATTAAATTGTGAGTCTACAGTGATTTTTGCAAGGCTACTCTCATAAATGCCACGATGCATTTTAGGCCAGGGTTCTATACTCGCATTAATGTGCTGACTTATTATTGCGTTAATTTCATGATTTACAGTATTCATGAAGAACATTTCACGTGGGACCAACAGAGGGAATTATGACTATCGACTATTTTTTAATATTTATCTGGCTCAAACAATCTATTGGTTTGATTTATTGTTATGGTATCCACTAAATAAGTAGGATCCGTTTTTTCCCTCGCTCAAACTTAACCTACTTACACAGTCATCTCACTACATGTGACCCTCGTATCACAACACACGCACGCGCGCGCACACACATCGCATTCATCTTTCCTCTTTATCCCTACAACCATCTCATAACGTTACGTCACGTCACGTCACGTCACGTCCACGTCAGCCACCATGGATCCATGGGCATGCTTACATACATAATCCATCCTCCCACCATTCCCCAACATCCATCGGACTATAACTATATCCGCCTTCATGTATCGGTATTCGTGCTTACATTCATACACCCTCCTATCATTCCCCTACATCCATTGCACTATAACTATAACTATAACCGCCTTCATGCATCCGCACTCATGTTCACATTGCATTGCATTGCATTTATTTACACGATTTTAACAATATGTACATATTAAATGTCAGCAAGCAGACAGTATTATAACGCAATAGATTTCATCCCTCAAAACATCAGGGAAAGAAGGGCAGCCTGGAATTTTACAATGGCCTCAGAATGCACTGAGACGTTCAACTGGTCAGGTGGTGAGATAAACTTCAGTTACAGATGTCCATTACGAATATCTAAAGTGTGAATAAAGATCCCAGCTTGCTATAAAATGTACTTCATCCATGCAGATTTAGCAATTTCCTTAGCTATAAAATGTATGTTTAAATGCTCATGTAGACAAAGATCCAAATGTTTATAGGCATGACCATATTATATTCCAGGCAAATATCTCCACATTTAAAAACAAAGCTAGATTGAGGCTTTGAAGGCATTACGAAGTGATACACACAAGGAAGAAAATGTATGGATGTCAACGTCTTTATTATGAGGAACACAACGTTTAGGAGTATATGCTTACTCCTTCGTCAGGTGAATTAACACTATGAGGCAGAGAACATATATAAGTACCTGTAAGAACAACAAAAGTAAAAAGATAGCAAAGGAGGAAACGTAACAAGGGAAGCCAACAGGTAATTGGCGCTAATTACCCCGGCCTCCCGTTTGCCCATTGTCCATTGTCCATTAACAATAATTCATAAGATAAGTTTGGGCTTTAATTTGTCCATTGATAATCAACCATCAACGTCTATTATATCAACCCTAAAAGTACGAGAATCTGTACTTTACTGAGAAAGTGTTATCCAAATGTAACATTTGTTACATTTGACCACGTTCTTAATGGCATTGTGTGTTCGAAGCTTTCGGCCATGGGAGATGTGCCATTTTCCACTTGTCAGAGGGGTACACAAAGTACGCGATCTGGACTAACAGTTGTCGGACTTTTATTTTTGGTGGAAGCCTCGGTGGCTTCGTTAGATCGCCGACTTTGTTTGCTGGTGATTGGGTGCCTCAGTCACAGTGTAGGTTCAAATCCCGAACGGGACTCAATCCCAAAACGTACTAGATCTGTACTTTACTAAGAAAGTGTTATCCCAGTTATAACGTGATGTCATGAAAGCACAATAAATGTATATTCGGCTTTGAATGGGTAATAATATCACATACATATACGGATATTGCTAACGACTTGAAGGAGCTTCGTAAAGCAAGTCTCCTCAATTCAGGGATTGGTAACTCAAAATATGTGCGTGCGTGCGTGTGTGCGTGCGTGCGTGCGTGCGTGCGTGCGTATGTGTGTGTTGGCGAATGATGAAAACCAACCAGTCACTAAAGTTGCGTCACAATCATTCTGTCTTCTTTCATTTGTCATCTGAAAAAACATCCCTTCTTGCACTTGTGCTTCCTACTAAAGTTACCAAACACACCCTGTTTACACGCGTCAGGACATATTTTACGCTGAGGAGAATTTACGATTGTACGTTGATACGTCTAACCGCTGGCCTGGTATGCAATGCCATATTTCTTATCGCCAGGGATGACAGGTGTGATACCAGTCTCCCTCAAGGAGACGTCTGATTAAACTCTTTGCTTCGTCAATGCTTCATTTAGCCCCAAACTGGTAACTGGTACCACTAGCAACGATACAATGGCGTAGAAAGACAATGGGTCAGATAAAAGCAGGACTGCTGGAATCAGTTGAGGTCAACTTCCCATGACATATACCCCTACTTGACAACCGCTTTAAGAAAGTGCCGCCATTCATGTACACAGCCCTGTTGATGAATGAACGACCTTGCGAAGCCAGTAGCGCCACCTAGTGAGATATAATGGAAGAAAACCAATCGAGAGTTGAATCTTGACATACTCCGGTGCCGTCTGCAGAACCTTGGTTAGCAATGGCACAGTGATTTATGAGAGTTTGTGAGTGAGTCGGATTTTACGACGCCTTAGCAATTTTCCAGCAATATCACGGCGGGGGATTCCCACATTGTGCCTATGATATGCAGAGAATAGAACCTGGACTTTCGGCACGAGGAGCGAAAGCTTTTACCACTAGGCAACGCCAGCGGCCTTGATCATATGATCAAATATATGTGTATTCATTTTTCAAATGTTAAAGTTTGCAATCACAGATAATGTTTATCACCACTGTAAAATGCCAGGATATAAACATATCATCACCATTACCATCATCATTGTCGTCACCATCATTACCATCACCATCACCATCACCATCACCACCAGCATCAGGATCAGCATCAGCATCGCCACCGGTATCGTTATCACAGGTATATACGGTACTCCACACAGATTAACGAATGACATCTATATGATCAGGGGTTATTTAAATATATACAAAAGCTGTGTGTCAATATATCCAGTTTCTGTCAGTGTAGAAAAATACCAAGTCGGTCAGCTGTGAACACGGTTCTTCAGCATCGGGCATCAGCTGATTTTCTTACGTCCTTGACACACAAAGACCTCTTGACATCATGTAACTTACAAGGGAGAGGGGCTAGTCGGATTGCAGACACGAGGTGGATGTCGTCCAAAGAGTGTTACGAACGACCAGAAACCGTTTCATAGATCATGCTTCCTGTCTAGGAAACTATTCTTTACTGCTGTACAGTATCAAATATATTAGAACAGTAAAAGAAAGTAACGACACCAATTCTCAAACTGTTTAAAATTATATTCCCAGGATATATATACACAACCGGGCAAAAGAAAATGCCTGTCATTCTAATATCACTCCTGTGTACTGTGAAATTCCTTAATACGTCATGTGCACGTCACCTGTTGTGAGACACTCATTGATATGATGCATGTAATATCGAAGCAAATATATCTCCATCAAATGACTATTTCTTGTTTGTTTCATTTGTAACCACCATCAAACATGGGTGTATACTTACTTTTGCCCGGCAGTTTACACAAGTTACAATTACTTCTCAATCGTTCGATCACTGAGACGATTGGAACATGGTGGCCGCAATTACAAATTGCACAGTGAGGTGAGGTGAAATGGGGTTTTACGTCGCGTCCACGATTATTGCACTTTTATAGCGATGTACATGCACGTGTGTGTGTGTGTGTGTGTGTGTGTGTGTGTGTGTGTGTGTGTGTGTGTGTGTGTGTGTGTGTGTGTGTGTGTGTGTGTGTGTGTGTGTGTGTGTGTGTGTGTGTGTGTGTGTGTGTGTGTGTGTGTGTGTGTGTGTGTGTGTGTGTGTGTGTGTGTGTGTGTGCTTCACACAGAGGAGACTTGAATGGGGATCGGGTGAACATTATGTGCTACCTGGTAGATTGTGCGTCATCTAACCGGATAACTTTGGTCTTTGACTGATTGTGGAGTAAAACACACTTATTCATTTACTTGTATCGGAAATTGAATGTTCATCTTAATTGTTATTGATCAACACGTAATATATTTTTAAAGAAATAAAACAGTGACATGATAACTACAACTTTATGTGAGTACGAGTATCTCTATTGGAATGAGATGAATAAGTGTTATGAAGTTGTAAGCTTCTTCACAACCGTGTAACCGTGAATTGACTTTATTGGGTAATCCAAAAACACATAGCGACCTAAAATAGCCAAATATCATAAGATGCCACCATCTTGGATACAAGGCGAAAACATTTCAGCGCGTTTGAAGCTACTGAGAATGCCCCCTACTGAGTTGGACGAACATTCTGTGGTAGCGCTGCGATGTTGACCAGAGGCTATCAGCAGTATTTCCTGTCCAGGTTATTTAGGTCCGTTGTGTGTGTGTGTGTGTGTGCGCGTGCGTGCGTGCGTGCGTGCGTGCGTGCGTGCGTGCGTGCGTGCGTGTATGTGTGTAGGGGGACGGGGGCTGAGAGTGGGGGGATAGATGATTGATGGACGGCTTTCGTAGATGGATTAGCATATGAACTATGATTCTCTTTAGTATCAACATTCAAATACGTGATATCTGTATTAGCGATATTGCCTACGTTCCACCGGTGAGTGAGCGTTAGGCTTACTATCTCGTAGTATAAATGTTGCAAGAAATTGTATTTCTGAAGACATCACGATACAGTTTTTACGATGCATCACGTCTGCAGTAGCGCTATACAATGTATAATTCTGGTGCACTTCCATGTGACTATATAGCATACAATAAGCTTTCGGATTTCCGTTTGCATCGGTTTGGGTGGCAGCTTAGATATCCATAGAATAGGTTCATCTCGGAATCTCCCATATAACTGAGGCTCCTCTTCAATTTGAATGGGGTTACTTGTTTCTTTCAAATCTATAGTTTTAGAGACTAAGCATTAATTTGAATAGACATCACCAGCTTGGAATTTGAAACTAATCTGTTTACAGTAACATGAACTGTTTAAGTGTCATGTACAAATGAGAAAGTGGAATCCCGTCAGTTAGGCGGACGAACCTTAAAACTATGAATAAACATTAAATTAAGCAATATCGGAAAAATGTATATGCATATAATATCTGGCAATATACACCAAAATCACCTTCTACAAAAATAAGTTTTAAAAGCCGGTTGATATTCGTTTGCGTATTTGACGATTATATAACTTTCGAAAGTATAAATCCTTTTCCTATACTCAGACGTTCCTGAGCCTTGCGCTTTCCAAATTATTTTTACTAAAATTATTACCGTTATCATTGTATTAGTTAATGGGAAATGCGTGCTGATCAAGTACGTGCCATAAATTAAATCGACATTGTACGATTCCGAACTTATCACGAGACTGTGTTTATGAATCATTGTCCAATAGTGGTGACATAGTGGAAACAATACGCGAAATCGCGCTTGCACAGAACGGAATATTTGGACAAGGCATTAAGCAATCCGCATACGCAGAACGATTGATTTCAGTACTTCCGCTAAGCGCTTCGAATACAGCGTCAAACTCGGGCATGTAATCTAACACGCGAGAACCAATGACCAATGAAATCTGAGATGTAGGAATACCGGTAGACCCTGTTGCTTGATTGACAATGTCTATCAAGAAAGGGTGGAGCTTGATGATATCGTTCTCTCCCACTAAATTCCGATGTCAAATAACGACGTTATTTGGACGGAAAAACGATGTTTTGAAAGCGTCCAAATAACGTCGTTTTTCCGTCCAATGACCATATACGGAAAAAACGACGTTTACGTGTTTGCAGGTTACTGCGGAGAAAGCACGCGCAGCATCTGTTTCTTGGGATCTACTTCAGTTAAGGCACCACCCTTTATAAAAGATCACGTATATTTCCCCAACCAAAAATGACTTCCACCTTCACGCATGACGGATGATACAGCCAAGGACACAGGGTATGCTCACCCTTTTCGCGAACACCATTGTAAATTTACAATCCACGATCACAGTTGTGTTATTCAATTGTCACTTCTACTGTATTATTCGGACACAATCATCAGATGTCAACAATGTCGAGAAGGACAGCATAAAGAACAATATTTCAAATTTGACACGATCAAATGTGTTTGGTTTGGTCGCTTCAAAATATATTCTAGCCATATTATGGTAGGGGACACGAATGTGCTCCACTCATAGGTAGCAATGTGGGAATCGATAGTGGGTCTTTAGCATGAGAAGCCCATGCATTAACCACTAGACTGCCCCATCGCCCATGATATGCATATGTCCCCCGTGGAGATACGGGTTAGAATGGTCTCCAGAAACCCATGCTTGTTGTAAGAGGCGACTAACGGGAACGGATGGTCAGGCTCGCTGAATTGGTTGTTGCATTTGACCTTATCTCATTATTGCTTGATCGATGCCCATCATGTCAATAACTGGATTGTCTTGTCCAAACTCGATTATTTACAGACCGCCGTCATATTGCAATTGAATATTGCTGGGTCGTTAAACAAACAACAAACAAACATACAAAAATGTAATAAATTTATTTGTATGA